>NW_011888809.1:4370499-4388201 GCF_000151845.1 Pteropus vampyrus
CTCATCCTGATAAAGTTCATTTGTTGGTGCTGTCCTTAAGCTGGCCCTTAAACATCTCTTTTAATTGGACCAGGGGATAAAGTAATCGATGGGACTTGGCAACCATTGTGGTGACGTTTTCAAAAACTAAGGTAAGCTGGTGCAAATGAATCTCAGGGGCTGAGAAGGTTTTCTCAATGTTCTATGAATTATGCTTCATAGATATTCATACACGGCATAGAAATTCATACATAAATTTGGGTACATGATGGCCTGAATATGATGGAGAGGTACATTCTTTTATCACTCCATCTTATCTAAGAAAACAATTTTGTTTTCCAGAATGCTTTGGAGCTATGGTTTGTGTCTCTACTAGATCTCTGTTGAAAAGATGAAGATAGAGGGCTGCTTTCTCCATCACTCACTAATGAGTAAAAGAGATGAGAAATCTGTCTTGCAAACCACCTTTCTCAATTTAGTTGCACCAGAGAATCAAATAAATGTGTATTTTATCTACTTAATCTCACGAATTCTATGCAAGTCTAGCCCAGTGACTGACTGTGACAAGCCATCAGGAATCTCTTCTTAATTTTATATTTCCCCATTTCACAATTGCTTGATAAATGATTATCCCTGACAGCTGTTAATCCATGTGAGAGTGATCACTGGGAGGAAGGCTTGGGAAGAACTGCATGTATATTGTCCTTCTCCTTGCGTGTCCCTTTACCTGCTTTTTAATCAACAGATATGCCACACGCTGACAGAGTCTTTCATCACATGCTCTGTTCGGGGTTTCAGCATAATTTTACTGCTGGTACATGATAAACAGCAAAGATGCACCCCCTGCTACAAAAACAGATCTATTAATAAATAGCTGACACTTTGTACTTTTGCTGAATACCAAAGCAATTAGTGACAACAGAGGAATGATTTTCAGTACCTACAGAGCAAAATATCATATTGATTGGAGCGCAAAACTTTCTCTAAATAACAGCCAGGGAATTGGCTACTGTATTTGGTCAATTTTTTTAAATAACAGGTGGTAAAAAAGAAAATACATCAGTAAAACTGCTTTGAATGTCCTTCCCCTAGTTCAACTGGATATATTAACCTATTTACTGATATAGAATAACTGGTAGGCTAATGACATCAAAAATTACTGGTTTTTAATCCTACATTTGCATACATGTATATACATGCACACATATGTATTTTATTAACATATATATAGAAAATATATATATCACAATAAAGTTCATCATCTCTGGATTTCATGTAAAATTGAGATATTCATTTAATTTAAAAGCAAAGGGTTCACTGTAGGAGAAAATGGAACATTTAGATCATGAAATTTTAGAATCACAAAGTCATAGTACCATGAACCAGAAGGAATCAAAGAGAATGAGTAGTCCAGCTTCTTCCCTGGGGAAATATGATGTTTTTCCTACTCCCAACCTCTCCTAAAGCACACGATATTATGAATGACACATTGAAGCCAGTGAAGAGAACCTGATTACACAGCGAATGAGAATTCGTGACGGATCAGGAGTTCTGCACTCCCCAGTCCTCAGTGCCTTCCCACAGAGGATACGCCTTCATTCATTCATTCCATGGCCAACTAAGTCTTGGGCCCTGTTCTAGGCGCTGGGGAGGCAGCAGAGAACAAATACAGACAGCATTGTTGCCTTTATGAAAAGAGACAGATCATAAATATAAAAGTAAATAAATGGTAAATGCTATGTAGGAAAGGAGGGTAAACAGAGGGGTGGGGTATGGACTGCTATAAATTGAATATGATGATCAAGCCATGAATGAGTAGGGACCAGAGAAAAGGAAGAAGGGAGTCACGTGGCTCTCTGGGGAGAGCGCACTCTAGATAGCGACCCCGAGGTAGAAGCACACTTACTATGCTCACATGGGTGCCTGCTGCACGCTTATTTTTCCTCTAATTTATGTCATCGCATTCCATCCCTTTCGACTTCCTTATTGAAAGTGTTTTTTTCTCGTTTCTGTCAGAGACTAAGATAGCTCCTTAAATCATCACCTGCTTCCGCCATGGCTCCTGAATCTTGGAGTCGTTCCATTTTTGAGTCACTTCCTCCGCTTCTATTCCCGCCGCTCAGTATAATCATCAGCCTCCCCCTCTCCTCTGCCCGGTTCACCTCAGGACGCCTCACAGTTCCTCAGCTCTGGGGAGTCGTACATATTCTCTCCTGTCACACAGAACACCTGAGGCATACTTGACCCATTTTTTTCTCTTGAATTTTAGTTCCACCTTCTACCTAGTCATCCTCTGAGAGAACAATGAGGTGAAAGGGCCGTAGACATGCCGGTTACAAAGTGAGTCTGTGCCTTAAAGAGAATTGCAAATCAAACACACCTCTTTATGGGCCATTTATGTGGGACCCACTCTGTGCTGGGCATCATGCTAGATGGGAATACCAAGAAGCCCCTGTCCTCAAAGTGTCTGCAAAAGGCCTTGCCAACAAGCGACGCCACGTGCCTGAGGACAGCACCGCAGGGATGTCCACCTGGTCTTCTCCGCACGTGAGTGTTTGGGGGAAGGGACGTTGCCTTGTGCACGTGCGTGTGTTACAATGTGGACAGCACTGTGCTAGGTGCTAAATGACAGAATAAAAAGTGAAATACACGATTTCTCCTAAGGAGTCGGCTGCTTAGTTGGTATGACGAGATAAAATACACACTTGGAAAGTCACATAGCAATGTACCAAGAAAACCATAGTTCAAGACCATGATAAAAGAATAATAAAACAAATATTACTAATTCTTACCTCCAGGCGTTTCCCAATGTCACACTCATCTACTCTAAGGTAAGTCGATAACGTGCAGAGGAATCAGCAGCATTACCACTCGTGCACTTGGATAGCCGATTGACGTTTTTCCATATTTTTTGTTACAAATAGCAAAAATAAATTTTCTATGAATTCAATTTCAGAAGTATCAAGATGCATCCCTGTTTATAAATTTAGACTCCAATTGGAGGTACTTAGGTTTAGGAATCCATTAGCCAATTTTCACTTCTACTAATAACCTTAGCAGTTCACCTATATTTGTGTCTTTTTTTTTTTTTTAATCCCATGTGTTCACTTTTGGTAAAAGTCGTAGGAAAAAAAAAAGGCTGCTGCAGTACTTTTCGCTATTTTTTAAATCTTTCTCAAAATACTTTGCCCCTGACCAGCTGACCTATCTGAGAATTTCGCTCCACCTTCCCCATTACTGTCGCATAAGGAAACTGTTACTGTCCCTCTTATTTCCGTCCCTTTCCTTCCACTGCTCTGCTGTTAGCAGTCCGTGCACGTCGGCTGCTCCACCGAGCTTCGGCCCTGCTAAGTTGGAAGTAAATACGTAGAATAATATATTCAGATATTAGCTTTTCTGGTTGAAAAGCTCTAATGAAAGGGGAATACCTGTGCCAAAGCAGGAATATTAAAGATAGAAATGGAGTTGCAGCTCTGCCTCTCTGGCGGGCCCAATTTTGCTCAAAAAGATAGGATTCGAATAGGTATACTTTTCAGGAGTCATCATTTATTTGCAGGCTAACTAGCGAATGTATTATTTATTTATCCTCATGTCAAATTATTCTCTCTGATGTGATTTTGAACATCCTGTGCAACAGGAAGTCTGAATTCTTATCTGCTAAAACCTTGGGTTCTGTGTGCATAGCCATTATTAGCTTGTCCCTGAAGCAGCAGATATGATGGAAGATCTTCAGGGAGCAGATCTTTCTAATGACCATCCCATTATGCAAATCCCAGTTATTGGCCCTGGATGACCAGTCAGATCTTCAAGGAGATGATGACAAGTTTCCTGCAGAACAGAGAACTATCCTGATTCCCCTGGCTCATGATGCCGTATTACAGACATTGCAGCTTCCAGGAGGAGCCAATACGGGCTCCAGACCTCCATTTACGGCAAAGGGTAATCCATTTAATGTTTCAGTGCCTGAAAACCAGCCAGTGTTAATTAAGTGGGTTAAGTTAGCACCCTTTTACTTTCACTTGCATGTGCCTTTTTAAAATATCAGCATTCTCTGCTTTTCCTTTGTGAGATCCATTTCAAAGTTCTAGCCAAGCCCAGCATGATTTTGAAGTTCATATGCTGGTCCTATGACCTTGTACTTGCATTGCCTAAGCATGGGTGTGAGGCCTGTTTATGAGTTTCGGAACACGCTTTCTCTGTTTTAGGTGTTCCTGTCCATATCACTATGAGTGTATTTTCCTCAGCTCCCAAGTAGCAGCCAAGTACCCTTGACTTTTGAGGAATACAGGACAGCTATGAATCTTTCAGGTCATTCATTCTGCAGAGATATTATCCATCCTTTTTACTTTTCATAGTTTTCCCTCTCATCAAACCTTAATCTTATGGTCTAGGGAAGCAGATAGTTAACCAAATGGTGAATTTTGATGGCTCTAAGGAGGAAGTAGATCTGGAGGTATGTTCTTTTCCTGTCTGTAAATATCTTTTATTAATTAGGTTGACAAATATTAACTGAGTATTAACTGAGTACTCTTTTCCATGCACTATGCTAAGCTCCAAAAAGCTTGTATCTTCAAAAAGCTTGCAATCTGTTATAGAAAAGTGCATGGGAACACGCCATATAAGCTCATCCACACCTACTGTTATCCCAGATATTTAACCCATCTTCAAGATCTCACTTTATATCCACCTCATCATAATTACCACTTCCTTTTATATCCTCTCATATCTCCCAAACTGTGGTACTTCAAATTAGATACAGTATGCCTACAGATGGTTGACAAATGTAACATAAAATTGATTTTAGATTCTATTATTCATCCAAGAAGCATATATTAAGGACCTAGTAGGCTTTGGGGGGAAATAAAAAGAACTCAGGTACTATCTGTTCACTCCAGGTGTTTATAATCTGGTTGTGGTGACGAAAGAGATATGCATGAAACATGGAGCAAATATGTGTGACACAGTGCAGTGATAGAGGTGAGCCCCGTAGGAGGCCAGATGACATAGAACGAGTGTCTGTGGGACAAGCAGTCAAGGCTGCATAGAAGATCTGGAAACTGAAGTTTTCCTTAAAGAAATCTGCAGAGCAGAAGAGAGCCTGCAAACTTCATTAGGCGCTGGTGTGTTGGTATTTATTCTTATTGTCTAATGAGACATACGTTGACGGCATCCCCCCATGAGTTCTCACATACACTTCAGAACAGGTACTCTACAACGTGATGTAAATGTTTGGGATATTTAAGATGATAATGTTATCTTCTAAGCCACAGCCCTTTCAGCATTTTTCAAGATGTTATAGTTGGGCTAACAGGTGAGACACTAAGCATACTTGATTGGGGCCCATTTCATTATCTCTAAGAAAGACCTCTTCATTAACAAGTATTAGCTTAGAATATATGCTTTAGGCAAGGTTGTAGTAGACACTATTGGACAAATAAGAGAAGAAGACATAAGCCTAGTAGAACTAGAAAGAGCACCAAACTAGGGTCCTTGAGATTGAGGTCAGCCCTAGGTCATTCAGTTACTAGTATTATCACCTTGAACTGATCGTTTAAATCCTCTTGGCCTCAATTTTCTTATTTAGAAAACATGGACTATGATATTTGCCTCACTGTCACGATAAGGTTACTATAAACATGAGATATATTATAGAGATATATCTTCCACGAGAGTCAAAATACAAAATAGAACAAAACAAAATAAAGCAAAACCAACTTTACTATCATTATGGATGAACTTTTCAGTTGGAATACACACACACATGCATGTATGGTGGGTGGGTGTGTATGTGTGTATATATATATATATTCAATTTTGTTATATTCACAACTATTTCTCTCGATAGATAGATAGACAAATAGATACAGGTATATAGATTAGATATAGATATAAAGATAGAGATAATAGAGAAAGAGATAGAGAGAAATAGGTAGATAAATAAATATAGGAAATCAACTGGGAATCAATTCTAAGTTTAAATTAAATTAATATGCCAAGGCACTGACATTTTCTGGAATTGCTAACAGATATGAAATACAAGAATGAAACGTGTGGGAGAATGACGCCCAGTATCTTTCCTGGCAGAGATATAAATCCATGTGGGCCTTGAAGGAAGCGAAAGGAGATGGTTTGCCCCACCAAGCTAGGAATCCACCCTTGAACCTTGAGTCTGAGTTGGGGTTATATGTTCCCAGCACAGTTTCCCGATGGTCTTTGAAAAGACCATGGTCTATTTTTCAGCTTCCCTTTGGATAGAGAAGTCAGAAGCCATCGAAGAGGCATCTGTTTTATGTGTTCAAGATGTCTAGATTCTTAGATAAACAGGGAGAAAAAAGTCTTACAACAGAGTGATTTTATAAGGGCAGAGTCACCTCGGTTACGGACTTAAGATTTAATAATATGACGTGAACTCATTATAACTCTATTCACTTAGAAACAAAATGTCATTTCTCATGACCCAATAAATGAAATGTCATTACTGAAAGTACATAAATGATAGAACTGAAAATTTGCTTCTCCTGATCATGCTCACGACAAGAAGCAATTTCACATATCTAAACAACTGATAACTGGAGAGAAACACCCAAGATGTACCAAACTCTTTGGACAGAAAGTTGACATTAAAGATCATGTTAAATAATCAGTCTTTTGAGAGATCCTGGGCTTTTTGACAACTCTTAAAATCCAAATGTGAGTTTCACTGTCCTTGAGGAAATATTTAATTCACATTGAAATTTATTTGAAGAGACAGAAACCTGGAGAATATGACCGAAAATGCCCAGCATGGCCCCTTGCCTTCTAAACCAAGAGCTCTGACCCTTTCAAACGTTACCAGTGACGTCTTAGAATTCCTTCCTTTCTGGGATTTCAATACTCTGTGGTACAAAGACTATATATAACCAAAGCATCCTGATTGCTTCTAATGAAAATATTTATAAAATTCTTATGCTAGTCAAGTGAAGTCAAGTAGATCACTCTGTGCTTATCCAGGAACTCCCAAGTCAATCCTTTATCTCTCAGTTTTGAACCTTTGAATGCTCAATTTTTAAGCATTATCAGAAAAAAAAATATATTCTGTCAAGTACTTTTGCCAGAGAAAATTTGCCTAAATGACTTCTTATTCTTAAAATGATGCCAATTCCTTTCCCCAAACTGTATGCACCACTCAATGATATATGATTAGAAATTATGAGTCCAATTTTCCAAAGGTGTTTCTTCATTTGCATCAGCAAAAAGAGTACTTATAATTGTCCATGCAAATCAAGGACTTTCATATGCAAATGCTTATATGTGGTGTAATTATGCTACTCAATACATGGATTGAAGTTTTAATCTGTTATACAAATAAGTGTGTAAATATGCATTTGTATTTTTAGTTCCAGTAGGGGGAAAAAAATGTGTCCATATGTGTAACTATTGATAGGAACAAAAATAAAAGAGCCAGTGAGGGTCACCTGTTTTACTCCAGATAATGTTATTTTCACCAGCCAATACATTATAAACAGAACTGCCCTCTCTGCTCACCCTCATGGCCTGTTGCAGAATCTAGATCATTAGGTCAGCCTTCATCTTATGTTATGATCAATTCACTTGGTGGAGCCTGGTTACCTTCACTTTGCATTTTGGTTACCATGAGTCTACACATCGTCTAGACTTCTAGACACGCCTGAACTCCATTACTATTTGAGTTGGTCTCCTAGTAGATGCCTCAATCTCATATAAATCAGACTACGACATTGATGCTGAGGAGGGGGTGTCACTCGCTCTACCTAACAGAAACTCAGTTCTAGCACAATGGGAATACATTTTATATAAACGTTTGCCCAAAGCTGCCTCATCTGCCATAGACTTTCTCAGAGATCACAGTTACTCCAGGAGAAATAGTATTTAAAGAGATGATCTTTTGTTCTAAAAATCGAAACCATCCAGCCAACACAAAACTAAAGATTGTACCCTACAACAAACTAACAACTCTCACTTGTGGGAACCTTTTTCTCCACACAATGAAGCAGTACAAAGTGACAAATCTATTTACTGGGGAAGATGCTGGTCCTAATTGACAAGGTGGCTCATTTCAGTATGACCCAGAGAGGATGTTTCACTAGATGGATAAATTATGCAGTTTTGTCAAACAAGAAACATTTATCCTACCTTCCCGGATTTCCCCAACGGACAGTGAAAACTAATGACTGGAATAGATTTGCCTCGTTTGACTACAGATCATATCCTATTTTATACAAAATCTGAAAAAGAGATTTACAAGTAACAGTTGGTGATCCTCTTACTGGAAAACTTGATGATATAAGCTGTGACAATATTTTCGATCTGAAAGTGAAGCTCATGGTCTGAATAATTATATTTATCTTGCTTTCAGAGGCAAGGAGAAACTGAGATGTGACCTAGATGAAAGATATCGAAATTACAAGAACGTTTAAATGGTTTAATGGGGACAGCAAGACAGAATACTGAAATAGTAGACATCATTAGAGCAAACCACAGCAGAAGAGGAGAAAAATGGATAATTCTATTTAAGTTTCTAAGAATACTAACTGGTTCATGGGTCACATAAGAGATTCTGGGTTTCCCAGAACTATTTGGGAGAAAGGACTGGCGAATGTACGATTGTTTTTGTCATTGTTACTGAAATGCTATTCTATCACCATAATGGTATAGCCTGTATATGTGAATTACAATAATAACAATATAACCAGTTTCTACTCAGTCAGTACCAGTAAACCTTCCGAAGCACTCTCATGGATAAAGCAAACATTAATTTTGCTGAAATCTAAAATGGTCATTTGGACATTCAGACCTGGTTCAACTTCAATCAAATTTAACCTTGGGCAACAGCATTTGCTGTTTTAAAAAGCATTTAAAAAGCATTTAAAAATTGTATTGGACTCAAAAGTTTTATTGTTGCATCCTATCCCTGCGGCTAAAGCACTAGTCTATTATCTCATAAATCTGAACTGGAAGCCTCAGAGCCCTGTGTGGATGGTAAGGAGAGGGTTAGAATGAAATAAACATCAGATGGAAAATGAAATGCATGTGTTTGTCCTTTCAGAGGGGCATAATGGATAAAGACAAACACAATGTTGAATCAGATATCATTCCGCTTAGAAATGTACATTTTTCATCAAATGTGAGGGACATTTGTATTATGGTATCTTGCAGGTGATACAGACAAAATAGAAAGAGAATTCTGGCTTCCTGATAGTGTGATATCCTTGTTCTCCATGGAACTGGGAAAAACCATCAGTTCCACTTTACTAATTTAAGATGGGGAAATAATATAATTGTAAAAATATAGAGCAAAGCCTAATCCCCAGTGTCTAACTACAGAATCCTCCCCTCATTTCAATGATAGCTATAGAGATATAATTTATCACCCATCCATTTAAGTAGATGCATTCAGATAATTTCCCAAGATTGTTCTTAATGGAACTATATGAGTATCAGTCAAAAATATCACAAAATCCAACATTAATCCCTTGTCTAATACAAGTTAAAAGACAGTTTGATCTTGCATGCTGCCAACCAGCCCCCAGCCTTGCATTGTGCTCTCTCTGATTTCCATCATAGACAATTTTATCTCTCAGAAGAGCCTGAAATATAATCACATTGTAATACAACCAGGGTTGTGTGTACTTGTAAGCGAATTCTTCTCTTTGGGAAAAACCTCTCTTGGTCTTATATCTTACTGGGACTGGCAGGCCCCCCAGCTCCTGCCACTCAGCACAAATACATCTCAGCATCAAGCAGTTAATAGATATTGACACATCAAGTGCTTTGCCTTAATAGATCTGTATTTACATCTAGCTTGTTTCAAGTTCAATTTGCAAGGGAGCCTTATCTTAGTTGCTATCAAATATGCTACTTACCCTGCCATTTCCACCTGACAGCACCTGATGGTACGGATCTCATTTCAGTAAAACCCACAGCTGCCTTCTCTACTTGCACGTGCCTTCTGTGCTATCACATAATCACATCTATACTCCTGCTGCATCCTGCTTCCTTCCCCGCATCTCCCTGGCCAACCTTATATATCTCCAATGCTCAGCTCCCAGGTCACTTCCTCTACCAAGCCTTCCTTAACCTCGATTCCTACTGTGCAGTTGACTACATCTTCTCTTGGAGCAATATTTCAACAGAGCACCTATGACACATTTTAGCCTTTATTTATTGATAATCTTGTCTCTCTCCAGTTAGGATTTAAGACGTTTGAAGGCAGGAATTGGACTGTATCCATGCTTGCAATTCTAGCACAAAGAACTACGCCTACACATGATAACTGCTCAATAAATGAATCTTCATGGAATCTTTGCAGAAATGAAAAATTTTTGCTTACATCAGAATTCAGTTTTAAAAGAAACTCCTAAACCAAAATCTGTTCACAGTAATAACTACTCTTTCTTTCTGCGTGTTTAGTACTGTCTCCATTTCCACAGTATTCATTCTCAAGATTTTTCAAAACCCTTAATTGGTTCCAAACAGCAAAGTCAACTCATCAGGGCAATATGGCGAACTCTGGAATCATAAATTAGTCCCAATAACAAAGCTTGTATTACAAGTCACTCATCGCTTATCCAAAAAGTGTAGTTTATCAGTCCTGTCACTTTATTAAGTGTCTGAACATTATTGTGAACCAAGTATGAGTGAGCACATGATCTAATGTCATTCCTCTTTGTACACTGATTAAGTCAGAAAACAGTTGAACCTATTGTGTATCATACACCATGCTAGGCACTAGAAATTCAAAAACCTAATAAAACAACATCACGTTCTAAAGGAGCTCATTTTCTAGAAAGAGTTTGTTGTCACAAAACTTATTATGATATATATGATAAAAGTAGTCTCTATTCTAGAGGAAGTTCATTGTCTAGAAAAGGATATGAAAACTGTGTATGATATACATGATAAGAGTTATCATGGAGATAAACACAGAAACTAAAGGGGAAGAAATGAGGGAATTCAGGGCACCTTCTATTTATAATCCCCTGTAGAGTTCCTAGAATGATATCTTATGAAAAACAGCAACTATTTCCTTTGGCTTTTAAATCTACTTTTCAATTGACACCAAAAAATTTCTCATTTTCACTAAAATCCTAATGGACCAATCCAAATAATAAAATAAACTGGTGTCCCCTAATCTACTGGATGCCAAGGCATTTTCTCCACCTTATTTAAGTCTATGAGGTTTCTTAGCCTATGTTATTTTAGTTGATCTAAACATTCTTGCATTACTTGCACCGGTTGACAAATTAGATTGATCATGAATCCAGATGCCCTTATTCCATTTAATTTCACTGTCAGATTGGATTGCTCATGAAGCACTTCAGCTAAGTATTTGATGATCAGCCATAACATGAAATGACCATTTGTCCAATATTTGTGTAGCCTAGTGATAGAGACACTTCCACTATACCAGTGGCATCCAAAGTTATAAAATTGACAACTATCTCAATCCACTCTAATGTGAGTCTTAGAGGCCAGCTCTACAAGTTGGTCATGCAGGATTAAGACTTGAGTACAAAGGTATCTTACCCAAGTACACTTACCCTAGGGGGAAAATATGTAGCAGTCAATAGAAATGTGTGTGTGTGTGTGTGTGTGTGTGTGTGTGTGTGTGTGTGTGTGTGTGTTGTATGTGTGTGTATATGTGCACACACGTACGGGTTTAAATACTAGAGGAGATATTTGGAGTCTCAGTAACACAAGAGGTTTGAAGAGTTTGGAAAGAAAGCAGAATCATGCCATATGGTGATATAAATGACCCACTGAAAGTGCTTTGATTATATGTTGGCTCTAAAGCAGGAAATATGGGAAGAACAGCTATGGTTAAATGGCTATGTAGACAATTTTAGTGACAGCTTCTGAACTTGTAACTCAGCTTCTGTTCGTTCCGTGCTTCCTGTAAATGTTAAGAATTTTTGCTTTAGAAAAAAAAATTTAAACTGGCCATCTGATTAAACTTAACCCAAGTATAACCATTATATTTCATCTATTTGATCTTTTATGAGGCCAATTATTTATTTCAATATTCTTTCTTGTCAGAGACATAACCTAAGCATATTAAAATGGGATGGCTGAATTTGAGTTCCTGGTTTGAAATAATAGATTAGGGTATTCTGTAAACATCTTGAATTAGTAATCCTTCTCTAACCAATAAGCAGCATTGGGAGCTGAAGTCAAAATGGAAATGCTGCCTAAATCATTAACTACAATTTACTTATTTGAATAACAGTCGGAGTCTGTCTTAAGCAACATGAGGTCTATAGATGTGTCTAGAAACTGTCATAAATTGGCATGTGTATATACAACTCGTTCCACTTTATCTCTAGGGACCATAAGTCTCGTTAGTTAATCATTCTGAGTTGAAGACCAATTATCTCTAGATTATGTTTCTTGTACACTCTTACAAAAAACACAGCAAAGCCATCAAATTACATTTGGGAATCCCTGAGCTGCATGAGATAACATGCTTTTTCTTATTCCCTTGGTCAATTTATTAATTCTGTAAAATATAAGAATCCAAAATGATCCAGGAACTGTGTTAGGCACTAAGAAAACAAAATTGAATAAAAGTCTAGCATCATGGAGTGAGGAAGACAACAATTCTCCTCCCTAATAAACAAGTATGAAGGTATCCAAAACTGTCAAAACAACTTCAGCACTCTGGAAACTGACAAAAAGCATAGAAAAATCAAATATTTATTCATGAACACTATTCAACTGCAAATACAAACAATGAGAATCTGTGATGTTTTTGCCCAGGACTGCTCTCGCCCCTGGTTCCCCAGTGTGATAGTTTGACCAGGGTGGAACATGCTATGGGAACTGGCATCCTCATTGCCACTGCAAGGGATACAGGGATTACTTGATCTGGAGTGTTACCACTATGAACTCATAAACTAGCTGGGAGTGTTAACAGGTATTTCTAGATGACTGAGTGGCCATGTAAGTCTTGATGATTTCCCCACACATCCTAGAAAAACCCAAGGTTATATGCATACGCCGCATAGCCTAAAGTGGGTACAACCCACTGACATAACCCTAGCTGATAGAAATTAAGTGCATGCCCAGAGGAGACAGAAGAGGAACAATCAGAAAAATTAAAGCAAGGAGAGTTGAAATCAGTGTCAACTATGAATGTGGTCTCCAGCCCACACATAGATCCATCAGCAAAAAATGGAAGGCTTATCAGTTTAAGGTATCTAAGAACAACCTCTTTAAATCTCTGTCTCTGAAGTTACAGGCTAACACAGGAATTTGAACTTAAAAATAAAACTGATTAGAGATATCAATGCCTGCACATTGCAGGAGAGAGAGATCTCACAGATTCATGTGAAATGCAAGGCAAGTTATGTTTACTAGCATATAAGCAAACAAACAAACAAAAAACCCTCAAGGTGAGGTATGAATCAGAACCCAGAGTTGCTACAGTATAGACTCTAAAATGTCCAGTATTCAACAAAATATTATGATATGTGCAAAGAAAAGAAAAAGTGTGACCCATATTCAAGGAAAAAAAAAACTTTCAGTAGAACATTTATCTGGTGTCCCCAAATGTTGGATTTAGCAGACAAAGATGTGCAAGCAACTATGAGAAATGAATTCAAAGAACAACAGGAAATTGTGTTTAAAAAAATTAAAGAAAAGTATGTCAACAAATCAACGAATAGAGAATTTCAAAAAAATAGAAATTATAAAAAAAATAAAAATTCTGGCGCAACTGCAGTTTAAAATTTACTAGAGGAATTTAATACTATATTTGAAGTGCTATGAGAAAGAAGCAGTGAGCCTAAATATAGATCAATACAAATTCTCCAACCTGAAGAACAGGGTAAAAAAAGATGAAGAAAAATTAACAGAGTCTCAAAGATATTTGGGACAATATGAAGCATATCAACAGATGTGTAAAGGGAGTCACAGAAAGAGCACAGGTTTATACGGGGTTAAAAAATGACATAATACTGGCAAAAATATCCTAAATTTGATGACTATCTAATGATACACAGATATTAGAAGCTTAACAAAATTCAAGTAGGATGAACACAAAAAGAGTCATACCTAGACATTCCATAGTCACATTATTGAAATACAAAGAAACCCACAGGAGGAAAAACAATTCTTCATATACTGAGGAATAATGAAAGGAGTAATAAATAACTTTTTCCTCCAAAACAATGGAGTCTGAAAGACACTGAAATGACATACTCAAAGAGCAAATATTCTGTATCCAGCAAAATTATCTTTTAAGTATGAAGCTAAAATAAAGATATTCACAGATATACAAAGACTGAGAAAAGCCATTCCTAGAAGACCTAGTTTACCAAAAAACACAAAAAGAAATCTTACAAGCTGAAAGGAAATGACACCAGAACATAGCTCAAATCCAAAGAATAAGAGCACTGTAAGTGGTAAATGCTTTGGTAAATAAAAAAGACTTTATAAAGATATATTTTATTACTTTTTCTCTTAAATTTTTAGAAGATTAAGTAATACAAAAAATATAAAATTTTTGTGTTTATAACATACAGATATATATAACAATGTTAACATAAAGCAGGGGTGAAAGGAAATATGTATTAAAGCAAGATTCTATATTTTACTGCAATTAAGTTATTATTTTGAAGTAGACTGGGATATATTAAGATACATATTATAATTCTGAGAACAATTGCTAAGAACATAATTTAAAATATATAGTAAAAACTTAACATAGGAATTACAATGGCACTTGTAAATACTGACTTCAAAAGAATAAAGAAGGAAAAGGGGAAAGAAAAAAGGACAAATGATAAAACAAATATCAAAATAGTAGAGGTAAAACCAAACATTAAAAATTACATTAAATGTGAATAGTCTATACAACACCACTCAAATAGCATAGACTGTCAGACTGGGTAAAAAAAAAAAAAAAAAGCGAACCCCACTAAAAGCTGTTCCCAAAAGATACACATTACATTCACAAACATAAATATGTTTAAAATAAAATAATGAAAAAAATAAAATATATAACATGTAACTAGTGTCCATAAAAGAAGCAGAGTGGCTATATTTATTTTTTAAAAATCAACTGTAAGACAAAAAAAAATTACGAGAGACAAATGTGGACATTAAAACATCATCAAAGATGCATAAAAATTATAAATACATATATGCGTAACAATAAAGCCCTAAATACTTGAAGCAAAAACTGAAAGAACTGAAAGGAGAAAAAGATAATTTAATAATAGAGATTTCATTGGCTTACTCACAAAAAATAGATAGAAAACCAGGAAGAAATCAGTGAGAACACAGTAGACAGGAATAACACTATCAAAGAACTTGCTTTTACCAACATTGATAGAACACTTCAACCAAAGTCTACAGAATGCACATTCTTTGCAAGCACACATGAAACATCTTCCAGGACAGAGCACTTGCTGAGCCATAAGACAATTCTCAAAAAATTTAAAAGATTGAAAGTATGTGAAGTATAATCTCTGACCACTTGAAATTAAATTGGAAATCCACAACAGAAACAACCCAAGTATATAGACATTAAACACACTTCAAATAACCCATGGTTCAAAGGAGAACTCATAAAATAGTATAAATTATTGAAACTTTAAAAACACATATATCAAAATTAATGAGATGCAGCTAAAGCCTTAGAAGTTCTGAAATTTTAAATGCCTATATCAGAAAAGTGAAGTCTCAAATCAATCATCTAAGTGTTCACTTCAGCAAATTACAAAAAGAGGAAACCAAAGTCAAAGCAAGAAGTAAAAAAAATAATAAATATTAGAGTAAATCAATGAAAGAAAACAACAAAAACATAATAAAGAAAATTAATAAAACCAAAAGTTTACTCTTTAAAAAATAATAAAATTGACAAACCCTTAGCTAGACTGACCAAGGAAATAAAACAAAAGTAGCATATTATCAAAGTCGGTAATGAAAAGGGGGCATGAACACCTTTCCTACAAAAATTAAAAGATTTATAAGGAAATATTAGCTTAATTGAATACCAACAAATTAGTTGTCAAAACATATGAACAAATTCCTGAAGAGATGTACATTAATAAAATACACTCAGAAAAAGACCTATGACATGTAAGAAAATTAAATTAGTAATTAAAAATATCCTCACAGAAAAAGCTTTAGGCTTACGTGGTTTTATTTAATAAAGCGTTTACCAATGACGATTTATATCAAACATTTAAAGAAGAAATAACACCATTCCTTCACAAGCTCTTCCAGAAAATAGAACAGAAGGGAATACTTCCCAAATCATTGTATAAGAATACAATTGCCAAGACAACAAAAACTTACAAAGACATCAAGAAAACTGTAGTATAGACCAATAGCCATTGTAAATATGGATCTATAAATCTTGAACAAAATATTAGCACACTGAATTCAGCAACATACGATAAGGGTTTTATACATCATGACCAAATAGAATTTTACCACACATGTATGGGTGGTAAAATAGTTGAAACTCAATTACTGTGAAAGACCATATTAATGAAAGACAAAATTCACATGATAATCCCAATAGATGCAAAGAGCTTGTGAGAGAAAATCAAACCTCTTCCATAATAAAATTTCACTACAAACTAGATAGATAGGATCTTCTTTAGAAGAAAAAAAAAAAGCTAACATCACACTTAATGGTGAAAGACTGAATATTTTCCCCCAAAGATGATGAAAAGGACCAATACTTTCTGCTTAGTTCTTTCTATTTCTATTCAACATTCTACTGGCAACTTTAGCCAATACATCAAGGCAAGAGGAAGGAGAAAGAGGGTGTGGAGGAGAAATGCAAGGAATTCAAATCTGAAGAAATAAAAATGTCTTTATTTGCAAATGGCATAATCCTATGTATAAAGAATCCAAAGAATGCCCCCGCACACATAAAACTCCCTAAAATGAATAAATGAGTTTAACGAGGTCACAGTTTACACAATTAATACCGAAAATCAATTGAATTCCATATACTAGAAGTGAGCAATTAGAAAATAAATTCGAGAAAACAATTCTACTCAGAATAGCATCAAAAAGAATCACATACATTGGACTGAAGTTAACACAAAATGTATAAGATTTGTGTACTGAATACCATAAAACATTGCTGGAACAAATTAAATTAAATAAATGAGGACACAGGCCATATGCATGGACTGAAATTTTTTTTCCCACGAATTGATGCAGTTTTTCCCCAGATTGATCTACAGACATAATAAAAATCCTTGTGATAATCTCTGCAGCACTTCTTTGTAGAAAATAGCAAGCTAAATTTAAAACGCAAAGACTTAGAATAACCAATTTTGCAAAAGGACAAATTTGGGGAACTTAAACTACCTGGTTCCAAATTTTACTATGAAGCAACAGTAAAGAAGCTAATGTGAAACTGGCATAAGGATAAGCACATAGATCAAAGGAACTGAATTGATGGTCCAGAAATAAACCCTTATGTTTATGGTCAATTTTTTTTGACAAAGGCAATTCAATGATATTTTAAATAAATGGTACCGGTACAATTAGATATCCACATGCAAAAGTATGAATTTAGGTGCTTACCAAAAATTCATTCAGATTCGACCATTAACCTAAATGTAAGAGCTAAAACTTAAAACTCTTCAAAGAGAACATAAGAGTAAAATCACCAGTCTTTAGTTTAGGAAAAAAGTTATTAGATACAAAACCAAAAGCTTGTGACATATATATGTAAA
>NW_011888809.1:4389311-4398803 GCF_000151845.1 Pteropus vampyrus
TTCCACTCTTAATAATCTACCACAGAGAAATGAAAACCTACCCACACAATGATGTGTACACAAATGTTCACAGAAGCATTTTTTTATGTTGGCTAAAACTTACCAATCCAAATATCCATCAAATCTAAGTGGATAATATAATAAAATGTGGCATATACCTACACAATGAGTAATATAAAGGAATGAACTACTGATATATGCTATAGCATGTGTGAACCTTAAAAACATTATACTACATGAAAGGAGGCAGACATGAAAGATATGTATTGTAGCATTTCATTGATATGAAAATAGAAAAAGATAACTTTATACACACAGAAAGCAGGTCAGTGGTTGCCTCTGACAGGGATACTGTTTACAGTGCAAAATGGCTGCCAATGAGCTCAAGGGAAATTTTTAGAGTGATGAAAAGTTCTATAACTAGATGATGGTGACAGTTACACCAACTCTATAAATTCAATAAACATCACTGATTTGTATACTTACAAAAAATGAATAAGGAGCAGTTTCTAACCTCAAAACCCACCATTAATTCACTTTGATGGATGCAGAATGAGGTGCTAAGATATGGTCTTACATGAAGGCAAAGAGCTAGATTTTAAAAGAATATCAGTCACATGGAATTTAAATCCAACATTGAAAAAGACAAATTAGCATATGCAAATCCAGTCAACATTATTTGAAGCCATGTAAATAAGTTTTGTAGATGCTTCAAAATATTTAAATGACATATTCTTTCTGAAAGCATATAGAGTAAAATAGAAGGTAGCTACATTTTGAAGCTAGGTTAGCTCACTTCAGCATCACTCACAAAGAAGCTAGTGAATGGCAAGGACTGTGGACCTACTGCAGATTTGAAGGTGACAAAGTTCAGCTTCCTTTATGAGTTCTGCTCTATTAAGCACAACTTAAGGACCTTAGGCAAAATATCTGGCTCTTCTGTATACTAGTTCCCCTCTCTGTAAAATAGGAATTCATTGAGGAAAAAAATATGGAACTGTACAGTAGGTACTTAGAAAATGTTTCATGCTCACTACATTTCTCAAATAAATGGGAAGTGACGGAGGTGCATGCTTGTGGTTTTAATAATTGTGGGTTTTCAGGGAGTTGCAACTGAATGCTGGCTTCATTACAGGGATTTGGAAAAAAGTAACAGATGTTCTTCGACTAGAAACCTGCCGAGATAAGTCATCCAAAGTGTCCAAGCAGGAAAATGGAATGAGTCATGATTGATATTATTTCTTACCTGTGGAGCTTCACTGTTGCCTTCCAAATCTGCGGCTTTGTCTCTGAAAAGAAGCACAAAGAATGTCAAGGAGCTGTTTCTCTTGAAGCCATCAGGGCTTTTCGGAAGCTCCTGACAGTCAGAGCCCCCAAGGTGGGAATCAGAGCAACAGGCTGGAACCGTGGTGGGCAGAGGGGAAGCGAAAGATCCTAGGATGCGGACAGAGAGAAATGCCTGGCAAGTCAGTCCGGGCACATGCGCAATGGAGATGGATGTTAACAAATATATGTGTGAGAAATCCAATAATGGGGATATGTACAAAGAAAGAACAATCACTTTTGCTTAGACCACCCGATTTTTATAAATCTCGGCAATCGAAAAACCTTGCAATATGACAAAAACTTAGAGCTGATTTAGCAATACAATTTCTGGGGAAATCTGCCTTTTGTACTATGAGTTAGGGCTTTCTAGGCTGAAAGTGCTAAAAAAAAAAACAAAAACAAAAACAAAAACCAAATTAGTTTCAACAAAATAGACAAGCTTTGAGAAAGGCGGGGGTGATGTTGAACCTCAGAGATGACCATTTGTGTAGTTTCAAATGCCACCCGGGATTTCTCTCCATGTCCCCATTTTTTTTCTTCTTTGTATATTAGTTTCTTTCTCTCTGATAAGCTTCTTTCCTACAACCGAAACTCTGCTTACTGTCACCTCCAAAATTTATGTTTCAAATTATCCAAAGAGAGATGCCCTAACACTTGAACTCTCTACTTTAATTCAAAAATCTGGAAAAACATGATTATAACATGGTGGGGTTACTATCCCTATGTGAGGTCATAAAAAATGTAGACTTAACACCAGAACCACATAATCAGTATGGAAGAAGACAACTTCTTAAAAGTAAGAAGGTACATTTCCCAGAAGGGCCGGCTATGGACGAGCAGAAAAAGTAACCTTTTTCCACTACATTGTTTTGCTTTAAATTATGATCCATCCTTTTTTTACATTTCCTGAGTTCTGACCTCACCCCATCCCTGATTCAACCCTATTACAAGTCTCCTCCCTCTTTCCACCCATACTACATGACTCTGTTTTAAAAATCAGGTAGCAACATGCCTTCTAGATTCTGTGCACCTTCAGGAGTATTAATTAAGACAGAGATCATAAGGGACTGAATTGCCCCCAGTGAGGGAGGCCAAGGAGCCAATATTGGAAGAGCTCATCAAACATGGAGGAAATGAAGTATAATGAACCATTCAGTAATTAGAGAGGTATTTTAAGTGATCTAGAGAACGCAGAACTCTCTTGAAAGGTATTTTGAGTAATCAACTTTCTTTACCAAGTATAAGCTTCTGAGTGCTTCTAATAATACATTACATTTAATCATTCTTTCTCTTTTTATACATAATGGCACATTAGCCACAAATAAAGGATAGTAATGATTATCTTTCCAATGAAATATGGAGTAAAAACAATTTCTGTAATCTCAATGTCTTGTTTATCTATAATAAGATGAGCGCATGTGGATGCATGTGTCTTGAGGAGGGGTGACAGGCAATGTCAATCAATTGTATTCATAAACACAGCTTGGAGGCAGACCCTGCATAATTTAGACTCTCCCCTGGCTTGCTGCTTCTGCAAGCTGGCATGCTCATGTTGTATTACCATTTTGATTGAATGAACAGGGTCAATAACGTCACTTTTTCTCATCCAAGGCAAGAAAATTATTCTGAATCCAATCATCAATCAATGTAAGTAATCAGTCTGTTTAAAACACCTCAGGCTTTCACACAACTGGCTATTCTTAGGAACACAATTGAAAAAGCCATAGTTTGGGCTGTCTTATTAATCCTGCTATATCCCCACTAAAGCGTTAAAAGGCCAGCTAGGCTCCAACATGCGCTCTATTAACAAGATTACGGCAAGGGATTTATCGGAGAATCCTGCACTCTGAGACCTCTAGTATCTTTCATTTATTTACATATAATTGTTTATCCATTACTTTGCCAAACCATACAGCTACTTTATTTTTTTCTATAATTTCTGGAGGTTAATGGCTTTTTTCCCCATCTAAATTCAAAGTCAACACAAACGGCCACTAAAGTCAAGAAAATGTGCTTTTCAGAGTGCTGTAACAACAGTTGGCCGTCTGCACATTGTGAAAAACATATTTGATCAAGGAACTTTTGCTGCAGCATGCCAATGGATACACACTGATTTCTTTGAGAAGTAAAGGAATTAATCCTCATCCTCCATTTAGGGATAAAAAGCAGACTGAGACATCTTGCACCATACAAATCTGACTTAGCCTTCACTCAGCCTTCTGTGCAAGTAAATATAATTACCGCACAAAAGAGAGGAACAAAAGAGCAGATTTTGAATCTCCGGTGAATGGCCAGAATAATCAGCAGGCAGCTGGAGATGAGTGGGTTGCAAATGGAGCTATGATGCTCATGAATCCTCTGACCAGGCACAAGTGTTGGGAGACCCAGGCTTTGGGGCAAGTCTGAACGATGTAGCTGGACAAACGCTCCCGACGCTATTTATTTGGATGTTCACTCCTGGCACAAACGATAGATACTTCCTCCTCTTGCTTTCAACCGTTATATATGTATTTTCTGCTCCATAAATTTCTCCAGAGAAATACTATTTCTAAAAATGCTTCAGCTGAGCACCTTACTACATAAAAATAATTTAAAATTATTTGTTGAATATAGCTAAGGCAGTGATAAAGAAGGGTAAAACTCAGAGGCCAGAGAAGTTGAAAGCCATTGATGAGCCGGCACTGGGGTCATAAAGAATGTTCTGAGGACATCTGCTAATATGTAGGGGCCTAAATTCAGCCTTTGAAAAAATTATTTTAATTATGATTAAAATACTTATGAAATACCCCGTTTCAACCATTTATTAATGACGTTCATACCACTGTGTAACCATAATCACTACTATTTCCAAATCTTTTCGATCACCCCAAACAGAAACTCTGTACCCATTAAGCAATAATTTCCCATTTTCCTCCAACTCCAGATAACCTATAATCTACTTTCTGTTTCTATGAATGTGCCTGTTCTACATATTTCATGCACATGGAATCATATAACATTTGTCCTTTTATGACTCACTTATTATCCTTATATTAATCTCAAGGTTCATCCATGTTGCAGTATGTATCAGAATTTCATTCCTTTTTAAGGCTATACAGATTAATCCTTCTCCTAAAACCAGTCTTCAGGAACGGCAGAGCCTCAGGGTCACTTGCCAGCCTCCTCCTCTCTCATGGCTCTTGGTAAACCACCTGCCATTAGTTATGTGGCCTTGTCACAAGGCCACAGATGCCCCTGATTGGTGGTCTTCACACTCTAAAGAACTTTACACGTTTGGTAGACATTAATAAACAGAGCACCCTGCTCTGTTTTCCTCAGCAGATGAATACCAAAACCCTTGTCAAGGTGACAGAGCTATTAAGTGTCTATTCACACAGCAACCATAAATTGGAGCATCAATCAGTAATCATAAAGTCAGGGGCATTTTCTCACAAAGTCAGGAATTCAGAGGGCTTTCATAAGCTAATCAGCAGGCATCAAATAGACAATCAATCTAATTAGCTGCTCACATTCAGATGGCAATCAAAGCAACACAGTGCTCTTCATTAGTAATGATATTGAAAACTGTGATCTGTGCAGTATTCAGCTAGGAAATGAATATCCCCCTTTTTTTTTTTTTTTTTTTGTAAATAGGTAAGGAGGCTGTGGTTATACTGTGTGTAACACATGCCAATTCAAAATGCAGGCACCAGAAACCCAACTGATGCTACTTTTGCTTTTCATTGGTCTAAATGTAAAGAAGCAGGGTAGAGCCATTTATCATTAAGTCTGACAATAGCACATCAGTAAACTGTGGGTGAACTAACCACCTTGGAGAAAAAGCAAGGTAGAGGTAAGCGAAGGAGAGGTTGATAATTCTAGAAATTTACTGTTCTTTATGAAAATGCCATTGTTTACCTGTAAGTTCAACCCCTTTTGACTTTCAAAATCCACAACTTCTCTACTGTAAATACTTTCCTTAGATAAAATGAGGACCAAAGAACTCCATGTTAGGCATCTTGAGAATCATCTTCCCAAAGCACGCACGAGCCAGAAAGCTGCTGGCCGCACTGATGGGAAAAGGCCTTCTGAGACAGAGTTCTTCTTCCTAACCCAGAATGGCAACCGTATATCCCATATTCTGCCAGGCATTTTGAAAGGAATTAGAGGGGTACACATGGTCACTGTTCTGCAGGAGCTCATCTGATCTTTGGGTAACACTAATGAAAAAAAAAAAAACTCATCTGATCTTTGGGTAACACTAATGAAAAAAAAAAAATAGCAAACATTACAAAATAGCATGTTGTGAAGGGTAAAATCTGTGCTACAAATCTGCATATTTTAGAATTCGAGAGTCGAACAGAAGGAAGAACACTGATATATCGAATGTCAGAAGAGCCTTCTGGAAAAAGCTAGAGGCCAGGAACTGGTTGCTTTCAAAGTGGTATATTTCAAAACTGCCAGTGTTTCAAGAGAATTGATATTTATTTTTAGTGAAGGTTAGAATATACTTCAGAACGCTGTACAAAATGGCTACATAATGGAACTTAAGAGGGAAAGACTTACAAATAAACTCTCACACATTTTGCTCAGTTTAGCGCACTTTTAATAGCCAGAGTTGACTCTCTATAAATTCCCTTTGGTCAATACATGTTTATGAATGAGAAGTATTAACAATATTCAGATACCATGTCATAGCATCTGCCCAGCTGGACTCTAAGTAAGTTCCTTAAAAGAAAAGTCTCCTGTCCCACAGGTCTTGGGACATCTACATCAGAGCTGGGGGTGGAGGAAGGGGGTCTGCATTTAATAGTCCTGCACTTCAAGTCTCCGTTCCAAGGTCACTCCTCTAAAAAGAACCCTTGACCCTTGTTCTAGCTCAGCTGGTGCTCTATCTACCTCTTACTCCACCCAGGCCCACAAGGCTTATCTTACACATATTTATTTATATTTTTGAAGCCTTTTATTAGACTGAAAACCCTCTTAGAGTAAACGATATTTCTTATTCAACTCTGTAATCCCATTCACTAATATCTGTCTGATGAATAAATTAATGAATCTTTTCCAATTAGTTTTGGTTTATGTGAAAACTTGAGTTCTATGGAAGGAAAGTGCTTTTGACACAGAGGAAGCCATTATGGGGATTTATTAAGAACACTTAGTACCCAGAAGGCTGTACTGTGAGATCTAAAACCTCACATCTCTGTCTCTGAGGAGTTTCTGTGCCTACATGTGACAGATCACTCCTGGATTCACGCTGCAGGAAGTTTAATATGAGGGTTGGAGAGAACAAGAATTCAAAGAATAAAAAATCTGGTTTATGATAAAAAAAAAAAAATCCTAAGAGGTGTTCAAGGGGCTTGTTATATAGAAAGAAAAGTTTAAAAGGCAGTGAAATAAATGAGGACATGGACTCTTAAGGGAGAGAGCAAGAGCAGGCCTTCCTTTACACAAAGAAGAAAACCAAAGTCTTAGAAAACGTAGAGTAATTCCATTGAAGATATTCAAGCTTCTATGTTCCAAGATAAAATTTTCAGATGAAAGGTGCCATAAACGAACTAGGAAGTAAAATCCCTGTGAGTAAAGTAATCTGCGTGTTTCATTTGTTTTCTTCCTTTTTGATGTCTCACTGCACAGAGCACTTGATTATACAAAGCCTGAGCTCCGCTGCACCTGACAAAAGCTCTGAGCAGCTGGAGTCTGGAGCCAGGAGCCCACAGACAAGGCAGTGGCAAACCCCAGTGGGCACCCCCACTGGGAGCCACTGCAGGGTCTGGACTCCGAAAGCCCTATCATTACAATATGCCCCGAGATGAGTGGCAGTTCACTGCTGCTTTGTGCAGGGAAACCCAGATGCTCTGTAGAGAGAGGCACCTGGCAAATATGGACATGCTATTGCAAAAGGCTTATGTCCGGGGGTGTGTGTTAGTTTGCTAGCACTGCCATGACAAAATATCACAACGAGATGGGCTGAACAGCAGAAACTTGTTTTCCCATAGTCTGGAGGCTAGAAATCCAAGAGTGAGGTATTGGAAGGGCTGGATTCTTCTGAAACCTCTTTTGGCTTACAGATGGACTCATTCTGTCTTCACATGGCCCTTCTTCTGTGTGTATGCGTTCCTGGTATCTCTCTGTGTGTCCTAATCTCCTCTTCTTATGAGGACACCAGTCATATTAGACTAAGGTCCACCCTAACATCCCCATTTTAACTTAATTACCTCTGTAAAGGCCTTGTCTTCAAATCTAGTCACATTCTGAGGTAATGAGGTCAAGAATTCAACATGTGGATTGTGAGGAAACACAGTTCAGTTTATAATAGGAAGTAGGTGCCCCTCAATCTCTACCAGAAGATTTCTTCAGAAAACACCTTCTGAAGAAATCTTTCATTAATCCAATAATAAGGAAACATGCTAATGTTTTAAGAGGGTTTGCTATTGCTATATACAATTCTAAGCTCTCTCTATATATTATTTATTTAATAATCACAATAATCTTATGAAGGGGGTGTGGTTATTGGTCTCATTTTATTTGGGGATTCCAAAATAGATATTTTAATGTTTCCCACTTTTTAAAACAGATTTTTCAGATATAATTTATATAAAATAAATTGCCCATTGTTAGAATGTATAATTTGATAAGTTTTGACATATGTGCATTCCTATGAATTCATCATCCAGAAGTTTCTTCCTGCCCTTTTCCACAATCTACCCACTTCATCTCCAGGCAACCATGGTTCTGCTTTCTGTAACTACAGAGTTCTTTATCTTGTTTGGGATCCATTCTGTGTTTTATCAAGTTTTCTCTCATTGTCTCTTAGAAATTCTAGAGAGTTGTTCCTATAACTCTTTTTCATTGCACATAACAATACCACAAATCAAAAATTGTTAGATCCAATCCTGTTAGTTAGTGTGGAAACCAGGAACCATGAAAGCCTATTCTATTACTAGGGAAAGGTATATTTTCAATTTTCAAATACCATGTATGAGCTATAGAGCTAAAGGGTTGGTGTAGGGTTTTTACATCTACGCATTCTTATTAATGACTAAGTTCCTTTCCTCTTCCCCAACTCCTTTTAAAATCACTGTACTTTTCTCTTTCTGTCTGCAGTGTAACTTAACCTCCCACTTGAATGTAGAGCATAATTCAATTGAGAGGTGTGTTTATATCACATAAAACACAATAAAGCATGATGAAGTGTTTCTTAAATCGTTTGCAAATGAATGGCTACAATATTCCCAGGGTGCTCTGTTCTCCCTCAAACTAAAAGCAACCGTGTCTATTTATTAACATATGGATCCCAAATGCCTTCTTGAGACATTTAAAAGCTGGATGAGATGGGCGTGACCTAATGGAAAATCACAGAGAAAGATACTGAATGGATGATGTGTGCTGAGACTGAGAGTTTTCAGATGAAGAATAACAGAGGTATAAATTGTTATCTGATGTCATGATACAAACTACATAACAGTCAGATAAAATAGGAACAAATGACTTGGGAACCTCAGGAAGCCTCAATGCCACGGCTGAAGACCTAATATTCAGGTCTCCAGACGCCAAATCTACACTGAAGTGAAGGGCGAGAGCAAGAGAGAAACCAACCAAAGCTGAGCATCTGCCCTCTTGGTTCAGCAACAGTTAGGAGCCAACCTTAGTCCTTTGTTAGAGGAATGATTGTTCTGTCACATTAGCTCTCTCAGTACTTCAAGTATTATGTTTTTCCCTTAGTAGCTATTTTTATTTTAAATCAAAATACATTTTTCCATTATTTCATTTTTTAATGCAAGGTTACTCACATTTCTAACATGTCTGACAAGAGTAAAACATTATTTTAACACTTCCATTTAAATAATTCTTTAAAAATCACCTTAAATGTGGGGAAGGGCTGAAAAGGTAGTAAGCAACTATTAGGCCAAAGTGTAGTGCAAATAGCACCCCTGAGTGGCAATCAAGACCTGCAGCTCTGCTGTCCATCGATCCACCTCATGAACACCCCTTTCACACCATTAGCAAATGAAGAGTAAAGATAATTTTATGATCTCACGTGGCACAGAATATATATTTGACAAAACTTAGCATCCATTCACAATAAAAATAAAGTCTCTCAGCAAGCTAGGAAAAAGAAAGTTGTGAATCTTAATAGTTAAATATATGCATTAAAATCTTGTGGTAAGGTCAGAAACAAAACAA
>NW_011888809.1:4401138-4412305 GCF_000151845.1 Pteropus vampyrus
AGTATCCTATCCATCCTTTTCTTTCTGTCTCTGTGTGAATTTTGTTTCTGCCATTATCCCTTAAATTTTCTCATAATCATTTCTTGCTCTCCCACTATTTCTTTTTAATTTCATTTCTTGTCATTTGCTGTCCACATGTTACCTTTTTATTGTCTTCAAACACAGGAGCAAGAATACCAGATTTTGATGCTTTCCATTTAAACATTGTAAACTATTTTCTTTCTGTTTCCTCTAATAAATGATCTTTGGAAATAAGCTCTTCTGAGTCTTCAGAATGATCATTCCTTGCTGGGCTATGCAATTCATTGTCTTAGGCTCCATGATGGTTTGCTTCTGTGTCCTCACCTCTGGGGGAGGAACTAACTGCATTCTTTGATCTAACATTTGCTAAAAGTCACAATATTGAAATTCTCTCTCTGTTGGATTGCTGTACGTCCAATTGGAAAGTAGCTTTATGTAAATATCTCAAGACTTTTTCTAACCCCATTGCTTCAGTATATATTATGCCATATATTGACTCA
This sequence comes from Pteropus vampyrus, assembly GCF_000151845.1. Taxonomy (NCBI): domain Eukaryota; kingdom Metazoa; phylum Chordata; class Mammalia; order Chiroptera; family Pteropodidae; genus Pteropus; species Pteropus vampyrus. Next base: position 4,401,660 of record NW_011888809.1, read on the forward strand.
CTATATAGTGAACTGAAATCTCCAAAATGGGCTACTGTTCAAGTTTTTCCAACTCGATCCTGCATATGGCTTTGCTTGAAGGTCCATGAGTCCCAAAGTTCAGTGTGCCACCATAATCCCTTCCCCTCTGCACATACTTCGTGCAGTTGTATTTTGATTTCAGTCTTTTATTAAACGCTAAGAGAGAAACAGTACAGGCATGGATTGGAGACAGAGTTGGTACATGGAAGGAAAGTGAAAAAGTAAGAGTGAATAGCTTTCTAGTTATCTAGAGGAAAAAAAGCTATCATGCATCAGAGAGAGAGCTTTCTGGTCCTTAAAGAGAAGGCATGAGAAAGGGAGGAATTTTCTAACTATATTAGGCCGATTTCTCCTGAGCCTAGAAAATGGACCGTCAATTTACGCATTTTTTTTTTAATCTAGTTTAATCAACTTAATGGTAGAAATATCTTTTAAATTTGTCAATAGGTTTATTGTCAATCTTAATTTATCCTATAATGAGTAAATGAATAGTAATTCAGATAGAAATCAGAAGTCTCTCACCTTAAATATTGTTTTTAATTAAAACCATCATCTTTTAAAGTGTCAACTGACCTTATAGGATATAATATTCCAGGAACACGGTGGACTCAGCCAACAAAGGAAAAATTGTGCTTACATATTGAGTAAAATGCTGGTTTGATTATACACATTTTACAACCTAATTTGTATTTGACCTCAAAAGAGGAAACTTAAAGAAAGAATGGTAAACTAAGAAGTCAAAACTATAGTGGTCCAAGAAATATTGTATGGTATACTGGCCTATTGGATGTAGGAGCTGCAAGGCTGGGTTTTGGAGTCCACATAGAGAATAAGTGATATTTCACACATGTGAAGCAGGACATTGGAACTAAAAAACTTCAATGATAGTGAGAATAAATGGAGTATACTACTAGCCTAGACACCAAAAGAAGAAAATATGTCTCAGGAGCAGTGTGTAAAAATCTAAAACAGGGAAAAAATATATACAAACAAAAAATAATAATTTTAGAAAATCTGTAACCAAAAGGCTAAATTTTTGTTAGGTAATATATAACCTGTTAGGTAAAGCTCTAAGCCAAAATTTTCTTACCATTATGAAATTCATATCTTTAGAGGGAAAAAAATGAATTAAAAATGGTTCTAGACTTATAAAACCCCTATACTACTGAAAGATTTTTTAAAAAACATAAAAACACTTCATAGCAATATGTCTACAAGCAAGGGTTTATGGGACCAGATACCTTGGTAATAAAACAATGCTTACAAACATAAGTTTACAAAAAAAAAAAAAAAAAACATAAACCACAAAAAGAAATGATCCTCCATGATGGAAACATTAACAAACAAGAATATTCAATCTCAAGGAAACTGAGATAGAAAAGTTAGACTCCATAAATAGTACATTGAAAATGAATATAGAGACAAAAGAAAAAAAAGAGAAAATATAAGGAAAAATTACTTTACAGGAGACTGAAAAAGAACTAACAGCTTCAAAAGTAGAACTTCAATGTAATGTCTAGGAATTACATACACAACACATACAATGATTCTCATTAAGCATTCAGTGGATAAGCAGTTTTAAAGACTGAATTGGGGAACTGGAATATTTCCATACAGATTAAAATGTGGAAAATATGGAATAAACTTTAAGGAATATGGATGACAGAAAAAGCCATCTAATCTGTATTTAATAAATATTCTACCAGGAGGTTAGAGAAAACATTGAAAAGTCACTATTTGAAATAATAATGTCAAGATTTTCCAGAATTGGTAAAAGGTGTGAATCCTCTGATTAAAACTGTATACCCCAACAGAGTCAGTATACTTTCAAAAATCCATACCTAGACCTATTGCTAAGACATTGCAAAACACCAAAGACAAGCAGAGAATCTTAGGAACAACCAAAGAGAAAAAGCAAAACACGTACCAAGAATTAACAATTAGACCTATCATTAGCAAAAATATAGATCAATGGAAAATTAATTCATATTATCAAAATACTACAGGAAAACAATTTCTTGCAAATAGATAATAGCTTTGCTCATTTGTCACTATATTTCTTTGTGGGATGTGCCTATGACTGCAATCAGCAAGAAATGCAAAACCGTTAAGATGGATCCCAAGGAGTCGATGTCATTTCGACCAGACTGAGTTCTCCCTTACACCTGTTCTGAGAGGACTCTTTCTTTTCATATATGCAGCCTCTAAATGCTCTCCTTCAAATGTATATCCTGTAGGATAGGAGGCTGAGAGTTGGGATAAAGTTCCAAAAGCATCCTAGGTTTCCTTATGAGTACAGATCTAAAATCTTAAAATCTTAAAATCTCCACCACCACCTCCTACGCTAGCCATTGTGGCCCCAGGCCCGAATTTCCTTGGCTAAGACCCTAAGGCCTAAACACGGTGGTCCCCGTGGTGGGCCTCCACTCATACTGCTGACTGCCTCAGTGATAGGAACTTCTCAGAAAACTTAACCCTTAGGCCAGATCTGAGTCTGTGCTCTCCAAACAGTGGGAACACATAGCGAATATATTTCCCCCTTCCATTTCCTGCAGGATGAGTGCCAGTACAGTAACAGGTCTCTCTGCCCTTTCTGTTTTGCAGCCGTAGGTTCTGGGAGGTTTCTGGCTTTGTGTTTTACATTTTAACGGTTTTAACCACGGCATCTGGAAAGAGAAGAGGCTCGAGCAAAAGCAGGTGAAGTAAGCGGAATTCTTTCCCCTTTTATGCTAGAGACCGGTTCCAAATTGTCAACAGAGGATGTATTCCCCAAAGGGAGTTATCCATCAGCCCATGGCAAAGGAATCGACCAAGTAAGCCCTATTCTATGGTTTAGAAGAAAGGAGCCTCTGTCATGAAGGAGTTCCTTCCTGATACCCCAACTTTCTTACCAGGATTTTTAGACATCTTTTATCACTGCCTTCCATTGTCTGAAAATCCTACCCCACAGTTAACAATTGTACTGTCTATAGATACATGTGATTCTTTCCACATACAAAATTTTGTTTCCTAAACACCACTCCAGGTACCATGTGGTCAGACCGTCTTGGCTTCCCTTTCTTTATGTGGCCAAGTTGGTATAATAATACTTCCCATTCATCTAATGATTTGTTTCTCTGGAAATCTCTTTAACTTCTATTTCTTAAAAAATTCTTAAAACAGGCATGCAGAACAAGTTACATTCTAATTTTAAAGAAGAGGAAGCTGAAGCACAAGAAGGTTGCTGGCCCACCCAAAGTCCTCACCAAGTGAACACTAGGAGCACTAGATCATCATAACCCTTTTTTCCATTCGATGGAATTTTTGCTGTAACATGCTGCTTCTCTATCTCCTGATTGATTTGGCTGACACCCCCCAGACCCTGGATGAGAGATAAAAAACAAAAAGCAAATTATTGAAAGCCATGCATCTGGCCCTGACTAAGCCCAGCAAAGCATATGCTGATTTACTAGAGACAGAGTGTCATTAAGGAAACAAGATTTCACATCTGGAGCCACCAGAGAATCATATATAACCGTAGATAATATAATTGTTCATTGTGGGGTACCAGCTTCAGGGGCTGTAGGATTTTCAGACAATGAAAACAGTGATTAAAAAAAATGTCTAAAAATGCTTCAAGTTAATTTTGAAGAATGGAGAATACGTCAAAAGTCAGAGGTGACACTGGAGGGTAAGGAGACAGCAAATGTGTACCAGAAAGTTATTTTACGACTAGAGATTGGTCTGCACTGCTGCTTCTCTCAGAGCCTCCTGTGGGGCTGGAGGAAGGAGCATGAGGCGTCCACCATCCTCAAGTGGCGCTCCCACCACAGGCAGTCCACCTGCTGTGCACTGCTCTGTGTCAGGCATTCTGGCAGGTGAAGCAGGGTCCAAGGAAGTCGTGAAGACTCTGGGAGTCACACCATGAAAACGCCCAACCTCAGAAACTGCTCACCTATGTTCTGGCCAGCACACCTGACAGTTTAAAGGCATTCTGATCTCCATGAAATATGCAGCATAAATACTTCTGTAAAAGTGAGTTTGCATGGAAAATCCTCTTTCTGTCTTATATCTTTGCATTAAAGTCATTACTTAGAACGACCATGAATTGGGGTCTCAAAATATCCATCTAAGCATTTTTCTCTCTCTTCAAGGATGTTTCTACCATAGACATTTTGAAGAGAGAATTTTTTAAGGCAAGGATATGTCACCTGTCAATTGCATGTCTAAACCTCCCTGCTCCCGGAGAGTGCTGAATGGCTCAGAGATGGCTATGGCACAGGCAAATCTAAACAACTGCACAGAATGAAAGTGCCTGCAGGACTGGCCGAAAACCTCATTTGTGAGGTTTTCTCTGTCTCCTTTGGGGGTGTAAGGCCCAAACTCCCGTCTGCCGCTGGTGGTCTTTCCTTCTCTTGCCTGCTTTTCTAACCCTTCCTTCTAACCCTTGGCTGACAATACCTGAGGCATCAGCCTAGATGAAGAAAGAAACATGTTCTCATATAGGTCCTTCAGCTAAAACTCCTAAAAAGGTACAGACTAACCTCTTTCCACACCCTGATTTAACACTGAACACTGCTTTAAAACGTCTTGCCATTCTAAATTATCTGTTAAAGTGTAGGTTTTATAAGGCACCTTGAACAGTGTTTTATAAGGTGCGTTGTAAAACTGCCATTAAAATTAATTGTTTGAGTATCTGAAACAAAAGCCACTCTCATCACCTCTTTTCTCCAGAGTAGCCTATCATCTGTAAGCTTAGCATTTGCTTTACAACCAGGGCTCACCTTATAGCCAATGCCTTCTTTCTCTAGCAAAGTGCCGCTGTTTAGCACAGCATCTGTTGTGCATTCTCGGCCCAGGGACATACATATGCTGTCCTGGGTTCCTATGAGAAGCCTAAAACTGGATTCAGATGGGAATTTTTTCTTCTAGACACTGTTCTCTCTCATTATTACTGACAGCTAGATGCACTGTGATTAGAGGGCGGCTCAATGGTTTCCAAATCTTTTCTAACGACAATTTCTGGGATTCTTGTGGAAGTCGTTGTTTTATTTTTGTGCCTCTTAACCAGTCTAAGAAGCCAGTCCCATTAAGAGCAAAGCCCTACAAACAGGATGCACTGAAGCTGAAGCAGCAGAGTAGGGTGGTTCTAGGAAGGGATGGGGAATGGTGCATCAGAGAAGGCTAGGACTTCTTGCGGGCAGAGGAGAACTGGCTAATGGACACCAAGTAAAGGAGAAGACCGGAGGCAACCAATGCCAAATATTGTCCTCAGCACTTAGCACCAGGCCAGTTCTGACTCCTAAGCTGTTGATTAGTAGTTTAAAATTTGCTTTCTTCTAGATCCACCTTTTCAGTTCTCAGGTTTACCTTCGGCACTCAGAAGTGATGCTGCTTCCAGAACACACGTCCTGGTTTAATGACTACTCTGTGTGACCTTGGGCTCCTCACTCGACCTTCTTCTCGACCTTCCCAGTGTTTCTTTCATTAAGGGGTCCCGGGAGACCACCTGCATCAGATTCTTACTAAAATGCAGAATCCTGGGCTCTGCCACAGACCTACTGAATCAGAACCTTTGAAGGTAGTGCTCAGAGAATCTGCCTTTGTTTTACAAACTCCCCAGGGAACTCTTAGAGGCAATGAAATTGGCAAACCACTCACCTAACTTATAAGGACACTGCAACTTATGGCATCTAAATGATTTCGAAGCACTCGTTTCAACTGAGACATCACAGGAAATGCTGTCTTTACCATTCTACTATAAGCCCTTCTGCCCAGGTGAGCTTTGTCAGAACAACCTTGAGATGCCAACATGAAAAACAAAAGTGCTATTAGGCCCATTTAGTAACTGCAGAATTACTGGGTAGTTTTTATGTGTGTTTTCTTTTTTCTTTTTCTTTTTTTTTTTTTAAGCCTTTGGGTACAAATTATGCTTTTGAATGTGTCAGCATTTTTCTAATTTAAGTTGCCACTAGTAATCTGTTTTGCTGTGAATACTGGGTGAACTTCATGCCCAGCAGCTAAAATTTTTGGAAGCAACAACTCATTTAGAGAGTTCTCATATATTCGTCAGGGAATGAAAGCATGATTTTATAGAATTGAATTTTAGAACTCTTATGCAACTGAAAATTATATGGACCAATTTCCTTATTTTAAATTAGAAGCTTTGCCATGACTTTTCTTTCTCTATTCCCATCTCAGTCCTCAGCTCATCATAGCTTGCCTAATTCTAAACATCCTTCATCTCAAATGCCACACGCGTATCCTTGCCAGGTCTGCTCTCTCCATCCTCTGTGCTGCCTCAGCACTTTGTCTCCACCTCCTTAAAGCATGTAGCAAATCTGTCTGACACTAGTTTCGTTTACATATATTTTTGCTCCTAATGAATCCTTGAAAACGGAAATTGCATCTTGTTCATCCCTGTAACCTGTAGGCACTGCAGGGTACTCACATAAATTTTAGTTGGGAAAACATGGCACAGGGCCTGCTGGAAGGGAGTGGAAGAACCGATACTCCTATTATTACTATTAATTGCAGACATGTATTTAGTCCTTGCCACGCACAGGTTCTAAGTGCTTTACTGCATCATCTCGCTTAATTCTCACAGCAATCAAAGAACCGTACGTTACAGCTTTCCCATTTTTAGAGGCGAATAAACTGAGGCTTTGACAAACCAAATGATGTGTCCTCAATTATGTGACTAAACAGGGAGAGAGCCGTGATTTGAACAGGGAAGTCTGAATCGAGAGACTTCTGTTACTGAGGGGTGTCCCTCCACAGCCCTGCTTTCTCACAGTGCTCACTCCACCACGGTCGGTGACGAGAAAGCCGACATCACGAAAGCTCGGTGCTCAAGGAACCACACACACTCTGTTACAAGTTAGAGTTACTGAACTTCCCGAAGTGGCCACCGAATTGTATGATGTCAAGAACAAGACCAGAAATGATATATTTTAACACTTTTATAGATTTCTCATGATATGAGCATATGGGGCCTGAGATATGTTAAATTAGCGCATCAATAATTGTTAAAAGCATAAAAAGTACATAAATACTCATTTTGGTACAAGTCTATGTCCTCGTTTAGAAGGAAAATGTTATGAGACATACACATGGGAATGCCGAAGTCTTTGGGGGAATATGACGAACTAGCAAATGTGTATGGAGAGGACAGGAAACCAGTGCAAAATGTAGGCCATCTACATAAAGTATCAGAGTTCCATGGTGGAATTTCAGAACTGTGAAGCGGTCTCTAGTAAAAACCTTGCTTTTCAGCTACCAGAACCCCCTGTGGCTTTTTCTCTACCTCTCTATGAGCTGTTACCCAGTTTTATTGTTTCTTATCCTCCAATCGATTAAATCCATCTCCCGAGTACCAAGTAGGTGGTAGGTGGTAAATTCATCCCATTGATCAGAAACCCGAGCTCACCTGATTTCTCGGTGCCCTAGGCGTCCTAGATCACATTTATATCTACTTGCCCACTTCCAACATCCCACCTTCCTCGACTCATCTCAGCACACCACCACCAACCCGATGCATTCAACCCCACCACTGGTCTTGTCCTGTCCTTAGAGCCACAATTATATAATCTTACCCACCGTACAGGTATCTTTATCTAAACTCTTCCTTTTCCATATTCCTTACTGCAAAACATCACAGAAACCTGTGATTTTGAAGACAGTATGTGATAATTATCTGTCCATATGTCTGTCTCTCCCACTGCAGTGTGAACCTCTCAGAATCAGAAGCAATGTCTTTCTTTTTTTCTTTTTAACCGGTCTTTACCACATGGTGCTTAACACATTGCCTTGCTTATAAAATTTGTTTAATAAATATATGCCTAATTTAATTGAACAAAAATATAGAAGGATATCTTGATCCGAATGCTCATTGTTTAATTCTTCTAGAACCAGCATCACCTCTGGTGAGCTGCTTTTTTTTTTTTTTTAAAGGTTTTGCTATAGATTTCAAAAAATCGCACAGCCCTTCATTGTTCTTCATGCTCCTGTTTATGTCATGTGTTATAATTTGATGCTGCAGCTCCTTTCATCAAGAAGTGGAGTTTATTTCCCTTCCACTTGATTCTGCGATAGTCTTGTGACTCACTTTGGACCACAGAACTCAGTGGAAATGGTGTGCCAGGTCTGAACCAGCCCTCCCGAGGCTGTGCATGATCTGCTTGCTCCTCTGGAACCCTGGCGCCACCATGAGGAGAAGCCTGGTGCAGGCTGCTGGAGGACTAGAGATTTTGTCCTCCTAGTCATCTTCTTGCCCCATCCAATAGCCAACCAACCCCAGAAGCATCACTGCCTGGATGACCTGCCACGGACTGCAAACGTACGAGAGGGCCAAGATGAAACCAAAAACCCATTGAATCTAGCCTCAATTAGAAACTAAATAAATAGCTGTTGTTTAAAGCCATTAAATTCTGAAGAGTTTTGTTACACATTAGTTACCTAACTGATATGAGTTCTAAATGTTGACATCTAGTGATCTTAATCCCCATTTGCAGTAAACAAGAACCTACTGCTGAGGCCTCAGAGGCCTTAACTGCGGGCTAAACCCAACCCTGGCTCTTTAACAGCCCCCTGGTATTGGGTATCAGACAGATTACTAACACTTCTCACTGCTTTGGCGTCTGCTGTTGCTCTCCAGGTTTGCACAAACTTGCAAATTTTAATTTCATGTTAATAAATATGTGGCTGTTCAGTCAATTTGTTTGGGTATAATTATGCCAGTCTCCTAGGAAATTACTGACACCTAAGTTATTACAGATTCACCTTGGAGACACTGCATCTGGCTGGTTCTTGTTCAGTCAAGTGCTCCCTTGCCAGAGACCAATACATAATGCTCTACGGCTCTCTCTGCTTAAATTTCTCTGCCTTCTTGGCATGACTCTTGCCAGAAACACCCAGCATAAAGCACAGCTCTGGAAAATCACAGGAGCCCATTCATCCAGGGGCACCCTACAGCAAGGAAGCAGGAGGCTCCCAAATTTAAAAAGACAGCACCAGCTTAAATTCCAGGTTTTATTCCTCTTCTATATTGTCTTGAGAAAATGAGGCAGGCTGCTTTGGCTTCTATGAAATGGCCCACCTCACAGAAGAATTGACAGAATGTCAATTTGTCATCTCTACGGACTCTGTGGAAATTCCTCCACTGGAAAGTCTATTTCTATTGGGTTCTTTGAAGAACAGTAATCCAGTCACGGCCATAATTAAGTGGATAAGTTACAAAAAGAGACCTTGGTGCCTCTCAGCAGCGGCGTACCAAGGCCAGAGTGTTGGGAGACATCCACCTCAGATACGAGTAATACAAGGGAATATTATCTGTAGAGAATTTAAAAACAACGATAAAATGGACAAAAAGTCAGTCTGCTTTTTATCATTACCGTGAACCAGCCTTCTAAACAATGTCGGTGATAAGATACTGCTCCCTGCCGGGATCCCATGCCTGACCGCGGTCCCCCTGCCTGCCTGTATGTGTGCTTCTCTTCACAGCGGCCCTTCAGTGAGGATGCAGACCTATCCCAATGATTCTGGCAAAGTCAAAACCATTTTAAGAACCTCCCTACAGGAGTTATGTCCGGTTGTTTTCTCAATGTCAGTCTCGATAGGCAGAATACTCCTAGAGATTGAAAACAACTGAGAATCGGACTGTTGTTTGCTACCCAGGCATTTAGCCAGCAGAGGCTATGAGGATCCTTGGCCCTCCCGTGTGTGGAGGCTTTTAGATGAGGAACACAGCCACCCCAAGTCCCCTGTTCCAGACCCAGTTGCTTCTCCTGCCTTCAGAGAACCTATAACCTATAAATGTAAGCCAATATTTACATAATTTATATGGCCCTGAGAGCTTTGTATGATTTCTAGTCTCTAAGAAGTGTGGTTTCCAGCCTGACTTCGTCATATCAGCATCAACTGGAAATTATCTGGAAATGCAAATTCTTGGGCCCATCCTGTACCTACTAAATCAGAAATTTTGGATAGTACAGACCAGTAATCCATAATTTAACAAGCCTTCCATGTACTTTTGATGCACACTGAAGTTGGTCAACCACTGTAATAGAAAATGATTCTTAATCAGAAGTATTAATATTAAAATTATCTATCTATCTGCCTACCTACCTACCTACCCATCTATCTAAATAGCTATTTCACCTTGCCTGAGCCCACTACTGACACTCAGATATAGTAGATCTGAAGTAGAATGTAGCATCTGAATATTTAAATCTCTCAAGAGTTTCTGGCATAAACTTCTAGTTGATAACAACTGCTCTGGAGAAATAAGACTTTGAGTAATTCTAAAATAGACTTTGAAAAGTATTCCTATAACTTAGTTTCCACAAACAGTTTAGTTTTAACATAAGCTATGTCAGTGGAGTATCGAGATTTGTTTGATGATAACCTTGGCAGCCAAATGTCACTATTTCAGATTTAGACCTTATAAATAAGCTCCCTTCACAATCCTGCAACTGTGTAAATATATGACCTATAGGTCTCCTAACCAGTGAGTTCATTTCTCTAACACTCCAGATCTCTTGCTTCCTATGGGTATAAAGAATGACAAGAAGATAAATGAAATCATATCAAGTGCCAACTAGTTCCAACTCCTTGATATGACTATACCACAAATTTGTCTCTGAATC
>NW_011888809.1:4412355-4436738 GCF_000151845.1 Pteropus vampyrus
TTTGCTACCCAGGCATTTAGCCAGCAGAGGCTATGAGGATCCTTGGCCCTCCCGTGTGTGGAGGCTTTTAGATGAGGAACACAGCCACCCCAAGTCCCCTGTTCCAGACCCAGTTGCTTCTCCTGCCTTCAGAGAACCTATAACCTATAAATGTAAGCCAATATTTACATAATTTATATGGCCCTGAGAGCTTTGTATGATTTCTAGTCTCTAAGAAGTGTGGTTTCCAGCCTGACTTCGTCATATCAGCATCAACTGGAAATTATCTGGAAATGCAAATTCTTGGGCCCATCCTGTACCTACTAAATCAGAAATTTTGGATAGTACAGACCAGTAATCCATAATTTAACAAGCCTTCCATGTACTTTTGATGCACACTGAAGTTGGTCAACCACTGTAATAGAAAATGATTCTTAATCAGAAGTATTAATATTAAAATTATCTATCTATCTGCCTACCTACCTACCTACCCATCTATCTAAATAGCTATTTCACCTTGCCTGAGCCCACTACTGACACTCAGATATAGTAGATCTGAAGTAGAATGTAGCATCTGAATATTTAAATCTCTCAAGAGTTTCTGGCATAAACTTCTAGTTGATAACAACTGCTCTGGAGAAATAAGACTTTGAGTAATTCTAAAATAGACTTTGAAAAGTATTCCTATAACTTAGTTTCCACAAACAGTTTAGTTTTAACATAAGCTATGTCAGTGGAGTATCGAGATTTGTTTGATGATAACCTTGGCAGCCAAATGTCACTATTTCAGATTTAGACCTTATAAATAAGCTCCCTTCACAATCCTGCAACTGTGTAAATATATGACCTATAGGTCTCCTAACCAGTGAGTTCATTTCTCTAACACTCCAGATCTCTTGCTTCCTATGGGTATAAAGAATGACAAGAAGATAAATGAAATCATATCAAGTGCCAACTAGTTCCAACTCCTTGATATGACTATACCACAAATTTGTCTCTGAATCTAAACCTACGACTCATATTTCAGAATCCTGTCAAAGTCCCATATTCTTTGTGAAGCATCCTTAAGATCCCTCAGTTCTTTTTCTCCCAGCACTTTTCTACCTACGTCATCATTGGAGCTCCTTCAACACTTTATGGTTGAATCATATGTTGGACAATTTTCAGATAATGCTTAATATTCTAGTTAATTAGATATGTCAGTTTTTTGATCTATAGTATAAATCTCCATATATACTATTTTACTCCTTATACTCTTATACTTCAGAGATATCACTATTATGCTGGTCATAGAACTATTCAACAAACGTTGCTTGTTTGTCTCTACCTGCTATTACACTTAAAGGAAATGGTAAACTCCTTGTTGCTAGTAATTTTTCGTCTAAAAGAAAAAAATAGCCTGACTTGGACTCTAGGAAAATCATTTCGATTGTCTGCTTAAGGTTTTCCTTTGGTTTTCCTCCCACACCATCTGAGACAAGCTGAAATTAACTCCCAGTTTCTATCTTCTTTTGAATCACATGAAAACCAGGCCCACAGATGCACATGCTGGACATGCTGTGCACCCTGGTCATGCACAGACTGTGGTTTATGTGCAGCAGAGATGCCGTTTTACTATCCACCACCTTTGTCTGAACAGATAATTCCCAAACGTTGAATTTCCTCAGACCAAAGAGCCAAGCAGACTGCTCTTAGCTCCCTACATTCATGACCATCTCCACCTAGATTCTCGAGAATCTAGGAGTTCTTACTCCATTTGCAGAGATTAGACCAAATATGTCATTTTGAGTTTTTTGTGTGTTTGTTTAATGAAAGTAAAACTAAACCTTAACTGCTGGTGACTGGCAGGTTCAGGAATTGGCAGCAGAATGAAATATCTCTTAAGTTTGGTCAATTGTTCCAATGTCCATGAGACTCGTTTGTCACCAAAAACAAGAGTGTCCTGGAAAGGAAATCATTCCTGGAATTGGCTTCAAGTGACCTTACTGCCAATGACTGTTTAATCAGTGGTGTCTGCCTGATTGTGAATACCCCAACAAGGACACTTGTCCACATCCAAAAAAAGAAGAAAAGAGGATAGGATCCTTTCACCTCATAATATTGAAACTCTGAGGATATCAGAGCCTCATACAGATCTTTATAAGGAATCAAGAATGAAAAGCAGGACAATTTTAAACGTGGGGAATAAAAACTCAGATAAACAACAGAAATTACAGGCAAAAATGGCAGAATAGTCAACTTCTACTTCTGGTTAGGGCACAAAAATGACGAGAGACAGTTACTCCCACCCTAACGACAAGAAAAGACTGGGCAATTTAGAACTCAATTTTTTTTTTTTTTAATTCACTGGGTAACTGAGGATATAGAGAAAACTAATTAAACTAATTAAAGAAAGTGACAAGCCTTTCTTAGGAGATGGTGAAATTATGGCTTCTTTCATTGCTGTTAACTTCTGGTGGCAGTGCAGGAGCTGCCTTGACAAACTGGAATTCTTAGGTGCTTCGGTGAGTCAGCACCTACTTGTCAATACAACTGAGGACATGGGAAGAAAACTGAGAGATAATCCCTTTCAGTGAATGGGGTCTTTCTCAAATTTGGGGCAGCAGCTATCAAGGGCTGTGAAATAGAATGTAAAAACTGAGAGATATTTACTGAAATATAAGAAGCCTGGATGGAAATGTAGAGCAAAGAGAATGCCACTCACTGTAACCCAAAGCTGGCGGCTGGAATCGAACACAAAGAGATGTGTAAAAAGTCACCTATGCTAACATTTCAATCTCTCTGCTGATATAAAAGAACATAGATTAAATTAATTTAACCCCAGCACTAGCAACTTGATAAAGAGGAATTCACTTTTCCAGAAATAAATTTAATTGTCAGTCTCTAATATTCTCTTATATAAAATAGCTCACGTAAAATCATGGCATTATGGGGCACGTAAGAGAGAAAATCAATTTGATAATCAAGAAAGGAAAAGGTCAACAGAAAAAGGGGCTTAGATGTCCCAAATGTTGGAATTATCCTGCAAGAAGTTTAAAAATGACTATGATAAATATGTTCAAGATCTTATAGAAAAGAGGAACTACATGTGTGAAGATATAAGAAATTTCAGCAGAGAGATGGAAAATACATAAATAAAAGAAATTAAAGAAGTAAGCTGGAAATGAAAATTCCAATATTAGAAATTAAGAATCCATTTGATGTTATTAACAGTAGACCGACGGGACAGAAAAAAACACTGTAATATCAGAACATAAAGTAATCCAAACTGAAGTAGAAAGAAAAGTAGTGGAAAAAATTAAACAGAGCATCAGAGATCTCTGGGACAATATTAAATAACCCAAAATGTGTGTAATTGGATTCCTGGAAGGAAAGAACATATAGGTCAGTAGAAATATTTGAAGAGCTATTGGCTGAGAATTTTCAAAACTTGTCGAATGATTTCAATAAAGATTAAAGAAGCTCACTGAAATTCGATTAAAAGAAAACAAGAACACATATTCACACTTGTAAAACACTGAATCTAAGGAAAAAATATTAAAAGCAACCAGAGGAAAAAGATTATATACAAGGAAAACCTGTATTAAAAAAAAAAAAAAAACTTGCTTGTCGCCAAAAACAAGAATGCTAGAGTCAAAAGAACAGTGCCTGTGAAATACTGAAAGAAATAACTTTGTCAACCTGGAATTCTATCCAAAAAAAAAAAAAGGCAAAATAATGACATTTCTATGTAGAAAAAAGTCTACATAATTAATTTTCAAAAGATCCACACTGTAAGAACAACTAGAAGAATTTCTTCAAGCTGAAGGGATATGATAATGAATAGAAACCCAGATGAGCAAAAGGCATGTTGGTGAATAGATTTATATAGTAGATAACAACATTGTGTTAATGTTAAGATTTTTAGTTTGGTATTGCATTATGGTTATGTAAAATTTTAACATTTAGAAAATCGAGGTGCATTCTCTGTATTATTTTTACAATTGTTTTTAAGTCTGATAATCTTTCCAAATTTAGAGTTAAAAAATATGTTAAAGGAAGGAACAAAGTTGGAGGATATATAGCTCCTGGTTTCAAAACTTACTATGAAGCTACGGTAATCAAGAAACTCTGGTATTGATGTCTTATAGATACGTCAGATCTATAAATGATATAAATCAATAAAATAAAATGGAGAATCCAGAAAGAGGCTCCCACATATATGTTAAATTGATATATGAGCAAGATATCAAGGCAAATCAATAGAAAAAGGATCATCTTTTCAATAAATGCTACCAGAACAACTTGTTATCTGTAGGAAAAAGAAATTAACCACAACCTTTACCTCACATCATACACAAAAGTCCATTTGAAATGGATCACAGACCTAAATTTAAAAGTGAAAACTAAGAAACTTCTAGAAGGAAACAAAGAAGAATTTTGCAACCTTAGTGTAGGGAAAATTTATTATATAACATACTAAAAGAACAAACCTTTAATGAAAACAATTGACAAATTGGACTTTACCAAAAATAAAAACTGTTGCTTCTTGAAAGACACAAGGAAGAAAATGAAAAGCAAGCCTCAGACTGGATGAAATATTATATGTGAAATCATTACATATATCTAGCAAAAAACTTTAAAATATATAAAGCACTTCTACAAATCGATAAAAAAGTTAATGCAATAAAAATCTAGGCAAAACACTTGAACCAACACTTCATAAATAAAAGATGTACAAATGGCCAATAAACACATGAAAACATATTTGATGCCATTAGTGATCAGGGAAATGCAATTTTTAAAAATGAAATATCATTTTACAAACACTAGAATAACTAAAAAGATTTTAAAGGCTAAAAGTACCAAATGTTGGTGAAGATTGGAAGATTAACTAGAATTCTCATATTGGTGGGAGTATAAAATCATTCAACACTTTTGAAGAACTGTTTGACAGGTTCTGAAAAACATTAACATACATGTACCCTATGATGCAGCAATTATATCTCTAGGTTTTTACCCAGAGAAAATGAAAATACATATCCACAGAAGACTTGTAAACAGCCTTATTCATAGTAGTCAAAAACCAGAAGTAGTTCAAATGTTCCTCAACAAGAAGAGTAATACATAAACTCTGGTCTATTCATACAACGGAATACTATTCAGCAATAAAAAAAAAAACAAACTACTTATCAACGTGGATGAATTTCAAAAGCATCATGTTAAAAGAAGTCAAGCACAAAAGGTGCATGCTATATATTTAGATGAAATCAAAGAATAGGCAACACTAAAATGATGAGAGTCAGGCAGGACAGTGGAAGCTTCTAGACTGCAAAGGAACAAAAGAGCGTTCTGAATCGAAGAAAACATTCTATATCTTAGTTTGGGTACTGGTTACATGGGTATATGTGAGTGTCAACATTCATCAAACTAAACAATTCAGATCAGTGAATTTTATTGTGTGCAAACCATACCTCCGAATGGAAAAAAAAAAAAAAATCAGAAGGAAGAAAAGAAGGGAGGGAGACATGAAGAGAGGGAGGGAGAGAGGGAGGGAGGGAGAGAGGGATGGAGAAAAGGATGAAGGAAATGGCGAGACAGTGAAAAACAAATCATATGCTAATACCTGAATCAAAATGTGCCAAATTAATTAAAAACATACACTGAAACTCATGGTGGTAATATGGGCTCTTTCAGAGAACACTGTCACATATTTTTCAAGTTAACTCATCATTACACTTCCTAGAAAATTAACAATCCAACTATAAAATCTGTTCTTTTCAGATGGGAGTAGAGTACAATCCATAAAAGCTGATTTTTTTCTTTTAGTACTTAGGTCTTAAAAATCAGATTGCTGGCTGAATTTCAAGTCAAAATGAGTGATTTTTTTTTTTCAGGGTTTGAGATTGTACACAGCAGGCCCTGTGCCCTCTCTCTAAGATATCCAGTTGATAGCAGAGCTTCTTTCTATACCCCAGTAGGGTGTAGAAAGTTTTCTCAATAACATGAATTCAAGAGTCATATTAAGAAGCTTCTGGAAACATCCTGGTCTAAAAATTAAAATTTCATCCTCAATAGGCTCTTTGCTATCACCTTTTCTCCTCTTAAAAAAATAAATAAATAAACAAACAAATATCATAAGAACCTTATGCTCTTAGGACTTCCATTTTTGAAAGTGAATATTGGGTTTAATTATTTGGAAGTCACATGTTTAAGCTTCATACTTACCCAATAGCAGATAACATAGGGGAATTACGGGAAGATCTGCTTGAAAAGAACAAGTGCATCAGTATGTAGAAGTAATAGTATCGTGCTCTTCATTCTAATCACAGAAACAGCCACCTATTCCTCTAAACTTCTTTTCTTTTTTCGAATTTAAATTTTCCAAAAATAACCACTGATCTGCTTCTGGTAACTAGATCTGGAGATTCAAACACTTCTTTTATTTTTCTCCAAATTTATGTATTCTTTCTTTTAATCTCTCAGGAAGAGGGAGCAGGAAACATTTTTTCTGGAATGTTCAAGTGAATGTGGCATTGCATCGACTTATTTATTTTTGGTCTTTTTGGAGAGACAGTGACAATTAAGAGCTTTTTCCTTCCTCGCTTTTCCCGTGGGGTGGTAGCTAAATTCCAGGGGATTTTTCCAGTGTCCAGAAATCATTAGGAAGAAGAAGCCTCATCTGAGACAATCCCACAAACTCAACTAGTATCCCCTAAGATATAACTTGCCCTTTCTGTCTCTTGCTATGGACATGCGTGCTTCTCAAAAGTTGGCATGCCTCCAAACTCATTCCCTGAGCCAGCCCCCTCCTCCCTCTGCACTTACTGTTCATACTAGCAGTCTTTGGCTGTGCCTCTCTCTCACCCAGCTCCTAAACCCCTTTAGACCACGAGATCTCCCCCTGACCCCCATAGTATTTTTCTTTTCCATTTTACTTGGAGAGAGAAAAAGGGTCTTCTTAGCTGTGTCAGCCCTGTGCTTTGATGATGGGTAAAGTTATGTAGTGTAAAAATAGGAGATTTAAAGTCTGGCTCTCAGAGATATAGAGTGATTGTGATTATAGGATTTAGCACATGGAGATTATTGACTAAAATCGAAAGTGCCAAATGTATGACCTTCCAAACATTATTCATGCAACACTTTTATAGGATGTATACCACGTGCCAGAAACCATTCTAGAAGCTGAGATCACACAGAACAATGATAAGACAGACATAATCTCTGCCCTTTTGGAACTCACCAACTAGAAGGGAAGCCAAAGAGTAGACAAGTAATTCCAGGTTTTGCATCAATATGGGAAAGAGATCAGGGAACCTGAAATGGGCCCAACTCTTGGGGGAAAAAGGAACTATTAAAGGGTTTTGCCCAGGTTTAAATTAATCATTAAATATTTTTATATTCCATATAATGTGCCCAGAATTGCACTAGTTATTGAGATTCTTAGGTTTGAAACTCAGAACTCCTATCTTAAAAGAAAGAAATGGTGATCCTAATTACAGTTTAATCATTAATAAAATTTCAATTCATAAATTTGCTAATGGTTATCCCTTCTGTTCGAAAACAAATACAAATGTGATTTTCTCTCTGCTCAATGGCCCTCTGTTCTGCCTTTCCACTGAGATTTCTCAGCAGCATCTACCTGTGACACTCACTCAATAAAGAAAGAGTTGATGGCAGTGAGAAGTTGGACTAATCTTCTAATCTTGCCTTAGCCAGGCACGAGAGTTCTCCTGATTGAGACTTAACCAGTGGCCAAACAAGAGTGAGCAGAAGATCAAAATGCAGCAATCCCAAAGCTAAGGCAGCCCCCCTGCTCTTTGAGATGACAGTCTGCTTCCTCGGTGTAGGGTCAAGGTTATTTTCCCATAGTAAGGCCAACCCAACTCCTTTTTTGGTGCTCACACTATTTGGAGCTGCTGCTGACGTCCCGTGGTGTCTGCTCCAGAGGTCAGGCTGCGACTTTCGATTTACAACATTTGATTAAAAAAATCAGAGATGTGTTGCCCTTGGAAATAGGCTGTAGTAAAAATAGATCAAAATATTCAGTGTCTCCAGGAAAGCTCAGGTTATTGTCTCTTTATCTGGTTTCTTTAAATTTGTAAAGGCAGGAAGAGCTCTAGGTCTCTGAAGAAATTGTACAGCTAGGAGAAGATTTAATAATATAAACTTTTCTCCTGCACAATAATAGTGACTCACAAAAATCTGAACTCACAGAGCATTTAGGGTTGTGACATCCTGGGGAAAAGCAAGAAGTTAGAACTCATATTTATCTTTCCACAATTAGACTTTGCTCTAGCTGTCATAAGGAACATCGCAGTGCTCTGAGACACCAGCAGCATTCAAATTTGGAGTGATGCTAAAAATGAAGGCAGATTTCACTTTCAAGCAAGATGATCAGTTTGGAAAACTATCCCAAAAGAAGGCATGTCATTTAGAGTGTTTTTTTAAACTCGATGGTTTCTCTGGAATCACTTCCCCCTCTCAGGCATACTCATCTACTTGAAAGAGACACAGGCTGCACATTAAATATCTCCCAAGACCTTTCTGGAAAGAGAGATTAATGTGAGTGGTCATTAAAAGCTGTGTCAGGGCCTTGTAAACATGGGCACCGTGCAGAGTTTACAGTGCAATCCATCAATCAGCAACAATCCTTGAGGGCCTGTTCCAAAGGCAGTGGGAGCCACGCAAGGTCCTTGACCAGATGACTGCCATATGGAAAAGGCTGCCTGTCTTACAGAGATCGTGGGTTGGTGATGAGGGCAGCTGGAGGGGAAAGCCAGTCAGAAGACAGAGCAATGAGTAAGGGCCTTCTGAGGGCCTAACCTGGGTAGGTGACAGTGGATGTGGAATGGATAACTGCGAGAAGCCTTAAAAACAAAAAGGACTACTGCAAAATGAAATACAGGTGCCTAAACAGGTAAAGGTAGATCTGGAACCCAGGCAACTGTGTAATGGACATGAGGATGCCAGTGCAAGCATCAGGTAAAGGAAGGTCAAAACCTAGGAGGGAAGATGAGGCAGAGGTTGAGGTAACGTCAGAGCAATGCGAAGAGTGAGGTGTCCGTAGGAGTCTCTGAGAATGAGTTACAGCTGGGTGGCTCAAAGACCACATTTTGACTACCCCTCCCCCCTCCCCCATTCCATACCTTCCCTCCATTGAATTGCTGTCCCCTTAGTAACCACATGTCTCAAAGCAGCTTCTGCAAGCCTTATTCTAATTGTTGGCTGCAGGCTCCTGCATTGAATCTAAGGCAGGGTAGATGAAGTCGGCTGTGGACAGAAACATGCCTATCTACATATCCCAGGCACTCCCAAGGGAGGAAGAGCACAAAGCATTTTGGAAATGTAGACATGTTAAGGGAACAGCTGGGTATCAAGGCCACAAAAAGTACTGTGGATCCAGGAAGGCACAATTAGCAGCTGCACAGATTACTGCCCCAGCAATGTAGCACAGAGAGACACAAAGACATAGGGACATGAGAAGAAAATAAAGCAAGGAGCCAAAGGGCAAACTTTAACCTTTCATAATGAAGCTCTGTTTCTTTAGAGTTGGTCAGAGTAGATCAAAAATATGCTTCAGTTAAGTTTGTGTTGCTACTAGGATCCATTTTACCTTCTGCGCTGTATAACATTATTTTTCCATTATTCTTATTTTGTCTATTGTCAAGTCATTGCTTTTGTTTAACCTAACAATTGTTTACTGAATGCTCTGTGTTATATAGTATTCTGCTGGATGCTAACTGGGGCCAGGTGAGGGCACAGAGTGGATGAAGGAAAGTGGGAGAACTATGTATGGGAAGAGGCACAGTGTTAGGGAGAGGAGCTGGGTTCAAGGTTCTGAAGTTAAT
Organism: Pteropus vampyrus; assembly: GCF_000151845.1. NCBI lineage: Eukaryota > Metazoa > Chordata > Mammalia > Chiroptera > Pteropodidae > Pteropus > Pteropus vampyrus. Next base: position 4,422,165 of record NW_011888809.1, read on the forward strand.
TCTTAAAGTTCATCAAAGCAATCAAGTGGATGATAGAGAAACAAGTGGTGGTTAGAGAGCAGGAGAACTAGCTATATGGAAAAGTCCCACTGAAAAACAGTGGCGAATCAAATAGATGGGCATGTTCTGAAGAGCCTCCGAGATTAGTGCAAGTATTTTCAGATCATGCAATGCAGATCGCAGGAAACAAAGCGCTCTCATGGTGGGAAGAAAAATGGACCAAGAATTGGACAATAACCCCGGCTCTTCCCATTCAGTGCATATATGACCTTAGCAAAGCCTCCTGGGCCTCCGTGTTCCCAAATGTCCAAGAAGAGAGGTGAGCTGCATACTTCCTTATCACGCTGGGCTAGCTCTGCCTTTTGTTACTCTGTTTTGCAATGCAACAGGGCTCTGCTCTTCCTGACACATTCTTAGTGACATTCATTCTCTACTCCCCAAGGACGCTTTACATTTCCTCTTTGCCATAAAGCTCTTTTTTTTTCCCCTGAAAAGTAAAAATATCATATTACCCTCCAACTACTGAAAGCTCACCCACCAGCAAAAGCATAAGTTAAATCCACCCTAAACCTCCCCTCGGTTGTCCTTCAAAAAGAGAATCATTGCTCGAGTGGCCTATGGTCATCCGTCGCTTCATAATGCAAACTTGCTTGTCAGTCGCTGGGGAAAGAGGAAGCAAAAGAAACAAGGCAAGGGCTGACTCTTGAGGTGGAAGCCAGTGCATGTTAAATCAGATATGACCTACCTTCGCAATATGTCATTTGTGAATTTGTTTGCACATATTAGGAGAGAGTCGATTTTCCTGATGTTCTTTCTTCATGAGCCTGGTCATAGAAACCACAGAAATACAACAAATACAGTTCAGTGATTCAAAGGGCTCTCTGATTCTCTAAAACCAATCTTTTCTCTGGGCTACCTTGTGGGTACGTCTACTGTTACCTTAGCAGTCTGATGCAGTTACTTCTCTATGAGAGTATTTCAAGGACGGAGACCACATCTAAATCACCTCTGTATTGCACAGTACATGGCACCGAGTAGATGCCCAATAAATACATATGTGGGCACTCAATGAACAAGCAAATAAATGCAGTGAGTGAGTCACGCCCTAGTTTACTAGGTCACCAATGGCTACTTCGGAGATTCAATGACATGTACTGACAACTACTATTCAATGACAACTACTCTAAGCCAAAGAACTCTCATCTATGTGCTTCACGATCATTTCTAAATGGGGTATGTGTAATATAGCAACAGCCCTGATTTGAGCCTTACAGCATGCCGGATTGTGGGCTGTTAGGTCATTTAATTTGCATGACAACCATATAGACGCTACGATTATATTTATTTTGTAGAGGAAATCACAGACAGTAGAGGAAGGAATATCACTATTTCGTGAGACTGATTTTGAAAATCCAGAGCCATCTAACTTCAAACACTGTGCTCTAACCCATTAGGATGTATTGCTCTCCGGAGTCAGCTTAACGGACTAGGTCAGTGTCCCAGCTTGTGTAACCTCCCAGAGGATTTTATGCTGATGAATCAGAGTAGCCAGTGGAAAGGTCCCCAATCCAGACTATAGTCCAAAGTCTCCTACGACTTGCTAGGTGACCACGATCAAATTCTCACTCTTTAAATTTCAGGCTCCTTGTTTGCAAATAATGGATATTAAACTCTGAAATTTCTTTCTAGAATATATTATGATTCTAACAGGCCATGTGTTTTAACACAGTTTTCCCCTCTATCAGCTTTTTCTCATTGGCTGCATCTCCTGTCACCATTCCTTGCAAATGCAGACATGTTTTTCAATTAAAAAAAAAAAAAAACATTAAAAACTTTGAGCTAAGTGGAGTATGAAAATGAACAGGATAGGATCGTTAACTGAGTTTGACGTTGGAGGTGACATTGCTAATTTCTACTGCCTTTTCTGTCTTTATAAAATGCACAGAATGACAGAATATCTGTCAAGGAGTGGCAGAATTCCCTGTCTTATCACAGACCTGTGCAAATTTAAAAGCGATGCAGAAGGTCAATAAAAACGAGGAAAAATAAAGGGTAATGTATGCCAGATAATCACTGGAGCCAAAAAAAAAAAAAAGAAGAAGTTTTAATAGCTTTCTATGATGCAAAAGGAATCAGAAATATGAAATAAATAGTCATTTAGAAAATACAATGCAACCTCTCCTTTCGTCTTACAGGAATTTGGTACATAGTAGTAAATTGGCGAAGTGCAGTGGTATTTGCTTATGCAATTTAGTTGATTGGCTACAATCACCAGTCTTTTATGCGGAACCAGGCTAGACTATGCTAGGAAAAATGCAGAGGAAGTATCAGTTGCATCCTGTACTTCGGGAGCTCCCGATCTCATAGGTAAAACAAGCACAAAACATGAAATAAACAAGGAAAAAATGCCAAAAAATATACGATGCAGTATTCCCAGATCCAGCACTGGACCTGACAAAAAGCAAATGTTCTAACAAGTGTGGAATGGACCCAAAGTAAAATGGAAGCCTTTGGAGTACCAATCCCCAGTGGTGAAGATCAGAGGAGAAGCTGGTCCAGAAGGGTTTCAGAGAGATGAACTCACCTGGGGCTTTTGAGGAAGGGCGAGATTACAGATCAACAGATAATTCACATATTTAGACAAATATCTGCTAGGATTTATGGCATCTTTAAAACTATGGTCAATAAAGCTTAGAATTTTTACCTCTCATTTGACATCCAAATTGTGTCTGACATGGGTCAGTTCAAGAGCAAATTACTGAGCCTAATTAGGTGGCAAGATGTAGTGGCCGATTCCCAAGTCACTTTTGGATTAGAGAGATTTTAATACAGATTTTTTTTTGTGTGGATGCTCACTAAATAGTTGCTCCTGAATGAAGGAATAAATGAAAAATTCCTTTCAAAATACAGTGCTTTGGAGAATTATACCAGTTGATGAACAAGACTGGAAGCCAGCATAGCTCCCTGGGTGGCCCCTCCTCCCTGTGACCTTCCACTGGAGACCTTGGATGCCCTCAGGGCCAACTATAGCACAGGACCAGCGAGAACTGCATGTATGGCAGTGACTCCTATACACAGATCAACCCTTCAATAGCAAGTCTGATTCCTCACAGTTTTCGGCTGGGTAAGATGATTAAGCTAACCTTGATATAGACTAGGAACTGGGCTCCAAAATATTATTCCTTTTATTCTATCTGCATCGGTTACTGTATTTGTGAAATGGGGGGAAAAAAATACAGAGCTGTTGGGGGGAACAATTATTAAAAGTGATTATGAAGAACTTTGCAATATAAAGTGCTTGTTAAAATTGAGAAGTACTCAATGTACCTTTCCCAATTCCCCCCAGACTATGAAAACCCCATTTGTAGAAATATCATAAGACTGCCTAGACAGCAAGTATTTTGAAGTTTCACCATTTAAATCTGTCATCTTGCAAAGTAGCTCATTATTTCAGAAATATGATCGTTTTAAAGATGCTGCTGCAGTTCTCAATCACAAATTTTCGCTGCTTTTACTTAAAATGAGCTACCTTCAGATCAGTCTCCAAATCCACATCCTTGCACATAGGTCTTAATAGCAGTTATGTGTGTGCACACGTGTGTACATTTTCAATGCTATGGCTAGGTGATGTCTCTTTTAATTATTCCTGTTAGAACAGTCCTTCCCCTTTAGAATTCCCATTCAGTCGAACAGTAAGTGGGAGAATTCATTTTCTCTTATACACCTCATTGGAATGAGCTTTAGTGAGAAGTCAACTTAGCTAATTTGTTTGCTTTGCATAATTATTACAATCACTGACTAAGAACTACCAGTGAGCAAGCACTAATATCCTACAAGAACATCACAGGTGCTTTTTATAAATTCTTGCTTTCAGTCCAAGGAACAGACATTAGCATCCTTCCATATCACAGGAAGATAACAAGAATAAAAGAATGTGAACTCCGGTTAATACCCTGAATGTAAATGAACTCCGATTTCCCTGTGGGAAGGTGGCAGAAGCAGAAGGACAGAGATGAAACATAAAGCAGACTGAACATGCTAGAGGAGGTGCTGTAACTTAGGGGTTAAATATCTGGGCTCTGGAATCAGCCCACCTGAGTAGGACACTGGGCTCTACACTTATCTTGTAGGCTTAGGAATGTTACTCTATTTCCCTGGTTCCCCATATCCTCATCTGTAATGGAGGCAGTAATAGCTCATACAAATTTATGTTGTGAGGATCAAATGAGATAATAGGTATAGAGTACTTATAAAGAGTGCTGGACTCAAGGAACGCCTGATAATGGTCAGCCAGTATGAATGGCACATATCTGCAGGGACTCCTGGGAGCGGGCAGGGCAGCAGGATCCTTCTCCGCGGGGAGCCGAGGCAGAGCGCCACGCCACGCCCACCCGACTGTGCCAGGCTCCTCCCCCCGCTGAAGGCAGTGGGAGACGAGAAGAAATGCCTGGGAGCCAGAAACTTCGCTTTCGATTCCAGCTCCGCTACATGCATTATGTTCTTATTGTATTCCAGACCCCATGCTAGTTTCTTTACACGGAGACCTAATTCCATAACTGTAAAAAAGAAAAAATAGGAACCCTTACCATAGGTTTGTAGTAGAAATCAATGGCAAGAATGAGAAAGCACTTTGCACACTGAGAAAAACCAGCAGCTACAGACCTGGTGGTACTAACGCCAAATACATCTGACCGTGTCTGCTTCAATGCATAGTATATCTGGTTTCAAGTCGTTCACATCCGCACTTGACAACGAAGCGCAAGTTCTTATGGCCAATGGTCCTAAGAGTATTCACTGTAAGCCACTTCCTTCAAGGGCAGAGTGTGGCACTGGGTGTGTGGAACTTTGACCCAAAAAGCCCCTGCCTGCTGCTTTCCCTGCAGAGGTCTGACATGAGGAAGAGAGACCTCAAGAGAACCTGTTCTTGCTTGTGCCAGGTAGACAGAAGCTGTCAGAATGACTCCTGCTCTGCTGTGGGGCGTGAACGTGCAATTAACAGAGAATATTCATACAAGGTGGTACTCTCGTTTGCTATCCACTGATCTCCTCATTCAGTGTCCCCTCTGGAGTGGCTGTACCTGGCTGTCCCAGGAATATGTGTCCCAATACTGTGGATAAGAAAAGAGTTAATCCACCATTCTATTCAACCAATATTTACGAAGGGCCTTCTATGTGACGGTGCTATGCAGGACGCCAGGCATATATCTGTGAGCAAAACCGAAATGCACCTTGCCTTTTATTTATTTGTCCATTGAGCAACGAGATCTTGACTGTTTACTATGTACGGGCAGAGTTCTAGGCACTGGAGCTATGGCAGCAACACGAACACAGCTCCTGCTCCCCCGCTTCAAAAGGTTGCATTTCAGTGGGAGAAATGAACTGTAGACTAATTGTTGTATAATTAAATACTTCACTGCAGTTATGGTGCATGCTATGAAACAAAGGTACAGAGCACCCTGAGAACATTTTACAGGGGGCCTGACCCGGAGTGAAAAGTCAGGGAAGCTACTTGGAGAAAACGAAATTTTGTTTGAGACCCAGAAGCTGAGTAGGGGCTAGCTGGACGAAAGAGGGGGGAAAAAGAGGAAAACTTTCAGGAAACTAAAAATATGTGTAAAGTCTCTAACGCAGAACGGTCTAGAACTTTCAGAGAACCGTAAGAAGGCCAGTGGGGCTGGAGCGTAGGGAATGAGGGGCGGCGAGATGAGAGTTAAAGCTGGAATGATAGAATGGGGCTTAACTGTTCAGGCCACCGAAGGCCCCCTTAGGGATTCTGAAATACATGCCGTGGAAATGGGAAATATCTAAGGGTTTTATATGGAATTCACATAACAAAAGCTGTGCCTTGAACGATCACTCCAAATATACTATCAAGAATGCATTGAAAAGGGCAATACCGGATGTGGGGGAGCCCACGTGGAGAAGCATCGCAACAGGCCTGCTGGAGATATTGTTGGATAAAAATAGACAGTGGCTGTGAATATGAGGGCAAGAGGAGAAGTGAGGATATTTGAGAGACGTTTAAGTTCTAGAATTTTCTGACTTATTTTATGAATAACTGGCATTAAAAAGACAATGATGGCAAAGATGACAACACACCAGGTGTGCACACCTGGGTGTAGGGTACTACACCATTCATTGAAATAAGTGACTGTGAAAGAGATCAGCAATAGAAAATGACGAGTTTACTTCTCTTTAGAGCTTTTGGTATTTGTGGACCTTCGTAGGGAGATTCTAGCATGTGGCCTGGGGATCAGAGGTGAAGACAAAGCAGGAAATGGAGATCTGGGGGTGTTAGGAGTTGAATTGTGTCCTCCCAAAAGATATGTTGAAGTTCTGATCCCCAGTACCTCAGAATGTGACCATATTTGAAAATAGGATCATGGCAGTATAATTAGTTAAGAGGAGATCACACTAGGTAGGGTGGCCTCCTCGTCCAACATGACCGTGTCCTTATAAGAGGAGAAGTTAGAGACACAGACCCACGAGGAGAGCACCAGAAATTAAAGTTCTGTAGCTTCAGGCCAAGGAATGCCTACAGCCCCCAGAGGCTGACAGGGGCCAAGAAGTGTCCTCTGCTCGAGGCTAGAGGTGAGAGCTCAGCCTGACAGACATCCTAACTTCGGACTTCTGGTCTCCAGAACTGTGAGGGAATAAATTTCTCTTGTTTGAAGTCACTTTGCTTCTGGCACTTTGTCATCGTAGCCCTAAGAAACTAAGACAAGGAATCACTGGCACATGATGGTCGCGGAAGCCAAAGTCGTGGGAGATCACCACAGAGACCGCATGGAGTGGGGAGGAGCGTCCACGTTGAAGTTGCTCTTCAGATGACAAAGGCGGCAGAGAAGGAGCCATGGATTCCCAGATGTCTGCAGTGTTTGGCAAATGAAGTGACAAAGAGTGAAACTCAGAGGGTCAGCCAAGCGATCCCACAACCTCTGAGCACCCCAGGCAACAGGCAGGCGAAGGTGAAAGGCCAAGCCCGCCCACACTTATACCTGCCAGGGTCCGCTCCCTCACCTCCAGCCAGAGAGGCCAAGCCTTCTTACCTTCAACTTCAAAAAAAGACCTTGCTTTTAGCAGAAAATTAAAATACAGAGTGTATGTATCAAAGTTTAATATCTAAAATTAGTTTGAGGATTAAAATTATCATCTCATTAGTTACACAGGAATATGAATTGTTTTTATTAGTCATAATATTGAGACTTCCAGTCGGTAAGAAGAGGTTATCAACCTTGTCTCAAAGTAGAGTTGCCTGCAATGTTTCTTCAAACATACAAATGCTGGGGGCCTGTTTCCAGATAATTCTGATTTATTTTCTCTCAAGTAGGGCCCAGGTGTAAGTATTTTTAAAACTCCCAGGAGTAGTCTCATTGTACCCGAGGCTGAGATCTGCTGGAGAAGAGCAAGTCAGGTGCCATGCCTTCTCCTGTGTTATATCAGAATATTAGCTCTCTAATCTGCATACTGACAATGTGTTCTCACCTTTCTCCTTCCTTTCTTCCTTTTTTCCTTCCTTCCTTCCTCCTTTTTCCTTTCCTTCCTCCTTCCTTCCTTCCTTCTTTTCTTCTTTGTTTTTCTTCATTTTTTTTTAACAGTAAAACTAAGCTGTAATTGTACATGCCTGCACATTTATGTCTGTCTGTTTAGGTGGTTATGTCAGTTTGTAGGTGTATATTGTATAGATTCATTGATTTATTGATTCATTCATTTATTGAGCACCTATAAAGTTCCCGGTATTAGGCAGAGCATTAAAAATAACATCTAGATCCTCATTCCTTAAAACTCAGTCTAGGGTGGAAAAGGAATGAGAACAGGCTGCAACAATATATTACGGTAAATCTCTAATGCGGAAAAAGTATGAAAATGTGGAGTTCCTAATTCCACTGAAAGGGTCAGGGGAGGCTTAGTAGATAAAACAGTTTCGATTTTTCTTAATTCAGCGCTCCATAAATGAACACATTCCAGGCAGAGGGAAGGTCTTGGACAAAATTCCAGGTGTGTAAACAAACAAAGCCTATTGAGGAAATGTCTAATGCTCACATCATGCTTGCTGCACAGTAAGGGCTCAGTACAAGTTATTCATCATTGTCGCAGAGTCCACATAGGAGACGAGGCCAGATAAACTGATGGAAATGCAGTTATGAAAGGCCTTGTGTGCCCTGACAAAGAACTTGGCTTTCATTTTCCAGACCGGTGCTCCTCAAATCCGGCTGTCTATTCAGCTCACGCTGCCATAACGAAATACCGCAGATTGTGTGACTTAAACAACGAGAATTTATTTCTCATGGTTCTGGAGGCTGAAGGTACTGACCAACCCTGTTCCCAGTGAGGGCTCTCGTCCTGGCTTGCAGGTGACCACCTGCTCAGTGTGTCCTCACATAGTGGAAAGACGGAGCTCCGATCTCTCTTTCTCTTCTTGTAAGGACACTACTCCCATCATGGGCATCCTACACTCATGATCTCATCTAAACCTAATTGCCTCCCAAAGGCCTCACTTGCAAATACCATCACATTGGGAGGTAGGACGTCATTCAGCATATGAATTTTGAGGGGACACAAACATTCAGTCCACAACAAGTTCACATACAAATCATCTGGGAATCTCATTAAATTGCATTACATTCGGAGCCAGCAGTGCTGGAGCAAGGCCCAAGATTTTGCATTTGTTAACAAGCTCCCAGGTGATGCCAAATGTGCTGGCCCAACGACCATTCCTTGAGTAACAAAGTTCAGGACCACGGCAGAAAGAAGATGGTGCAAACAAATCAGAATTCTTTTTTTTTTTTTTTTTACCTTTTATAAGGAAAAATTTTAAACATAAACTCAGAAAATAATTTAAAAGCCCATTTTTTAAAATTTTGCATATTTACTTCATCTGTATTTTTGCTGTAATACTTAAATGTAAATCATAGACATCATGACATTTTAACACTAAATACTCAGTATGCATTTTCAAAATTAAGGACACTTTCTCCATAACCACAATACCATTGTTACTCTCAATGAAATGAACAATAATTACTAAATATCAGTAGGTCACGGTCGGATTTGTGTTTTAGGAAGGGAATTCTGGTGGCCGTATGAAAAGCAGTACCCCCTCCTCCATTTTTATTTTTATGAGAAGATATGTATGTGTATAAATATGTAGGTTTGGGAATATGTGTATATGTATTCATCTATACTTAGGTTCACGTGTGCACAGATGTGTTTCTTTGTTCCAGTGTGTGTGTGTGTGTGTGTGTGTGTGTGTGCGCGCGCGCGCGTGCGCGCATGTGTTGTATGTGTTGTGTGCGTGTTGTGTGTTGTGTGTGCGTGTTGTGTGGTGTGTGTGTGCTGTGTGTGTTGTGTGCATGTTGTGTGTGTTGTGTTTGTTGTGTGCGTGTTTTGTGTTGTGTGTAGTGTGTGTGTCGTGTGTAGTGTGTGTTGTGTTTGTTGTGTGTGTTCTGTGTGTTGTGTGTGTTGTGTTGTGTGTGTGGTGTGTGTGGTGTGTGTGTATATTGTGTGTGCTGTTTTTGTTGTGTGTGTTTGTTGTGTGTGTTCTGTGTGTTCTGTGTGTTGTGTTGTGTGTGTTGTGTGCGTGGTGTGTGTGTATATTGTGTGTGCTGTGTTTTTGGTGTGTGTGTTGTGTGTGTATGTTGTGTGTGTGTGGTGTGTGTGTTGTGTGTGGTGTGTGCTGTGTGTGCATGTTGTGTGTTGTGTGTGTTGTGTGTTGTGCATGTTGTTTGTTGTGTGTGTTGTGTGTGTTGTGTGTGTGTTGTGTATGTGTGTGTTGTGTGCTTAAGTGTGCAGCGAGGAGCTCAACACCAGTACTTTCCCCATTTCTCAGGAGGCAGGTGCTGCTCCATGGAATAAGATGCTCAGGATGATGTGGCTGCTGCTTTTTCTGCATGGTGGGGAGCTGTTTAAGTTCACGACTGAAACCTCAAGCAGTCCTTTGGCAGATGTCACAACTTTTGTGTGCCCAAAGCATCTTAACTGCAGCAGGATAGGAAATATGACAAGGGATATAAATGTGTAAATCTGTCAGGATCTGAAAATCAGGGAAGGATCTAGAATTCAGCTAGGTCCTGCTGAGCAGGCCATGTGCATGAGACTAAGTTGATGAGGGGTGATTCTGCAACTGAATGACAGGAGTGTGGTGAATGGGCATCGGGTGCCCTCCTAGCCCCCTTGGCCTGCCCTCCTCTTGGCTCTATGAAAGCCTCAGGGTCTGGAGAGAGAAGACCACTAAACGAGGTGCCTGAGATGCCTGTTATCAACAGAGATCTCTTAGAGAAGGGCTTGGTGTATCCTTCCCCTTCCCTTCACCTCCCCAGGCTGCTTATCCTCTGGATACTTTTCTGAGGTCACAGCCAATAGGACTAAGATGGTTGAGGCTTTGCAGAAAAAGAATTACACTAGAAGTGACGAGCAGTTGCAAAGTGAGTCGATTAGCCATAGCCAATGAGTACTGACTCTCCCCGTGGGTGCCCAGAGAATATTCCTGTGTTCTCTAGGAATTTTCAGTGACCACAGCCTCATAGGACCGATCTAGGAATAATTTATAGCTTTAATCATATTGTAATGAAACAATTCTGACAGCGTGGGAACTGTGTATAAAAGCCAATTGGCAGCACGTCGCAGGCAGTCCTGGGTGGGGCCCGAAGGGAGGCTGTGCAGCCAGACCTCTCTTAATTGTTCACTACCAGCAAAACCAATTCCACCCAGCACTTTGTGTGTCCTCATTACCTGTCATATATTGGCAATGCAGAACACGTGATTAAACACAGGGTTGCAAACCAAACAGACGCAGGTTCAAGCCTCAGCTCTGCCACTTCCAAGGGCAGGACCACTTCACTCCTCCGAACTTTCTTTCCTCTTTTAGTAAGTGGAATGATGAACCGAGCTTTGCAGTGTCGAGAGGAAGACTGACTTTGGGTTATGACAATTACTACTTCAAACTAAACTAAAACTCACGGAGGACACTGCCTGTATCTAATATTCTGTATATGCGTAAAATACAGTAGTCAATTTGATCAGAATTTAATAAATGCTTGTTGACATATTGACTTGATTATGGAATCTGCAACAATTTATTGGAAAGTTCACTATTTCATCGAACAAATGATATTATTATTATGTGTAAATCCTTGTGGGGAAGGGATCCGAGGGAAAGGCTGATGGGGAACTCCCCATCTTTGTCCCAATCGAACAGGGCAAATCCTCTGTTACCTCTCTTATTGTATATTAGAAGTAGTGGGTATATTTTGTTTGAAAAACGATTTTCCGGGGACGCAAGCTGGAGCATGAGGGACTAGGTGGCATCTGGATTACCTAACAACTTCGATTGTTTTATGCGGTTTTGGGTCATGCCACAGTCACACAAAGCTTAGCTCCCACCTATTGAGCAGATCAACTGGGGTATCTCAACTTATGCTCAAATGGTAGCCATGAAACCCTAAACGGTTTTTAACCATAATAACCCCCTCCAGACAACTTGTATACCATGAATTACCACTTCCTTGGGCTGCCCCACAGAGCTCCAGGTAGCTGGCGACTGAGGCAAAGCAAGGGTGCTGAGACGCCAGACTCCCAACAGTAGGGCCTGTGGAAGATGGACTCAGGGAAGAGCCGAAAAAGGACAGGCGGGACCCTGGCACTTGTCAATAATGTTTCACTCAGACAGTGAACATGCTACTAACCCTTGCACAATTCAGACGACGGAGGGGCCGCTAAAGGGCCTCATTGGATCCAACTCCAGGAGGGATTTCACTGCCACCTGCGGTTTGTTTCTCCCTTCAGGGCCTTGGTTTTTAGATCTCTGCTCCCTATCCATCTCTCTTCAGGGTCTTGCCCCCAGGAACTGGGAGGAAGGGGATCACTTTACTATTTAGTTCTAATTTAAGTCTAATTTATCCATAAGAATCATGCAGGACGCACCAGCATAGATGAGATTTTCTTCCCAGAGCTACTACTGACCAGCTTATTTGGCACAAAATGTGGACATTATTAAAAGGGCTACATGAGAAATAATTGCATCCAAGGGGACTGCACATACTTTCAATCTAGCCATGATCTGACACAGACATTGTCCTGTTTTATCATTATAATAGCCAACAAGCCTGGTTTCTTACTGAAACTGGACTTCAAATCCAGACGTATGGTCATACATTTTTACAAGTTTTACTCTCACACGTTGAAAAAAAATTCAAGATATTGTAAACACGAAAGGGGGATACGTAACTCTTAAACTTATTCATGGGAAGAACCTGCTGTTGCTGTGATATTAGCAGCAAGGATGCCATGGTAATCGACAGGAAAGGCTATTCTCTACAGAAAAAAAAAAAAACTATGAGAAGGGTCCCCTTCCCCTCTCAGCATAATGCCCCAGTTTGTCCCGCAAAGTGTTTTAATATCCAGTCACGGAATAAGAAGTCCTGGACTTTTACTCTTTCGTGTAATTGCATTTGCTGCCATTAAGACTGCTAAAGTCAAAGCAAGAACATTATGAGATGGAGGGCAGATTTTGACTCAAAAAGTCTATTATGAGCCATTTAGCATACAATGAACTCGTCATTTTAGAATGGCTATTTCTGGGAAAACCCACTGGCCTCAGGACAAAGAGACTTCAATTTTAGTTTCAAACCTCACTCATAATCAGGAATGAGACATTTACTTAGTAGAAATAAATGGACGCGTCTTAAGATGATGAATGTACATCTAAAATTGAAAGATATAAATATGCTCAGTGGAAGCCCTAGGAGCCATCATGAACGTCAGAGACGATACCAGAATATTTGCTCTTTCCATACATTTCTTTAAACGAGTACAAGCCAATGCAATTAGAAAAAAAAAAAATACAGCAATAAAAGAGTAAGAGTGAAATAAAAAAATGTTTCCATTATTTTGTGGATGATAGAGAGTTGATATTTTATAAAAATCAAGGCAGTCCAGAGAACACCCATTAGAAACAAAAATATACTTTAACAAATTTACATAATTAATATTAAAATAAAGTTTTCTTTTGTGCAAAAGATAACCAAAACATAGACAGAGTGGAAGAAAAGATCCAATTAATAATGCCACTCCCAAAATAAAATAGCTTAAAATTACCTTGAGAAATTCATAAGATCCTTAAGGAGCAAAATACAATACCACTGAGAAACACGAAATAAGATTTAATTGCATGAAATATTCTAACATAAGAAGACTCAATAGTGAAGAAATATATATTTTCCCCAAAATTTATATATAGCTTTCAAATGTTCCAAATTAAAATACCAATGGGATTTTTTCAATAACTTGACAAGCGACGCTAAAGATTATCTGAAAGAATATATATAAAATGTTATCCAAGAAAATTCTGAAAAAGTATAGTAATGAAGGAACTCAAGCTCAGCCACATATTAAAAGGTATTATGAAGTTATCATGATTAAAATAGTTGAGTACTGTTTTACAAATTGGACTTAATTTATGAGAAATTACATTGGCACAACTGGCTAATGCTTTGAGGAGAAAAGAAAAAAAAAAAATCTATAGCCCCTGAATAACTCCTTATATCAATCAATAAAACCAATACAGTCCTAGAAAAAAAGCACATATAAAAAAGTCATAAAAATATTTCTAAGCAAAATTAAAAACACTTAGAAGCCAAAAGAGAAAATATTGATAAATATTAATACTCAAAAATCTGTAACTTCTGTATGGCAAAAAAAAAAAAAAAAGAGTCAAAAATGAACCAAATAAATGTATGTATATCACAAAGCAGAGAATTCCTTTTACATATAAGCAGTTAATAACAATCAATGAAGAAAGTGAGCAAGAAAATTGAATAGGCAAAGTACATAATAGTCATAAAAAGAGAAACCGAAATGGGCAAAAAATATGATAAAATTTAAATCCACTCACAATTAAAGAAATGTATATCAAAACAAGATACCATTTCTCACTCATTAATTGGTAAAGAGTGAATTATTTAATATTATAATCAATGTCGACAAAGATACCCAGACCCTCATATAGAGTTCCTGAGTGTGTACATTGTTTCATCTTTAAAATAAATAAATAAATAAATAAAATCATAGAGCATTTTATCAATATATATCCATTTTAAAGTGTGCGATTTTCCTTGCCTCAGAAATTTCACTCTTTGGAATTTTTTATGAGCATCTCAAAAAAGATGTTCATTGCATAATTTTAAGGCAAAAATATCTCTGAGCAAGCTAAATGTCCATTAATTATGTACTGGTTAAATTGGGCTACATGCATAAAAGAAATGTACGCAGAAATAAAGAATAGAAAATATCCATATGTGCCAAAATGGGAAAAGATCACCGTGATGTAGTAATTGAAAAGAGCAAGGTGAAGAACTGTGATTATAATGACGCCTGTGCATGTGAACTTTGTAGGGGATCAGGACACGTGTCTTTGTACACAAATGTATGTGTAAAATTTTGAAAAACTACACAAGAAACATAATGCCTTTGGGTAAGGAAGCTCAAGCTAGGCAGCCAGACTTTTGCTTTTTATTTTGTACCATTCCGGGTCTGTAGTGTGTTCTTTCTTTTTAAACAAAGTAAGGGAGGTGTCTA
>NW_011888809.1:4437353-4447549 GCF_000151845.1 Pteropus vampyrus
ATCCCTTATTTTTTTATTTTTTACACCTACAGCACCTGGTCTTTCTAGGTGGTCTCCCATCCAAGTACTAAACAGGCCCGGCCCTGCTTAGCTTCCGAGATCAGACAGGATTGGGGACTATATTCGACTTATCTTAATCATATATCTATTTCGAATATGGATTCTTTTTTCTCTTTCAATGCCTACATGGGATTGCACTCTAATGGCTGTTTCATAATTGAGTTATTTAATTCTGGAACCTAACGTATTAGCCTGGGTTCCCCAGAGAAAAGGAACCAATAGGTTAACGTTTCCCCAAATATACGTGCCAAGCATTCTGAAATTAGAAAATCTCACAGTATGTCTACGTTCGGTGTCCTTTCCACGATGTTTACCTGAAATATAACAATTTTCGGCGCCAGATCTGTTCTGTGTCATTGACTTCTATTATATTTTCCCCTTAATGTTTTGTTTGCCCCTGTTCATACCTTCTGGGATCCCTATTATATCTAAATAAACTTAATCTCTTCATTTTAATGTATCTTTTTTTTTTTTTTCTGATTTCCTGGAGAATTTCTCACATTCACTCTTCTAATTCACCAATTTGATGTGGTACAGTGTCCAATTTGCTACTCACTGGTCTCACTGAAGTTTTTCAATTGAAAAGTCTGAGCTCATTCCCATACAACCCTCCATGGTCTTCACGACTTTCCCCCTCAGCGTTGTCATGGTTACAGTGCAGCCCTGACCTTGTTGAGAACACACATTTTCTATAGCTGGCAGTAATGTTTCAGTTGGAGGCTGCCGGTCTCGTTTGGAAGGGTGACCTGTTTCTCATCTTGTTTGTTTTTAAACCTGTAGTATTTGTCGACAGGCATTGCTTTTTGCCCCATTTTCTTTAGAAAGAGTGTATCCAATGTATTATGATCAGTTTTGAGCCAAAGAGAAAGTGGGTTGGCTTCTGTAAGGCATTCTTGTGTTCCCAGAGAGAAGCTACACACTCATCCTCCAAACTTTTCCAATATGTTATGTTAGCTTTAATTAGCAGAAATTCCTTGAAAATCTTGCCGTGTAGCTGATAGCTCTTGTTTCCATAACTGGTGAAAGATTTTTCATAATTTGTATTTTCTATTGGTTGTTTCAGTAGGGTCAGGGGAGATATGCCATTATGTCTTGAATATGATTCCTCTCCATTAATTCTCAATTTTCTCTGTCATTTCATTGCCATTAGAAATAGAATAGTTATAATTATCTTCATTCTTTTCCTCTGCCATTTATTGGCAACATGTGAAAAATCTATCGTCTTGGTGGAAGGATTCTTTTTTACCTTTGTTGAAAGCACCCTGGGAATTTTCTTCAAATAACTGATTAAACTGTATTTAAAATAAAATGTTACCATTTAATTCATTTCTCACTGTTTTGATGCACCCAAATTTCCTCTTAATTCAAATTTATATTTAGTATTTTAGTATCTTTTAGTAATTCCATTACATTTGATGAAATGTGAAAGAAGCTTATATTTATTAGATTGTAAATTATTATGCAGTGTGCAATTTTGATTAGCAAAGTGCACCACAGTGTTGCTATGGATTAATAAGGGGGAAGATGTATGGTATTACCCAGGAGAAATGAGATGAAAATTTCAACTCACAAAAATAATGGAAACAAATGACCTGATTGTCACATGTGTTATATATATATATAAATATATATATAGCTAACATCTTTCTACCACCTGGCTCTTGAGAATACTTAAATGGTATTTTAATATTTTTTCCCAGAATATGTAATTTATAGTTGACTGAACCACCTGTACCATTTTTCCATTAGCTGCATTGAATGCATATTTATTCAAATATATTTTATATATTTGACTATAAATGCAAATATGTACAGAAAAGAATATAAAGATAATGTTTCTAAGCATGATTTAATATGATCTGGGCTTGGTGAGTTGGAAGTGGGGTTAGGGATATTGCTATGAGTTCAGCAGGACAGTAACTGAGTTATAAAATAATTATTCCTCTTCAATGGCTCTCACCATGACAACTCAGTTCTGAAATTCAACTATTATTCAGCTCAAATTATTGTCAAAGTTTAAAGCTTGAGTTTTATTGACCTCCTTCTAATATCTATGACATCTAATCATCTGGGTATATGAAACCAGATTGTTAACAGCAAGAGCAGCTCACAAGATTCTTTACCGTCCACACCTGAACAGTTCCTTTGTTAAACCCAGTGATGATTCAGTCTCTGGGCTCTGTTGTACATGCAGAACCACCATAGGGCAGAAATTAAACATGGCATCTCATCTCCCTTACTGTCCAGTTGCAGATCTCTCATAGCCCAAACATTCCAGTTTGTTTTATAGTCAAATGTATGTTATCTTGTGACAAATTGCAAATCCCTGCTCAACTTTTGCAAAAAGAAAAAAGAACAAGAAAAACAGAAGGAGTCATTAGATTTTTGTGCCAATAACTCTGATAAATTTTTCCCTGGCTTAAGACTATGTGGGCCAGCATCCCATCCGGAACCGTAAGGTAATAAAGTTGTATTCTTTTAAGCCTCTCAGTTTGTGGTAATTTGTTACAGCAGCAGTAGGAAACGAATACAGGCTGCACGATGCAATGGTTAGGTGTGCAAGCACCTGAGCCAGATGACCTAGGCTTGACTTCGGATTGCCCCACTCACCAGTGGTATGGCCTTGGTCAAATTACTTGTCCTTTCTTTCCCTCAGTATATCCATCATGTTATGTAGAATTGTAAGGGCAGAGTTTTTACACACACACACACACTCACACACAAAATGCTTAGAACAGTAAAATTTAGTAAATATTCACTATAATTTGATGTACAATGTTTGAAATGTATGAAACTACTCAAGGTAAATCTCTAATGAAATTATCCACCTCTCCTTGGGAATTCTGGTCCTGACTAACATCCTCTCTGCCTTTTGGCAGCCTAAATGCCTATTCTACTGGATTCTTGGTCACTGTTAACTCTCTCTAACACTCTCTCTCTCTCTCTCTCTCTCTCTCTCAAAATGATCCCGACAAATCACTGAGTGTGCCAAATCTCTGCCCTTGGGCCCCAACACCCTGCCTGCATTTCTCAGAGGTGACCCCCACACGTGCTTCCCCAGTCCCCACAGTGCACTATGCTCCACACTAATCAGTGATGGCAGAGGCGGCTGAATGTCCTGGCCTGTCCCCTGGGGACACCGAACCTTGGAGCAGCTGCCGGCATGGACAGAACTTCCAGCTGTTGTTTTCTGTTGGTCTCAGCCATTTCTTGGCGTTGCACACCAACCAGAGTAGAGAGAGCCTACTGTGCTGACTTCAGATGAAATGGAGCTTCAGGAAACCCTAGGATTTTGGAGAAAGTGTTGTAAAGCTCACTTTGGCCAACCATCTTATTTTATAGGTAAAGAATATGAAAACTCCAGAAGAGAATGAACCTAAGTCACCAAAAAATTTTTGACTTAAGCCAAACATAGGCATTGGTTTAATCTTCATCTTATCACCTGTTCAAGCTTAACAAGAAAGCATCACTAAGCCTCCTGAAGTAATGAACAAGTTTTAGACTCTTGCTCTAATGCTGTCGGTCTGGGCAGGGCCTGATTCCTGACAGCCAAGCCTAATATCTCATTCCAGCCCCTAGGCCACGGACTATGAATGATTTAGAGTGATGGGCAGCCATCTCAACTGGGGGGTCACAGCTGAGAGCATGGTAAAGTGAGGGCCACGATATTCTGCTATAGAGTTTAAGTAGTCGAGAGCGAGTTCTAAGTACACACGCGCATAAATAAAATTCTTTGGTTTCTAAATTTGATTTTGATTATGAAAGTCATTTCAGGGCCAGCTGCTGCATGAGTTGTTGGCGTGGCTTAGCAACAGAAATGGTAAGATGGCACACCGTTCTTAGCTTCATGCCTTGGCAAGGGACAAGCCTGTCTCCCTTCAGACACCGAGCAATAAGTAAATGCAAATTCAGCAGGATGGATCTGCGGAGACTGCAGAGAAGATGACCAAGCAACGCCTAAGGGTATGTCTGCCAGTCACATTGATACGAAAACTGAGGCATACACAGATCTGCCGTGTCATACCCCTCCTTATAAACCCACGTTGGCTTCCTATCGACTGAAGGATAAAGCCAAAACAGCTTGTTCGGGCTACAAGCTGTAGCCTTCTCAACTGGTTTTTCAACTTAAACATCCAGCACTTTCTCCAGAAACCTTCCCCTTTGCCATCCCAAATGTGTGACCATTCCTGAAACTCTCCAGATCTTCTAACTTTTCTAGGCCTTTGCCCATGCTGATGCAGCATCCCAAAACGTGCTCCAAAGGTCAGATTTCCCCTTTCCTCACCCACCTCAAATGTCAGCTCCACTCTGAAGCCTTCCCTGACTCCTTGAGGCAGAGTCAGTGTCCTCTCTGCCATTTCTGCATAACTTTTGAGCTCCCAAAGAGCGGGGAGCGCATCTTCTTTTATCCTTCTTCCCTGGTGCCTAGAACAAGGTGGGTTCCCAATCCGAGTTCACGGAACAGGCAGTGGAAACTAGTGTTTACTGACTGCCAAGCATGGTGACACGCCAAGCTAAGAGCTGCACATGCATTCTCTCCATCACCGCCTGGACACTATATCCGGGTTATCCTGCGTGCATCAGGCAGGCTAGGCCAGCAAGACGGTGCCATGTTCCTGCCACCACTTTCCCAGGAGCACTGGAGTGAGGGAGATGGTGCGACACCACCGCCCGATTCCAACAGCTTCTACCACTTCCCCGAGGATCCTAGTGTGTGTGTCAGATTGCAACAACCTCCTGCAGATCTTCTATTTTCTCTGAGGCATGTCTTGATCAGTCAAAGTGCATCTTTACACACCAGAGCAAGCTAACCATAGCTCCCGCCTCTCGCCCTGTCCTCCGCAGAGGCCTTCAGTCTGCTCTGAAAGCCCCTCCTGGCTGCAGACCTACTGCTGGCTTCAGAGGCATTTCGCCTCCTCGACAGTACTCCAGGCTTCGTCCAGGACCTTTCGTCTGCAGTCACCGGGCTCTTCCTTTCTTCCTTGAGGCTCTGCCTCTTGTTTCTTCTCAATTTGTTTCCCGCTTCCCTCGACTACTTAGAAGTCAGAAAGTTTATGATTTTATTTGTTGTGAGAATAGATAACCCAAACTAAGTCACACTTAAACATTCTAAAATAGCGAAGATGCCCAGCACACACATCACCCATAAGACATTTCTGGAATATGCTTCCATCTTTCTGAAGGCTGAAGAGAAAATGAAGCCTGGCCAGGGGCTAGAGCGAGGTGGGGAAGTTCTCAGCTTACCTAAGTAAGGATTCCAGGCTCCCAATGGCCTCACCAGTAACACTGTGCTCTACCGCACATTTGAGAAATACAAAGGGCCTCAAAATCACTGCTCTAAACAATCAGCATCATTCTAAGTCAAAGATTAAGAGATTCCGTGTTGTTAAAACACTTGAGCGGAAGGGGTCTTGAATGACACTATTTAAATCAGCAGAAAACTGCCTTGATTTCCATTTCCACCAGCCACAGGCTTGGGGAACAGGGAGGAAACAGGCCTCCAAGGTCCCCTCAGAGCTGATTGACAACTGTAGCAGAATCTAAGGACAGGCATACACTGCAGGTAGACAGTCAGGGTGCCGGCCGCATTGATTTTTGTAACAGGTCACTCCCACCCAAGCTCATTGTTCTTCCTGCTACGACACATAGGCCCAGGGGACAGGGGAGATCTGCATCGTTTTTCAGTAAGCTCTACCTGGATCTATATAAGCATATGATTCTATCTAAAACTCAATAATTCACTGAACTGGCATCCTTTTAGCATCTCCGCAGTCCATGCCTCTCTAAGAACAGCGCTACAATTGAACTAGAAAATTAGAGCTTTTAGCCGGACTCCCTGGAGGTGCATATGTAAAACAGAATAATAAATGATTGTCATTTCACTCCAGAACATAGAATTAATCATGGCAAAAGAGGGACTCTGGAGTCCTGTGGAAAGGGCTGCCACGGGTCACTGGTTACCATTACTTGCCAGCAGTGAGATCAGTGACAGAAAAGCATGTTTCATTTGTTACCTGGACTATCTATGCAGAGTATCTGTGGCTGCACATAACCTTGTGAAAACCCGCCAACAGGAAAATGATTTCCCAGTACAGGTTTTGTTTTTTGTTTTGTTTTGTTTTGTTTTTCTCTGCTGAAAAATTCAAAACCCCAGCCTCAGGCAGTAGAAACACAATCAGGCTATGAACATGATGAACACATTTGCCACTCCTGCTGGGCAGGAAGAGGGCCAAGAAAGACATCCCCCAGACCTCAAGGAGGCATGTGGGGCAAGACAGAGGCTAGGAGAGATTTCAAATATCCCTCCTTGACCAGAACAATTAGGTCACTGGAAGACCCCCAGTCCAGCCTCATTTAGACAGACAAAACCTGATAGCCACTGGCAACAGGATTGGTGCTGTGTCGTGAGAGCTAGCAGGAGTGCGTGTCTGTGCGCAAGTCAGCTTCAGGGCGGGGGCCTCTGGGGCAAAAGCACTTAGAGTCACGATGGTCAAAATGTGGTCCTTGGCATTTCCATCGGCTAGAAGAAATGCCAAATCTCAGGCTCCCGTTCAGACCTTCTAAACCAGAACCTTTATTACACCAAGATCACCAGGCATTTCTTACACACAGTGACTGGGGTTCAGAGCCTGTTTCCTGGCCTTTGAGAGAGAATGCACAGCTCTGCTGGTACTGGCCTACGTGAGTTCTTATCAAGGCGGAAGACAGATGTGTTTTTGCCCATTTAATGGGTATGCATTGCAAAGATAGGCCTCTGTTCTCCTGGGCTTTCTGTGTAGCATAAATCCATATAAACACAGGACTGTGACCTGCTGTCATATCACAGTGAGAAGGTGACTCCTACTCTCGAATGGCTGCCTAGAAAAGGGACTTGACCTGTATCTGCGAAGAGGCCGGATGGGGAGCCTCTATAGGGGGAGAAGCCTAGATTGGAACATTTGGAGAACACTCTAGGAAGGGGTTGTGTCTGCAGGGAAGGCTGTGCCGTGGATGGTAAGTGGAAGGCTCCTCCAGGTGACACCAGAAAGGAGAGGAGATCCATATATCTAACTGTGGGTCTCCACATTTTCCCTGCTCTCAGACCCTCGTTCTGTTCCTGCTTTCTGGCCCTACCCTTGTCTTTAGAACCCAACTTCTTCCCTCGGATCCCCCCAAGACCCTATGCCTCCTCACAAATCAAAGCTCCCGCCACAGCCCTACCTTCTCCTCTGTCCACTGACCTACTACCCCACCCAGGCTCTAAACCTCATCTACCTCTCGAAGCCCATCACAATCCCCACCCCCTCTCCCAAGGGACAGCGATCCTAAGTCAGGGAGAATTTATAGGGAAGGCCTACTTAAAACCAAAGAGCATCTCTCAGAGGCTTCCCAAGTTCCCCCTCCCTCCCACAATTCACCGCTCCCCCGCCCCGTCCTCCCCCCACCCCGACCCCGTACCCTTAAGCTTATAAATCCTACTGAAATTGAACTGAAGGAAAGGCTGGGCATGCAAAGGTGGAGGAGCTAGAGCTGGCTCTGGGTACCCAAGTCTCAAGGGAAGTGGGACCGTGAGAAGGTGAAAGTACCCCAATCCGGCGAGCAGACTTTGTCCACCATCCACCCACAAAGGAACGTGTCCGCCAGCCCTCCTCAGCTGTTTGTAATATTAAAGTCTCAGGCCTAGCAGCTACTTAGGCTGGCGAGTTATCATTATAGACTTATATAGCATGACCAAATGTGCTTATAACCTCCTAAAGCCTTGTTGCTTTGGGTCAGGTAGGCTGGGGTTTGAGCCCCAGCTGCAACCTCAGGCAAATTACTGAACATCACTTTGCCTTTAATTTCTCTTCTGTAAAATAGAGAATGATAACGATCTTCTAAGATTACTTTAATGCGTAAAATAATGATATACATTCTCTAGCATATCAGAAAGATTTTTTAAATTCCATTAATTATATCAAAAGGATAATGTCTCCAAACATATTTCCTGTACATTCCTAACCTTCTACGGTTTTCAAATATCTAAAATTTGAACGTGAGGGTTTATTGGTTGAATGGTAGGAAAAAAGGCTGTTCATGACTTCAGACTTTGGAGACGGACCGATTAAGATAATATTTTATCAATATAAGTATTGATAAAATAGAGACATTAGAAGAATAAGCTGGTTGAGGAGGGAGAGAAGATGGGAGCGGAAGCTTTAGTGACACTGTATTTGTAAAATGCTTCCAGCACAATAAGAACCAAAGGAAATCCAATATTCGTGTCATGACACAGCAATAGCATCATTAATCTCCCTCCCTTTGCTTGTCTATTATCAAAGCTAGCATCTTGCTTACAGGGAATGACACATAAAAGTATTGCTGATTTCAACTCCTTAGTACTAAGTGCAGTTCTTGGGTAATACAAACATAATTTTTGAAATGCAAACATATGTTCACTTGCCAGTAATCCTGAATTCATTTACAGAGACTCTACCTGTTTATATCTACCTTTGGGAAGCAAACCCTACTTTAACACTCTAGATAAATCATCTCCCAGCTACGGTATTGACTAGTATTCGGGCTTCAGCCATCGACAATATATAGACTAAAATATTTACAAGTAAATGGATGTTTTGCAATCAATGGTTAAGTGTCAGATGTAAAAGTCAAGCATTGTATGTGTGTATTCTAAAATGAATAAAATGTGACAGCTATATTTTGAAAAATGTATACATCTCGAAAACAACCCAAAGTTCAAACATCATTCTTTACCGAGTTCAGTTCAATATCAAGAAATGTCACGCCAAGAGAGTCTAATTTTGGAAAGTCTGCACCCTGGGGGAAATGGGGTCAGACTGAAAAGAAGCGTGGGTGCATTTTCCACCACGGTATTCACTATTGCCAACGTGACAGCGACATG
The DNA here is from genome assembly GCF_000151845.1 of Pteropus vampyrus. Classification (NCBI taxonomy): domain Eukaryota; kingdom Metazoa; phylum Chordata; class Mammalia; order Chiroptera; family Pteropodidae; genus Pteropus; species Pteropus vampyrus. Next base: position 4,446,295 of record NW_011888809.1, read on the forward strand.
TTGGGATTGAAGAAGAGGAATCACACAGAAAGAGAACATGGAAACGATTGAAGCTAAGGGTTTCTTCAACCCATCATATGTCATCAGCAGCTCTTCTCTATGGGGACACAAGGAGACAGATGCGTTCAACCTGGGGACTGGGAGGGACGTATGAACAGTGGAGTTTGCTGCCTTCAACTCCTCTGTTCACACCAAGCCTATCGCCAGGGGGTGATTCTGCTCCTGGGAGAGAAAGCCCTTCTCTCCTTGAGAACCCTGTGCCTTACACAAGAAAAATCAGCATCTTCCGAAGGGGCTCTAATCTGTACCGTGTGAGTCCTCGGGCTGGAATCCTCACTGGTGGATGGAAGAAAAGAAATTGAAGAACATCCCCGGGAGATGTTTGGCAACTTATTTGGAATATGCCGGCCACAAATATTCGTTAAACACCTGCTCTCTAAAATGAAGCTCTGAGCCGCAGGGAGACAAAGAACCAGAGCTCACCCACTGCCCACAGGGAACACGTGCAGCAGCAGCTGACGGATTCTTTCTCTTTAAAGTTGTATAACCAGAGAGGATTTCTAGGTATTTTGTCAAGTGGGCTGAGTAACTGCATCTCTGTCCAAGTGCAATAGACCATTCCATTAGCCACCTCTGCAAGAAAAACAATGCTAACAGTCACCATTTATTAAGCCTCTGCCATCTTAGTTCTTGGAAGAGAGTATCATGATACCATGTAAATTGAATTCTGGTACTTCAGAGGTTTGCGGGCGGGGGGCAGGGGTTGGCAGGTAAGGTATATGTTGGCTGGATTTCAGGCAAGATAAATAAGAAAACCTGAAAGAAGTGCCTTTTTTCTACTCAGGACAAAGTAAAAGGTCCAGACTGGTTTGAAGATGCTTCAGCGAGCCCTGAGCAAAGCAGAGGCTGTGTCACCAAAGGCCCTCGAGATAACAGGTCTCAGACACCTACACTGAGCTCCATGATCTGAACGCCTCTGACCTCTCCATCTACCTCAGGTGGGTTTTTTTTCTAAAAACCACGTGCTATCCTTGGACCAGGAGGAGCTTCTAGGAGTGACAGCATCCTTTTGGAGCAGAGAGCAGCTATTGATGAAGACTCCAGTGGTTGCTATGCACAAAAACCACTTTTACTCAGCACCCCGCTTCCTCGTTTGCAATTCTGAGAATGAGCTATCTTTGAGTAATAAGCACTGCCCTTTCTCTATTCATATTTTCAGCATTTGGATCACCAACAGGACGCTGCACTAGGAACT
>NW_011888809.1:4448624-4452719 GCF_000151845.1 Pteropus vampyrus
GAGATGTGCTGATATGTTGTGTATTGTTCCTCATGAAAAACAAAACCAAATCGAAGGAAAGATTGTTTATCTTACACATATGCCAGACAGCAGGTTTTCTGAGTATGTTGTGATATTTATTGAGGAACTACTACATTCCAGGCCCTGGGCTATTAGAAAATGCATAGATAAATGAGACAAAATCCTTGGCTTCGTGGGGCTAGTAATCTAGCTTGGAGACAAACTTAACAAATAAACCACTGCTATAAAATACACCAAGTGCAATGACAGAGGAGCAAAGGACAATAGGAAAAAAGGAAAGAGCAAGCGTCCGGCTCCCACACAGAGGGACAAGCTTTGCCGAGGAGGAAATGCTTAAGCTAAGTCTTGCAGAGTGAATAGGCATTCAACAGGCAGAAGAGTGTATGTGTTGTGTATGTGGACAGGGGTTTTAGGCAATGGGAATACTATGTGCAAAAGCGAAGTAATGGTTTGATTTTATGAGTCAACTTGGCCTTGCTACGGTGCCCACTTGTTTGGTCATGTACCTGTCTTGATGTGGCCACGAAGGTAGTCAGCAGACGAAGTTAACATCACAATCAGTCCACGTCACATAAAGGAGAACACCCTCACTACTGTGGGTGGGCCTCCAGAAGAGGAACTCAGCTTCAAGACGGTAACATGGAAAACCTGCCTGAGTCTCCAGCCTGCCGGCCTGCCCTACAGAGTTCAGACTTGCCTGCCCCCACAATCACATGGCCTTATTTCTTAAACCTATGAATGGATCTCCTACTGGTTCTACTTCTCTGGAGAGCCCTGATGGATGCACAGCCAATTCTTTGTGTGCCTAGGCAAGAAGAGGCAACTCCCTGTGGCGGAAGTACAGAGTGGTGGGGAGATGGAGCACCGAGGGAGGCCAATCACTGTCACGAAGGAGTTTGTACGCCATACTCAGGAATTGCGATTCTTATACTGTAAGTGAACAGAGGCCATTGAAGGTTTTTAGGCAAGGACTGCCGAGCCTATTAGGAAAACTCTCTGGCACCTTCCAAACAGAGAATGGACGTGTTGGGGCAGAATTGGTGGCTATGGAAGAATGGCTTCGTGGACAACATGTCTTTGTCAAATCGGGCCCTGAGAGGCAGCCTTCACCATTCCGCCTTTGTGCTAGTTCACTAGGTTTTGGTAGCTTTTTTATCCCTTTTATACAGTGTGTGCTAGGTGAGGTGTATGAACAAGACAGGCTGTGCTGGTCACCAGAATTTCAGGTCATCCACTCTTATAAAGGGCCTCGGTGAAAGACACATGACACAGATACTTTGTCTGTCTGTTGCCTGCCTCCCCAGGCCCACTAGTATTGCAATTGTCACCATCCTGAGTGACACCTTAGGAAATTCATCACCGTGTCACATTTGGAGGCTAAATCAACAGGCACCTTTTATTTATTTATGAACTGAGCGCTGGGGAGCCGTGAAGCTCCGTCCCCAGATCTATAGGGCTGCTGATTTTGAGAGAGTAGCATATTTATTCAAAACCATCCTCGGCTGTCAGTAAACAGACTGGGATTATTCATGCCTCTATGTGGCCCCCATTCGCCACCTTCCCTAAAGGCTGTAGGTGGCTCTGCAAGTGAGAAGGTTCCAGAGCCAGTCAGAAGAGAAGCATTCATCACCAGGTGACTCATTCACTGCCTTTCAACTAAAGCACTCCCAGCTACACTGTAGAAGAATCACTAATCTACCAGGAAAACGTGGCCACCTCCTACTGGGGCTCTGGAGACAAGCCCTAACAGGTAGCATCAGGGGTTGGGCAGGAAAGAAATTCGATACCGGCCCCCAAAAGAGAACAGTATCACAGAAGGCCACCCAGGCCTGACTTCACTGTCAACCCCTCATGCTGAGCACTGCGCGCTCCCAACACAACATAAAGTGCTTCCCAAGGCTTTCGCCTCCGTGATGTCCCTGCTTTTCTTCAACCCGAGGCTCCGAAAAGGGGCGTGGCTGAGTTAAGCAGATGTGGGTGCAGGACATGCTGAGAATCCACCTTAAAGTCAGATTCTGGAGTCGGGAAATATTCAAAATGCTTTGGTCTGTGTTTTTCTTCACTTTATCTTCTTAGGGAGGGCTTTTATAGTTCTCTACGAATTAGGTAATCTAGCAAAAATCTGAACCATTTTTTTGGACAAGTCGAAGCTACAAGGGATGACTGAAATGGAGTATTTACAGAAATCTGCCTGACTAGTGGAGAAGGAGGAAAATGTCATGGGGTGACAGAGTGTCCCCCCAAAGATTCAGATGCCTTCTGTTTTCACCAACAGACACTTAGGGACTCACTTCCATTAGCTCCTCCAATCACTAGGAAGGCAAGCGGGAGGCAAGAGCACAGGGTGGGCTTCGAACTGGGGAAATGTTTGCAGAGATCTGGTTTGTGGATAGAACATGAACCTCTGCTGTTCGCCAGCGAACAGCAAACTATGACTCAGGTCCTTTGATGAAGGACAGAGACACAGAGGCAGAGTGCCTGAACCCCCACATGACCCTGAATGCACTGTAAAACAGCAGTTAGGCCCGGTGGTCTCCAGCGTTTCAAAGAGAAAAGCAATGTGAAGCAGTGTGGGGATCTGCCAACTGCACCTGCTGCTCTTCAAGGCTCAGGATTTACAGCCAGGTTTCCGTCACAGACTTCCTTGTGGGCTGTGTTGTGTGGTTGGTTGTTTTTGTTTCAATGACCTTTCCTCTCTTGTTTATTTGTGTAAACTAAAAGCGGCACATGAGTGATGCTGGGCAATGGCGGATGGGCATTATGCTGGCTTCTGGAACTTTGTCTTGGAGACATCATTCTCTCCTCTGTTCTAATCTTTGCTGCTCCACTACTGATCACTTCCCAGACACAACCTCTGCCTGACAGGAGCCCAGAGCATGCAAAAGCATAACTGATACATACACCCACTCTGCCTGGGAAGAAGAGGGACCCCTGTCCTTCCTCAGCCACTTGCCCCTCCACTCAATAAGCTACTTCTATGGCACTTACTTATAAGTGCCTGAAGTCAGAGGTTGTCACATAAATTTAAGCATACAGATGCCATAATCTTCATAGTCACAGAACCATTTTTAAGACTACACAAAAATCTGCCAAAGCTCAATGTGTTTTGAAGACGGGTCACGAATAATGCGAATGTTAAGGCACCCTCTGTAAGCATAATTAACTCAAGAACTCTCTATAAAGTGCAAGTGAGACATGGACATTGCGATTTTTTTTTTTATTGTAACGAAGAAATGGAAACTAATTATCGTAAAGTTTCCAGATTGTGACATTCTCAGAAAAGTTAATATTACTTAAAGTCACTTATGACCCCCATAAAGATGAGGCCACATGAGTTAATTCAAAGAAAATAGTTTCAGAAAGAATAAGCTGCTATTCCATCTTAGAATTATTACTGTATCTAAGACGAAGTAGGAGATGGTGAGAATTAGAGGAGAAAGCACTCTGAGCCAAGGCACCTTCCTCCTCGCCCAGCCCTGAGTCCCCCTGACCTCAGCGGCTGGTCGTAGTTTATTCGTCTGAGATGGAGTCGTGCCAAGAGATTCGAGAAACTTTCAAGAGGGCGAATTATAAAAAGTGGGCAAGAGTGGCTGGAGGGGACACTTGCCGATGGCCCACTTCTTGGCAATTGGTGTTGAAAACTCGAAAGTTCTGACGTAACTTTAGTCGGCAGTACTGGTCACCTTGGTAGCAGCTGTGCCCCAGAGCAACAAGAGGGAGAGGCCTGAATGTGGCTGCAGACAGCCAAGGCCCATTGGTGCTGGCGGGCAGAGTAGTTGGTACTTGTCACCCAGTTGGTAATCACTGCTCCTGCTCTGAGCTGCTCTGGGAGGATGACTAAAATGTAAGCGATTCGGAGAATTCGGTGGCTGTTCTATTGAATATTTTACTAAGCATCTGTGGAGGGCTCTATGTAAGGATACTGAGATGAATAAGATCCCACCCTACTCTTGAGTTGCCCCCTGTCTACGAAGGCAGACAGACGTGTGAGTAAATTACACAGAGACAGTAAAATCTGACAGCATCGTCTGGCTGGAACTTAAAGGGAGTGGTGACAAAGAAATATGGAAAGAG
>NW_011888809.1:4453829-4465835 GCF_000151845.1 Pteropus vampyrus
CTCTTCCTCCCACCTTTCCTTCCCAGGTTTTCCCTCTTTTCCACATCTTGTTCTTTCTCCCCCTTTAGAGCTTCCCTCTCCCTGGACGATCCCAGGAAGCAGCTCCCAAGACACCACCATCTGGGGACACTTCTGCAAGTAGGAGACCCTTGCCCGGGAGGGTCTCTGCTGCACCTCTTTGGAGCCAGGAATCGCAGAGAATCCTGCTGAGAGAATGTGCATCCTGGCCATGTACATTCCCGGATCAACACCTGGGAGGGAGCGAAGAAAGCCGGACTGACCAGAAGGCTGTGACACCATCTTAAAGGCCTCAGATGGTCTCCCCTCACCTCCGAAGCCCGACCTAGACATGACCACGTCGCCACACCCTTTCCCTTCCTACGGACCCCCCACGGGCACTGCTCTCCCCTCTTTGGGAATGTTGTGACTTGCTATCTCTGCAATTGGCTGGCCAGGAGCCTTTCTCTACCTGCAGCAGCTCAGAATTCTCTAGGGGTTTCCTCTGCCTCTTCAAGCCTGACCCTCTCCCAGTCTTCATCTGCTCAACCCGCACTTACCACCCCCAACAGACACGCACACAAGGTAATACCTCAGCCAGACCACACAGCACAAGACTATCCACACCAACACAGGTTTGCTAAATATGTGATTGATGCATGGGACAGAGGAACAGAGGCGTGGTGGATTTAACTCAGAGAATGAGCTGGAGCGGCAGGTACACATAGTTCTGGGGTGTATGATACAATATCCCGACACTAGAAAATCTGCTGCTGCTGCTGCTGATGATGATGATGATGACGATGATGACGATGATGCTCCAGCACAGAAATTTCTACCTGGTTTTGCTGCAGAATGATCACAGTGCTACTGGACAGGAAGGACACTAACACTCAGCCAGCACCAGAACAGTTATGATGCGAGACGCCCGAGCTTGTCCCTCTCCACTTCCCAGCTGTGGTCCTTCCAGCTAAATTGCCTCTCAATTATATGTGACATAAACTTTCAGGGTCTTGGTTCCCTGTTTAATAGGCAGGCAAATAATGGTCTTAATTGCTTGTGAAAAACCTATAAGATTTTAGAAAGAAAAGCTAATAAAACGGGGAAAGAGTAAAGTTGCTCTGTCTTGTCCTATCAAAATAAAGAGCCCCACTGGCATATAGCAGGTGACCCTGACTTTTGCTTTATCTTTATTACCTTTTCATTTTGTGGGTTATAGCTGCTGGGGTGACAGAGCAGAGAATACCACTTAGTGAGCTGTTATTGGTCTGAAATTGTCTTATTGCTTTGTGGAAAGAAATTGCAGGAAGCATTTTTAGATATTGATATCTGTTTGTCAGAAAAAGTACAGTCATTCATAGAGAGTTTCGATGGGTCAATTTTGTAGAGAATCAACCACCTGGAATGCGCACTTTATTATTTTCAAACGTCTGGCTTCTCCTAGGATTCACAAGATGAGCCCTGAAATCTCTGACCATCTTCTATGCCCCTCCCCCACCTAACCCTGACCCAAATTTGGGGAAAATACTCCCAATCGCTTTAGATCCATGTAATCACTCATCTTCCAATATTTCATCTGCAAGTGGGAACTTCGCTGACTTTATTATTCTGCATTGTTAAGCACTGTCTGTTTCCAGATGGTCTGAGGAGCAGGTCTGAGCCGAGGGTGTGCATCACTGGGCCTTTGCTAATCCATCACCAGGGGCACATGTTCTGCAGGCTTCACTTTCAATAACTAGCCTGTGTTTTTCCAAATGGATTTACATTTTTATGTGCGACTGATGACTCCTCTGGAGACACATAGCATGAATGTCTGGCTCACTATTATTGCATGTACAAGTCAGAGTGTTATGTAATAAGACTCATAAAAAACATGCAAATAGTCCTTTTCCAAAGAGGAAGGGACCATGATCAGCCCTGACACCAGAAGCTTTGCAAAGCTGATTGCTCTGCTGGGAAATGGCAGGAAGGGGGAGAAAACTTCCTCTGGGGTGTCCATTCCTAAGTAAATGAATTAGCCCAAGAACTCCGGTATTTTGTGACAGGGAGCCACCTTCAGTGGTCAAGAGAAGAACGGTCCTGCACTGCCCTGCTCCCCGCCACGGATCCCTATGGCAGCCCCATCGTTCATACTCCCACCTCAGGGACCTCGGTCTCGAAGCCCACCTCTCCATTTGAAACGCCTGCTTTCCCTCTGCCAGTCCGCAGTGGCCCCTCTCCGCTGGAGCTCACTGCTTCACGACGCTCAGCTCTCGATTTTACATCCAGCCTGCGCTTGTTCTTCCCTACGGGGTTCATGACTCTCTCTCCTCAAAAAGATTTCAGGCTCCTTAAGAACATACGCTTCTTCCTCATTCACCCCCACCCACGTGTCGGGCATACTCTAGAGTTCATCCGGTAGCTGCCACAATCAGTAGAGTCTCAATAAAAGCTGCACACTGTGGGCGTCCCAAGCACGCTCATGACGGATTCTCTGCACCCTTCTCGCTTACCTTCGGTCCACTCTTCATACTGCAGACACAGCGAATGTTTTAACGCAAATCTGATCACATCAACCCCAGTTTAATAACTCGCCTGACAAGCCATCTCAGGTCTTGCCAAGTCGAACGCTTGCCCCCCACCCCAGCTCCCCTGTCTCCCTCTGCCTCAGCTCTCCCCGCTCCAGGCACAGAGCTGCCTTATTCCCCACACGCCAGGATTCCTCCAGCTTCAGACGTATCAGTCAGGCTGTTCTGTCTAAAGTGTTCCTCCCCCTTCTTGGAATAGTGAACATCTACTAAGTGATCTACTCATTATGCAATTCTCAATTATTAAATATTCCTTCTCTCTGGAGATCTTCCCTGATCCTCTAAATCACTGTAAACCTTTCTGCTCCACATTCACGTAGCACCTGATACTTCCCCTTTGTAGTAGTTCCCATGATTCCAATTAATTTTTATAATTGTTGAGTTAATTTTTATTGACCTCTGAAAACCGTCCCGTAATGACCGTGACTTTGCCTCATTTACCACCGCAGCCTGGGGCTTAGCACAGGTTCTGGACCACAGGCGCTCTATAAATATTCTTTAATAAATACCCGAATAGATACCACATGTGATACTTTTTAAGTTGCCCTTCCACCCCTGGTCTTTTTCTGTCCCAGACATCTTGAGTCTTTTGTTAACTGTTGGCCACAGGTACTTTGAAAAGGTCACACCTACACTGCCAAGCCACACAGTTACCCCAGGGGTGTCCGGCTCACACCCAGTGCCTGCTCCTTACCACCTCCTTCGACTACTTCACTGAGCAACGACGACGAAGCCAAAAGGCCGTGAGAGAGGGGACAGTGCCTGGAGAGTGAACGCCTGGCACTGACGAGAGATCCGTCCTTCCTGAAATGTCCCCGCCCCCCACCCCTTGGCTTTCATGCCCCATATTCCCCATGGACTCCTCCGGCCCCTCTGACCTCTCCTTCTCGACCTCCTTCACGGTCTTGCTGACCTACGTCTGTCCTGTAAATATTAATGGTCCATTCTTGGAGTTCTCTCGTCTCACTCTGAGGCTCAGACACATATGTCCAGCTACCTCCTGCTGGTCGGCTGTCCCACAGATACCTCAGTTCATATAAAAATGAACTCTGCCTCTTTATTCTCCACTCCCAAATAAAACAAGATGAATAAAAATCTTCCTCCTCTCCCTGGGTTCCCTGTCTCGGGGAAATGACACCACTTCGGGTTCTTTGGGACTCAAGCCAGCCAACTCGGAGTTACCCCTGACCGTGTCTCAGTCCTTACTCAGGTCCTGCTGCCGTCATCTCCCAATCCCCTGTCAAATCTGCCCATTCCCTGCCACCCCCGCTGGCCCACTCAGTGCGACGTCATCACCTTTCACCTTCTTATCCAGAGACCTGCCCCCTGGTTTGTTTTAGCTACAAACCAATTTCCACTCTGCAGCCAGAGTGATATTTCTCAAATAAAAATCTGATCATGCCGCTCCCCTGTGCAACCCCTCATCGACTCTCCATTGCTCTCCATATTAAATCCGGTAACACGGCACAGAGCCCCTTGCCACGTCCCCCCATCAGAGTCTGTTCCGGCCATCCCGAACCACCTGCTTCCTCCCCAACATTCCGCTCCTCTTTGAGTTTTACACACATCCCTCCCTCTGCCTGTCAATTCCTACTAAATCTTTGGGTGTTAACATAGATCGCAGCTTTTCTGTAAAAATGTCCTGGATTAGGGTAGTTATTCCTCCTCTGTGCTCTCACAGCAACCAGCCACCTACGGTACCCCCAAACTGATTCCGGAATACTCACCTCTTTAATCTCTGCTAGTGATGTTCTGCCCTCCTACGCTCCCCTCCTTGCTGCTCATTATTAGGAGCCCAGGTTTCTCTGGACTTACACCAAAGGCATGATCCATCTCCCCACATTCTACAGCCTCACATTCACGAAGATAAAGAGGTCAAGTGAAACCGACCAGAGGTAAAAGGGCAAATTAAAGCGTCATCCACGTGCTAATGCTCATTTAGATTTAGAAGGCAGGAGTACGGACGTATTTCACATGGGCAGAGAGGCAAATGATAAACTGACAAACTGTGGGTAAGACTTCAAAATGGAGACAGACGTCGCACGCAATGCCCCAGGCCCGTTATGTGGCCCTCAAAGCTATCAGATTATGGGCACAGACCATGTCTGTTTTGTTCACCACTGTAACTGTGGTGCAATCGTTGTTGAAAGAACAGGTTATAATTGTAAACACTGCATATAATTGGCAAAAAAAAAAAAAACAAATCGTAAATTCCATTTAGTTTGAAATATCTTTTTTCTCAACGCCTCATTGATTATATTCTGAAACAAGCGATTTCTGAATGAAGGATGAACAGACTTAACTAAGGCGTCTCTTACAAGGTCAACCAGGTGTCTGGGTTGAGCATGGGGTGGCGTGTGGGGAGCACTGGGCTGGGAGTTAGGTGGCTCTCCCTGCAGGACCTTCACAAGTCTCCTATTCTTTCTGCAACCTCGTTTCTTCTCCTGTAAGCATGGGATAGTCACACTTAATTTTGTGAGGTTGACTTAAAGGTGAAGGAAATGACATTTTTGAAATCGTGTGTCTCATAATGGGTGCTCATAAATATTAGTGGTATTATTTATTTTATAAAACAGGACTCCGTTTCTTGGTGAGCTCAGCAGTTGGCAGGAGAGATGAGCAGACAGACAGACATAAAACAAAATGTAATGCAGGTGGGGTCCCAGCCTCCAGGAAGAGGGAGCAGACGCTTGCCCCAAGATTGCTGCCCTGAGCCTGGGAAATAGTGTGCAGAGCTACAGTGGGCGCCTGCCACCTCCCAGGTTCTCCTTCCCCCCATCCATCCCAGACATGGCTCACAGCCCCTGTCCGGGCTGTTCTCGGCTAGTGCCTCGGGCTTGTTAGGCCAGAAGTATAAGTACCCCATGTGAAACCACTGGAAGCCTCTCTACTGTCTCCAGTTTTATTATATTAGTGAGTCTCATTTGAAATATAATTTTATCTATAGCAATAAGGCCAAACTAAGTTATCAAAGCGGTAAATATAATTTGGTTCCCTGACTCTTCAGGTGAGGCCTTGTGAGAAGGTTACTTCCGTAGGAATCTAGTTTTCCTCCCACTCCCTTCCCGGGCGCACTCCCCACCCCATCCGACTGCTCCCTTCTTTTCCCATGCCTGATGCCGGGCCTTCTGAAGAATGTGAGGCACTCCCTGCACTCCAGACAACATCCGCCTCGTCTTCCATATGAGCCAAGCACTAGGCAGAAGAAAGAGCTTGTGCCAAACCCCAGCCCCATCCCGGCTGGACCAGCGTCCTGCAGGCCCTTGCCTTCTCTGATCCTTTGCACTGGACACACCACCCTTCCAGGCCTTCTCTTACCCTGCTCCCCACCCCACCTTTGATTAATGGATTTCTATTCACCTTTCAAGACAGAACTTGTCACCTCTTCTGAGAAACTGCCCCCAACTCCTTCTGAGAGAGGTTAATTCATTTCAACCAGTGTTCACCAGCCTGTGGGTAATAGTCATAGTAACGTCTGATAGAGTAATGTCTAATATTTTGTTTCCTCATACTAAGCCCCTGCCAGGTACTCCCACCGAGGCTTCCCGACATACCCCACGCAGTGCCCCACACACGCTCTTGGATAAGTGTGCCCCAGTGAGGACCCCATCTCCACCTATGTCTGGGCAGTGTTTTCCATAAACCTCCACTGCTTGTCCCCTGAAAATCGTGGTCTCCCCAGGAACATCTCTTGCTCCTGTGGACCCCACAGGCTCCATCCTGCTCTGAAGACACAGTGATCTCCACCAAGACTCGTTCGCCCCTCCCCCAGCCGCATCTGCCACCACTGCTGTATTCGAGCAAGGTCTCCCAAGTGTACTCCCAGAACCGGAGATCTGCAGAATACCACATGTGTTCCATAGATTGGATTTTTTTTTTTTAAATGCTAATCTCCATGATTAAATAAGTTGAGGGATTCTGAACTGTTGTTTCTCATAGTGTGGTCCTTAGACCAGCAGTATCAGCTGGTACTTGGTAGCTTCTTAAAAATGCAGAAACTTGTCCCCACCACTGACTGGAATTTTAACAAAATCCCCTTGTGAATCTTATATACATTAGAGCCTGAGAAGCACTGCTCTAAATTAAACACAATTAGGCATGCTCCTTTAAAATCCTTCAGAGCCTTTAACATGCTAGTATCCAGTATAACTCCAAGAGGAACATAAAGTGTGCAAGGCTTGTGTTTAGCAGTACACATTTTGAGAAATCTTGTATTTGAACTTCGCCATGCCCAGCTGTCCTGTGGTCAGGGGATGTTTGGGAGATAAGATCTTGTCTTTCACCTCGTTGGTTACGTTCTGCTAGTTCCGTGCTGATAAATGTTTAATAATCAGCTCTCCGGGGGACGAAATGTTCCTGATTTGCTTGGCAGTTTCCATGGTGTGAATACTCTCACCACAGCCATTCCCAAGCCACCACAGTGATATCGCTGGAAAGAGATGCATACGGTGAGCTCTTAAAAGCCATTAAGAGTTGGCTTGAGAATCAGGAGGGTCCTCATTCTTCCGACAGATTCCTGCAGTACCCACTCCACCACCTCGCCAGATGTGGCCTGAAAGTTTGACTCAGGCTGAGAAACACACACATGGAGCTGGAGCTTTCGTGGCCCCTGGTTAGGACTTTCAGGAAGCACACCTTCGTCATTCTGTCTCATGATGGCTTGCCCTTCCCTTTCCCCAGGGACACCACAAGGTCCTTCAGGGCAGAGACCTTTTATAAACGAGCTTTACGTCCTCAGTGCCTAGAACCTGATACATGACAGGTGCCTGAGGAATGATCATAAACACAAGACCACGTGCTCATGGTATTACTAAGCTCTCACTCTCCCTACTTTTAAATCTCACTGCCCTGGCTCATGTTTCTGCTCCAGGCCACCATGACTAATTAAAAGAAAAAAAAAAAAAAAAAAGAGGTGGTGGCTCCTCACTCATGGCTACTTCAAGTGTGGCTCAAGACTTTGTGCCAGCAGATTGTGCTGTGGTCGAGCACAACCAAAGGACAGACATAAGAAAAACAGAAAAGTTCATTTCCTTTTCTGTCACAACCAATTTAGAAATGACTTCAGATTCTGGCCTGCTTGGTTCCTTCTTTTCTGAGACATTTCGCATCTCTCTCTGTGGGCTTTCTAAGTTGTCTTCACTGCAAAGTTTGCATATAAAGCATTGTTCCAAGACAGAGAACCAAGCAGATGGAGGAAAATTAAACAGGGAAAAGCTTTGAAGAGAGGGACTGGAATAGCTGCCATGAAGCAATGATCGGCTTCCCAGCAGGGCTTCTTCAACGCAGCAAGGCCGGAGTGTTCCAAAGGTCTGAGAGCAATCGGTGTCTGGGGAACACTGGCCTGCCTAGGAGGGTCATGTGGAAAGCCAGTTTTCTGCACTGAGAGCACCAGATCTGAGAAGCTGCCTTAACACCAGGACTTCTGGGTCCCCTTCTGCAGCTCCAGGAGGGCTCAGGCTCATAGACAGAGCACTGAGCTGGACCTGAATTTTTCTACAGTAAGAATCTGCATCTCTAAAACTTCCACCAGAGCCAGAAGAGGGAAAAAAAAAAAAAAAGGGATTAGATGGGAAAGGGCTGGGGATACCTGGCCACAGTATCGTGTCATTAAAATGAAAGGAGAGGGTTCACCCTGTGTACTTTATCTTCCATCCTCTGAGCCACTCCTTTTTAGCTCTGTGAGCCATAAGGAGTTCACAGCTAACTCCTGGCAGAGCTGTCATTCAACACTGATTTGCTGAGCACCTACTATGAGCCAGACTCTCTGAGCTACACCGAGATAAATAAGAGTCACTCTCACCCAATAGGGCCATAGAGTGGGAAGTGGCCTGGCCAAATTCACACAAGTAAGTGACAGAGTGGGGATAAAAATACAGACTTCCGGACTCCCAGCCCAAAGTCTTTCTTTACAGATTGCTCTTGGGAGCTTCCCTCTGTAGAATTGGTAATATTTCTCAGTTGGAATCTTAGCATGTGCCAATAGACATCATTTTAAATCTTCTACAGCCTGTCTTGAAGCCCAAATAGTTGTGAATAGATTTGCTAAAGACATTTGCTGCTTCCAGCTTTTTGACAAAACTAAAACTAAAATCACACTACCATCTTCTGTTTCACAAGAAGGGAAACTTTGATTCATTCATTTATTCATTCAACAAATACACATTAAACACCTAGCCTAGGCACCTGGAAAGCAGAAATAAGGAAGAAAAATGAATCTCTACCTTTTTGGTGATTATACTGTAGCTAGGTTAGACAGAAGTAAGCAATAAACTTAATTTAAAAGTAGAGTGTGTGACAGCCAAGATATGGCGGCAACCTAAATGACCATCAACAGAGACTGGATAAAGAAGTGATGGTTCATATAGACAATGGAATATTACTCAGCCATTAAAAAAATGAAATCCTACCATTAGCAATGACATGGATGGACCTAGAGGTTATTATGCTGGGTGAAATAAGTCAGACAGAGAAAGATAAATACCATATGATTTCACTTATATGCAGAATCTAACGAACAAAAAAACAAACTAATCAAACACAGACTCACAAATATAGTGGACAATTTGGTGACGGACAGAGGGAAGGGGGTTTGGGGGGCTGGGAGAATGGGGTGAAGGGTTAAAGAAGTACAAATTAGTAGTTGATAGATGGTCACAGAGACGGGGAGCACGGCATAGGAAACGCAGTTAGTAGTAATATGTTGGCTAGGTAGAAAACTAGGGGGAGATGGAGCAATTAGGGGGATCATTTTATAAACTATACAAATGTCTAAATGATGTTCTATATACTTGAAACTATTTAAAATTTTAAAAAATTTAGTTGAGAACTAAAAAAAAAAAAAGTAGACGGTGTGTAATATTGAAAGAGGATAAGCACCATGGTTTTATAGAAAAAAAAAAAAAAAAAAAGTAGACGGTGTGTAATATTGAAAGAGGATAAGCACCATGGTTTTATAGTTTTTACCGGCCCCATAAACCCAATTATCAGGCAATATGCTTTCAACGAAACCTTTGTGAAATGCACATCTCCCTGTGCTCCTTCTCGGATTTAAACCCTCCAACTGTTCCCACCACTTTCAGGATAGAGGTTCTGGCCCGTGCTTAACCCACCAGCTGGGTCTTTATCTCACATCCCTTTGCCACCTAACGTCCAGGCATGCTGTCCCTGCGGACACATCATAGTGCTCTATGTGTTTCAAAGCATCTGGAAGAAGATTCTGTCACCCATTTTGCTGGGTCTGTCCCTCATGGAGCCTTTGTGATGCTTAAAGAGCTGTACCACCATGACTTAACTTCCATTTCCATGTTAGCCCCTAAAAGATATGGATCGTGTTTGGTTTATCCATGTATACCTATCAGTACACAGAACATGTCCAAAATATATTTGTTGTTTGGGAAAACTAACAAATGGATAGGGTGCCTAACTGGCCAGTCTGTGATCCAGTATTTACTGTGATCCAGTAAAACGAGATGCCCATTGGCCATTGAGGACCAATGGGCATCTCGTTTTGTAGGCTCTGTGTATTATTTAGGTCAAGGATTGACTTAATATGGCCTATAGGCCAAATCTGACCTGTTTTTATAAATAAAGTTTTATTAGAACACAGACATCCTCATGCTTTTAAATATTATCTATGGCAGCTTTCGTCCTACAACAGCAGAGTGGAGTATTTGCAACAGAGACTATGTGGCCTGTGAAGCATAAATATTTACTATCTGAATCTTTACATATAAAGTTTGCTGACCTCTAATCTAGACTATCCAAGACAGGCTTGGTTTGATCAAATTTCTAAAATGTACACAATTAGCATCACTTCACCTTAGGTTAGTCCAGAAACAGGTACAGACCATAGAGTTTACCTTTGGGAACACAGCAGAAATTTGCCACTCTGACCTGTCCTCATTACCATAGTTTTACCTGTTTTCTTTCTGATCAGGGAGCATCACAAACTGGCCTCTCTTATTCGGGGATCTTATCATCCCATTGCTATTAGTGAACCTAATTCTCTAAATGCTCCAACTGTCAGCCATGGTCTTTGGAGAGAGCTACCATGGAGTTCTGGTGCCCTTCTCTCTAGTACATCTCTTATTGCTTTGAGAAATGGAGCATCCTCTGGGTCCTCCCACTAAATATAACCAGCTGGTGAGTTACATGGTACATCATATTCTAGCATGCTCATTTTTCTGAGACTTTTGATCCACCATCTGCCATAGCACTTCTGGTATTTTTACCTTACTTGATTCGAGGCATCGCTTTCTCCATGCTTCCCAGACCATTCTAACAACATGTTAGCACCATCTCCTGGGGGTTGTCAAATCCTGTATCACAGAAGAATGCATCTATATAAGTTCTCCCGTATTCGACTTTATGCTCTATCCTCCTTGATTCAGCACCTTCAGATTACACTCCCGTATACATGCCCACTATGGATCTATATTCTTCCTAGATTTGGTTGTAATTTTTGTCATCCCTCTGCACTTCCCTAGCCAGTTTATCCAGACTTTGGATGAAGCCTGCCTCCGAGGAAGGAAGCAGTAACCTGGAGGGGAGAGGATTTTAAGGGGGCTCTTTTCAGCCAAGGGCAATGCCTGGAGTGAGCTAATGGCTGGGACTATAAACCAGCAGAACTTCCAACACTTGAAGGAATGAGTTCTTCAGGAATGAAAGGTGCTAGTTCTGAGTGATACAATCCAATGTTCACTACAAGTGATAATCTAACACTCTCCTATGACTGGATGAAAATAAGACCTATCTCCCAGGAGATCAGCTCCTGGCAGCAGGAGGTCCAACAGGTATAAAACTCTAAGGGAAAATTTTGCAATCAGATTACCGCAATAGAAAGAGACTTTAGGCTCCATTCTTATGTCATGATGAGAAAACTCAGACATAGAGGTCAGATGACTTGTCCAAAGCTCACAGATGGTTTGTGGCTGAGACTAGACTCTGGGTTGATCCCAATCTCTGATCCAGAGGTCTCCTCCTAGCAGCTATTATCCTCGGTTTACCTTCTATACCCTCCAGGCAATTTCAGAGGTGATGCATAAATACCGAAGACATCCCGAGCTTCCAAATCTCTATTCAGGAAACTACTTACACCAGCAGTGAGGAGGGCCTAAGTATCCATCAGCATGCTTCTCACCAATTGCCCAAGGACTGAAGACAAGCCTGACAGCCCAACCAGGTGTGTTAGTACCAGCCCCTGGTATGCAAGACTCTGGCTGGTTGTTCTGCAAGGGAAAGGTTTCCAGGAAAAGCATAAAGGAACTTGGCAGAGACCCTATCCAATCTCCACACTGGACAGGGGCAAAGGACTTGCCCCAAATCACACTGAGAATTGTGATAAAGCTGAGGACAAAGTAAGGGCTAGACAAGGTAAATTCCTTTCTTCCAAGAGTTAACCATAATTGTTGGAGGGAGCACACCTAACTTCTGTAATGGAAGA
>NW_011888809.1:4465931-4478737 GCF_000151845.1 Pteropus vampyrus
GTGTGGGTGGGTGGGTGGGTGTGGGGGGGGTATGTTTGTGTGTGGGTGTGGGTGACCACCAGAGACCCAAAGTGGCTTCTCTTCCCTGGGGTGTTGGGTCTCTGATACATAAGCCAGGCCAACCACCTACAACAAAGTCCAGATTTTCTCTTCACTTCACATTTCCATGAACAGAAGACCCCCTTTAGGGTGACCCTGGATACAGTCACATTTTGGTTAGGGACAGAAACATGACACGCTTATAGGAAATCTAAGTACACAAACAGAGCTTACTCGGGAAGGGTCCCCAGGATGGAGAAAGATTTGAAACCAAGACCTTGATGAGCAACCCCGAGAAGGGAATACCTGGGGCTCAGGTGGGTCGAGGGTGCTCTACTCAATTCTCTACAGAGTAGCCATGGGACCTGCGTATGTCACCAAAGGGTATGACTTGGAGGTACATGGAGGCGGCTCTCAGTTCTTCCTACCGTGTGGCTCCCTGATATCTAGAGCTACAATGCTGAAAGGCATAACCTCTCCTCCTAAGAAAGCAGAGAGTTTCTCAACATTTCAAGTGGCTGGCAAACCGTATGCCAGTAACACTGTCAGTGGGGTTTCTAAACTCGGAAGGGGTCTTTAAGAGGTAGATGCTAAGGTGCAGGCCCCACAACAGATTCCTCAGTGCGAGCTGGCCGGCTTGGTGCAGGAGCAGAGCGCAATGTGGCCCTTGTAAATAACACTAGCTTACTTCGACTCGTGCTACTATGAACAGAGTATTCTCCTCTGTCTCTAACCTGCGGCCGGCGTCACCTGGGCAGCACTGAGCTGACACTCAATCATCTGTGGTCCTGCTAACGAACCCCAGGAATTACGACTCTGTCCCCATAACATTGCCACAGAGCTCTCCACTATCACCTCCCTGTGTATAACCCCGAAAGTGTCCCCCACGTCACCGGCATTTTCTCAGAGTTTGGATGTGTTTGTCAATTTAACAGGAATTTAAATGACCACGATGTTCTTTCCTCTCTCACACACACTGGGACCTGAGCTAATAAAACAGAGAATTCAGAGATCATATTTCAAAAAAATAATATAGCTTCTGTTGACAGGATTCATTTTAAGCACTGGATGGTTGTGGGGGAAAAAAAAAGCTGATCACTCGGGGGTAATTCCAGAGTCTAATGGCCCCTGTTAGGCACTCTCACAGGGGGGAGTGGGTTCAACCAGGAACCCAAGCCGCTCTCATTCCCACTTCTCACTTGCAAGAGAATTAATTTAGGGGGAAAATCAGTCAGTCACTCCTAAACATTAAAGTAATTAAAACAAAAAACTCATTAAAGAACTGGTAAAAGCCAACTTGCTGGCAGTTTGAAAAGTGAGTTTACAAGGGAGAGAGAAAGAGATGGAGGAGACCTACGTCAGAGTTTGGCAGACGGCTAAATCCCCAGTGTTTATAGAGGTCTCGCTCCCAGAGCCAGCGCCATGGTGCTGGGAGGTGAGCTAAGCTACTCCACGGGACTGCTGCCTCGCCATCCAGTTTGTTTGGCTAAGCAGCCTGCAGGGACCCTAAGCTGACACTGGCCCCCTTATGCAAGCACAAGCCTAGACAGCAATGCAGAGTCTCAAGCAAATGCAAGTTCCCTACAGGAAGACATCCTCAGCAGCCCTTGTGGTCAACAGTCCACCCTGCCTCCCAAGGCCTGTTTGTTTTATGCATCCCTTAAATAAGACCCTATGGGGTTTACCAAAACCCTGATCTTTTTATTTGAATTGACCAATCTGGCCCTAGCCTGGGAACCCCAAAACACTCCACCCACAAACCCAAATAAAGGCATGAGCACCAGGTCCTCCCTCTCTGTCTGCACTCTGCCTTGACCTCCCCATGTAGCCCCTCAAGGCATGATGGGTACTTCCTCCAGGACCTGTGAGTAATAAACTTCTCTATGTAAATTTCTCCTGTGGTCTGTTATTGAACTTGGATAGACTATCCAGCACCCTGTGCTCCACTTAACAAACATTAATTTAACAAAGTCATAATCCTTGGGTAAGGAGCTGGAAGTGAATGCTGTTAGGACCAAGTCACCTGCAGCTCTGGGCTCCTGGGCCCAGAAGATATTTCTGCCACGGTCAGCCCAGCACCCAGTCTCACAGTCTTATGGCTGCTTCTCAGAGTCATAAAATACTATGTGAAGGGCCCCAAGAATCCAATTCCCTCATTTGACAAATAAGGAAATCGGTTAGAGCGGTAGGACATCTTGCCAACATTTCTAAGGGAGTAAGTGGCGGAACATGCCTGGATCCCATTTTATCTGTCCCCAAGGTCAGTGTGTTTAATCCATCATATCTCACCATCCCTCTATGCTGCTTTGGGTAAAGCTGACAATTTAGACAGCATTCTAAGGTAAAGCCAGAATTACATGTAACTGTCACCATCGTGCCTTCCCTTCCGTGACCCTGTGCCACATACAGGACGGGCAGGGCAGCTCCGCCCAGGAAGTCTCTTCCCCAGAGGACTTGATTTCTCTCTCTCCAGGTTTCATCTAAACACATTTCTTGAAGGGAACTAACTAAAGCCAGGTGATTGTAATAATTCTCACTAATGCATGTGCTTTTCTGAGCTTGAGCTTCTCTCTAAAACTTAACACAAGGCATCTAAGTGGGTACAATGCAGGGCTCTTTTTGAGTGAGGTCACTTTCCCTGTGCTCCTTGCCAATTTCTACACTATTCCCGAGTCACAGTGCTCCAGGCGCAACCCTTCTAGATTCCCCTCCCGCCATGTAGAGCACCTCTGCCAAGACGAGCACCACCCAACAGGAAACACAACTAAAAGGGGGGCCCTCCGGAGCTCGCTTCTGCCACTGCCAGCGCTGCCCAGTACAGCCAGAAGCCCAGGAGAAGAAGTAATCAACTCTCCCTCCCAGGAGGAAACTGCACAGCAGTCAGTCACGTCTAGAAAAGAAAAAATGTCATCGGTGCCCATGGGAGAGTGTAATGACCCAAATTACAGCCTGTCAGATGAGGCAGCGCCTGCCTCAGGGAAGCTGAGGCGCACGCACGGCTCACGGAGCTGGTGGAACAGAGAAATGTGCTCCTGGGCGGCCTGAGGGACAGGGAACTTGGCTTCGGTCTCCAGCTCCGACACTGTTTTCACACTTTTTAAGTCCCCTGGGCCCTCCTAGGAAACAAGACACTATCGGGGCATCTTGGGCTGAGTGGAGGGGTTGGGGGGAGCCGGTACAAGTTACCTTTTAAACAAGACCAGGACCCCCTTAATTATCTTCTTGACCAGAGTCCCTAAAGATTTTTTTTTTTCTTACAGATTTTAAATTTGCAGAATTTTTATGGAGGATGTAATGGAATAATGAAACCCTGCCACCTGCAGGGGTGAGGTGTGGCGGTAGTAGAAATTGCACTCACGCTGGGGCAGATAGGGCTGGGTCCCAGATCCACGCTTCAAAACTGGGTAGCCCTAGGTAAGATATTCTCCTCTCCAAGTCTAATTTTCCTCATAATCTGACTTCATACAATGGCTCTGAGAATTCGTTCATTCAAAAAAAAATGTTATTGAGCATCCATTCGATGTGAGAACATACTCTAACAAATAAATTTTAGTAACAGTTGTAGTAATAATAATAGCAACTGTTATTGCAGTTGTAGAAATTGCAGAAGTAGGAGTAATCATTTATTGTCAGACACAGATGCAACAATTTTACATTATTAACTCATTTCAGACCTCCAATAACCCTAAGAGGGAAGTCCTAACAGTACACTATTTTTCATAGTCGAATAAACTCACAAGTAAATTATCCAACAGGCATAACCATTGCCTTCGAATAACATATTCTATTGGAATAAGAAAATATGAGCAGATTAGTATAAAATTACAAAGGAACACATCAGATTAAAATTTAGAAAAGAACAGGAAAGAGACCTACTTTGATCCAGTGGTCATGGATGACACTGAAGCTAAGGCTGAGAGATGAGAAAGCACCAACCATGAGAGAAGCACGGAATAAAGAATCGCTAAATACACTCACTGTCTAATGCATAGCAGTTGCTTAATAATTTCTAGTTTCCTCTCCTTTTTCAACTCCCTGTTACAAAAACTTGACATGAATATCCACTAGAATATGTATAATCATGGTGAAGATAACTGTGTTTCTCAGACTGAAAAGAAAGTGATGCAAATCAGAGCAGACTTGACCTTTAAGCCAGAGAGCCTGCCTAAATATACAAGTCCAAGGGAGACGGCAGCCCCCAGGAAAACTGGGGAATATCCTGTCTCGCACCCAAAGCAAAGGACACCCGAGAAAGCCTGGTCTGACACTATGACAGGAGAGCATGTAAAATGTGATGATATCCATCATCCATGAGACACTTGGGAATCATAAACCAATGGACTTGGCTAAGAACACTCCTTTCAAAAATTCAGACATTTGTTCTACAACCAGTTAGGGATCTTGACTCTTTATAACAATTTGGATGGATGGATAGATGGATAGATGGATGGATGGATGGATGGATGGATGGATGGATGGATGGATGGATGGACGGATGGATGGACAGAACAATGGACAGAAGGATGGATACACGGATGAATGTCGGATGAATGGGTGAATAACCTGTCTCTATAACAGCTCTAAGTGACTTATTTCAATCATCACATTCCTACTAAGGGACAACCGATTCATCCTGACAGTAGCTGGGCTTAGAGTTTAATAAATACATTTTCTAGCACTCAGACAGGGGACCTATTAGGCTAGTAATGGAAGCTGCACTTTCAGACCAGCTATTTGTGACTAAATGACTGTTCAATATATTTTGAAGCTCCTCGATAATCCATCTAGTGCATTCTCTATATTCTGTGGCGGCCCCAGGAAATCCTTCAGGAGATGAGAAAAAAAGCGAAGATGGAATTACAACAAGGGTGGATTCACTTTTATATGTTTTATATGTTGGGCTTTTGTTGGAGAATGTATTTGAACTGAGTTATTTATTTCTAAAAGATGAATCCAATGTAAGTTAACACAGAGAAAGTCGGTGACAATAACTCTATAATTAAGAGAACTTTGAAAAACTTGGTTGTGATATATAGAATTTCCCATTACTAGAGATATAACAAAAGGATTAGAATCACAAAAAAAGAAAAAGAAAAACTTGTTTGTTTTAAGAATTCCACAATAAATTGCTAAGAAATATCATTATAAGCATATGATATTTTTTGGTAAGAGTTTTAGAATATCTTAAAAACGAGCCAGTAATTTAAAATATTTCCCCTGCAATCTTGTTTCGACATGTGGGCCAAATCACTTTGAATGTCATGAGAATTTCTTTTCTCTTTTATAAATGAATAGGTTTAAGAAGAATAGTCCTAAGAGTTTTAGAGAACAGCTAGCTCAATGTGAAATGTCCATTTGATGTATGCGCTGAAGAACTGGATGAGTCATGGGCTGACTTAATAAAGGTATATATTTCAAGTAAAAGAAGGTGAGGTCACTATACTTATAGCTAAATTTTACGAATACTAGTAACCTAAAACATTCTCAACAAAAATAATCAAAGTATTAAAGAATAAAAAGAATATTCTTTATATTGATATATAAGAAAATGCTGATGAACTTAGAAATTTGGGGATTACAAAGGAGAAGATTTAGAGAGCAATATGGTAATCTTGACATATTCAAATTTGTTCTTTGCCTGAAGTGAGCAGACCAAAAAATGAGTAGAAATAAGAAGGAAACTCCAGATCTAAAAGACCTTGCCAGTAAGAGAACTGGGTGAGCTCCCTTTCCTAAAAGAGTATGAGAAAAGACAGCAAAGGAACCTTAGATGCAGAAAATCATGGCGATGGGTAAGAGGCTGAACTATCAAGTGGACCCCAACGTGCCAGTGTGACTTCATTGCTGGGCTTGCTCGTAAGAATCATTCAAAGAGCCTGTTTAAAAAAGAGAGAATCTAAGCCAGGCCAAGCAATGGGGATGGGGGGTGGGGCAGAGTGAATGGAGGGAAGTCCTAACAGTACACTATTTTTCATAGTCGAATAAACTCACAAGTAAATTATCCAACAGGCATAACCATTGCCTTCGAATAACATATTCTATTGGAATAAGAAAATATGAGCAGATTAGTATAAAATTACAAAGGAAAACATCAGATTAAAATTTAGAAAAGAACAGGAAAGAGACCTACTTTGATCCAGTGGTCATGGATGACACTGAAGCTAAGGCTGAGAGATGAGAAAGCACCAACCATGAGAGAAGCACGGAATAAAGAATCGCTAAATACACTGTCTAATGCATAGCAGTTGCTTAATAATTTCTAGTTTCCTCTCCTTTTTCAACTCCCTGTTACAAAAACTTGACATGAATATCCACTAGAATATGTATAATCATGGTGAAGATAACTGTGTTTCTCAGACTGAAAAGAAAGTGATGCAAATCAGAGTAGACTTGACCTTTAAGCCAGAGAGCCTGCCTAAATATACAAGTCCAAGGGAGACGGCAGCCCCCAGGAAAACTGGGGAATATCCTGTCTCGCACCCAAAGCAAAGGACACCCGAGAAAGCCTGGTCTGACACTATGACAGGAGAGCATGTAAAATGTGATGATATCCATCATCCATGAGACACTTGGGAATCATAAACCAATGGACTTGGCTAAGAACACTCCTTTCAAAAATTCAGACATTTGTTCTACAACCAGTTAGGGATCTTGACTCTTTATAACAATTTGGATGGATGGATAGATGGATAGATGGATGGATGGATGGATGGATGGATGGATGGATGGATGGATGGATGGACGGATGGATGGACAGAACAATGGACAGAAGGATGGATACACGGATGAATGTCGGATGAATGGGTGAATAACCTGTCTCTATAACAGCTCTAAGTGACTTATTTCAATCATCACATTCCTACTAAGGGACAACCGATTCATCCTGACAGTAGCTGGGCTTAGAGTTTAATAAATACATTTTCTAGCACTCAGACAGGGGACCTATTAGGCTAGTAATGGAAGCTGCACTTTCAGACCAGCTATTTGTGACTAAATGACTGTTCAATATATTTTGAAGCTCCTCGATAATCCATCTAGTGCATTCTCTATATTCTGTGGCGGCCCCAGGAAATCCTTCAGGAGATGAGAAAAAAAGCGAAGATGGAATTACAACAAGGGTGGATTCACTTTTATATGTTTTATATGTTGGGCTTTTGTTGGAGAATGTATTTGAACTGAGTTATTTATTTCTAAAAGATGAATCCAATGTAAGTTAACACAGAGAAAGTCGGTGACAATAACTCTATAATTAAGAGAACTTTGAAAAACTTGGTTGTGATATATAGAATTTCCCATTACTAGAGATATAACAAAAGGATTAGAATCACAAAAAAAGAAAAAGAAAAACTTGTTTGTTTTAAGAATTCCACAATAAATTGCTAAGAAATATCATTATAAGCATATGATATTTTTTGGTAAGAGTTTTAGAATATCTTAAAAACGAGCCAGTAATTTAAAATATTTCCCCTGCAATCTTGTTTCGACATGTGGGCCAAATCACTTTGAATGTCATGAGAATTTCTTTTCTCTTTTATAAATGAATAGGTTTAAGAAGAATAGTCCTAAGAGTTTTAGAGAACAGCTAGCTCAATGTGAAATGTCCATTTGATGTATGCGCTGAAGAACTGGATGAGTCATGGGCTGACTTAATAAAGGTATATATTTCAAGTAAAAGAAGGTGAGGTCACTATACTTATAGCTAAATTTTACGAATACTAGTAACCTAAAACATTCCCAACAAAAATAATCAAAGTATTAAAGAATAAAAAGAATATTCTTTATATTGATATATAAGAAAATGCTGATGAACTTAGAAATTTGGGGATTACAAAGGAGAAGATTTAGAGAGCAATATGGTAATCTTGACATATTCAAATTTGTTCTTTGCCTGAAGTGAGCAGACCAAAAAATAAGTAGAAATAAGAAGGAAACTCCAGATCTAAAAGATCTTGCCAGTAAGAGAACTGGGTGAGCTCCCTTTCCTAATAGAGTATGAGAAAAGACAGCAAAGGAACCTTAGATGCAGAAAATCATGGCGATGGGTAAGAGGCTGAACTATCAAGTGGACCCCAACGTGCCAGTGTGAATTCATTGCTGGGCTTGCTCGTAAGAATCATTCAAAGAGCCTGTTTAAAAAAGAGAGAATCTAAGCCAGGCCAAGCAATGGGGATGGGGGGTGGGGCAGAGTGAATGGTCTGACTTGAAATAGCAAAGACCTAGTGGAGAGAGGAGGTGCTGGAACAGGGAAGGGGCTGGGGGTCGAGGTGGATGCAGCCCAACGCTGGAGTCTAAGCAGGGTAAGGAGGATACGTGAGAAGGGGAAGAAGTGGAAGCCCAGTGCTGGGTGTCAGAGACCCAGCAGGGTGAGGAGGAGGGCGGGGCATGGTAATGGCGGCCTGGCATCTGGTGTTAGAGCCCAAACGGGATGAGGAAGGAATCTGGCAAGGCGTATCAAAGCCTGGCTGGGTGAGAAACGTGTTCGGCATGGAATGTAGGAGCACTGAGAGAAGGGCGCTGATGCAGGGGAGTGGCAGCGGTGGCGATGTGGCATGAAGTGCTGAAGCTCATAAAAGGCAGGGCCTCTGCGGTGGAGGTTGGGGATGGGAGAATGATGACAGGATACTGGTTGCTGACTCGGGGGGATTTTTTTTTAAAGAAGGAAGTATATGGAGGATCACGAGAGGAACAGACTTCTCGCAGTTGGGAAAAGAAATTACAAATATGGAAAGAAAAAAACAAAAAAAACTAAAATTAACCCGGAAGTGTCGAATGTCAATGGAGTTTAAGGTATGAATTCATGGTTTTCAATATACTGGTACACGGAATCACACAGATAGCTACAGAAATTAGTATCTGTGTGTACGTCCATGCATGTACTCCCTAGCTCTGTCCACGGAGGCCCGGGCAGCAGTGACACCAAATAACAATGAGCACACCTAGCACTGAGATCTTAGTATCTAAACATCATCCTCCACTAAAAGAAACCAGGACTCCTTGGAGGAATAGGGCTGGGGAAGATAAAGTACAAAATGAGACTGAAGAGACTATCAAAAGGACGCAGAAGCCAGTTCAAAGGAGCTCCTTCTGCCCGAAGCTGGGCCGATTTAAGTATCAAAATAAATATAGTAACAGATTATAACTCAATAAATAAAATAGGAATTCATGAGTCCATCCTGACATAGGTAACTAAATGGAGAAAAGAGAAAGTCTTTCATTACAGCAGAATGCCAACTGATAGACACAGGAAGAAGGATGGAATGTGAAAATCACCAGATAACAACCAGCACAGCATTAATTCATCCAAGAAATATCAATGGGTACTAAAACTAGTGCATAAAAGTTTGATGAGGCATGTGATAGCTTCGACATACCTCCACTCAAAATATTTACTGATTATAAAGCGAAGAGCAACTTTACAGTGGAAAGGCCTGGCAGTGATCACCTTAGCGGACGATCGCGGTCACCAGCAGGATTGTTTATCTTTTTCTATTTAGGTTTTTCTCTTTCACGCATTGCCCATTGTCATTCTTTGCCCACCTTTATTAGGTTGTTCGTCTTTTACTTAGTGACTTGTATAATTTTTTTATATACTCTAGATTGTCAGTTACGTGTGTTGCAAACATCTTTTCCTAGACTGTCATCACATTTAGAATATTCATGTCATCTTTGGTCATGAATAGCAATATTTTGAGTTATAAATTTTGAGTCAGGTGTAGCACTATTTCCCTTTATAACCTGTGTAAGTGAAATTTTGCTTAAGCAATCTTTTTCTTCCCCAAAAGTCACTGAGATGGTCATATAAATTTCTTCTAAGTGTTTTAGCCATGTTTTACACATTTAGTCTTTAATCTACCTGAAATTTATTTTGTTTATGAAAGACAGAAATATAGTTTATTCTTATTTTCACATGGAAAACCTCTTTTTTTCCCAATCCCAAATCACACTTGCCCACTGATTTGTAAGGCATCGACTACCAAATTCCTATAGAAGCTTCGGCCTGTTTCTGGACTTGCCATTCTGTTCCTAAACAGCACTAGCTCTTGCCCCGATGACTGGGGTGAAAAACGTACTTTGCAGTATCGTTCCCATGGCAGGAGCATCCAGAAGCTCTGCTGCACTGCTCCTAGTGCTGTGGTTTTTCCAGCCAAGAGAGCAGGAGGGAAAGCAAGATGATCAGCCATTCTGGAGTCAGGACTGTGCCTGACAGCTTCTGGCCTCCAGACGTGACTTTGGTCTCAGCTCTGCAGAAACCGTCCATACTCCCCACTCACCACAAAAGCTCTGTGGTGGAAGATGGCGTGGGTGAACTTCACAGAGAGGCAACATTTGAGAAGGGAACAGGGGAGCAAGGGAACCGGTCAGGGACAGGACAGGACAGGACAGTGAAACAGCACAAAGGACACTCAATGACCACTGAGTAGGCATTTCAGTCCAGAGCGAACGTTTTCAGTAAGAATGCACTGGATGATCACTTTGACAACATATTTAGAAGCTTTCCATTTTTGTGTGCTCGAAATAACACATAATTATTTATTGCGTTACAAATAGTCAAACTGCATCACCTTCCTAGCTCCTGCCACTCTGTGTTAAGTTTGAACTAATTGTGTCCACTACAGAAAGTCTTACATAAAAAGAAAGTTTGTTTTCAAAGAGTGTATTTAAATATTTTCAAAATGCAGAAAGCGCCTGCATCATTTCCTTCTCTAGTTGTGCAGGTTGATGCTTAGCAAATATTTGCGAAGGACTCGTGCACGATACACGTTCTAGAATTGACAGGACTGACAGAGCAGGTTCGTATTTAACTCGCTCCTTGCAGAGTCCTGCACACCCGTATTAATGTGCTACAGCACTTTAAGTACAACGGTGCTGCAGAGAAGGCCCGGGTGAGCTCTCTCCATGTCTCCCAAAGGCAGCCTCAGCCTATGCCAGATGAGTCCTCGGCTTGGGGGGGCGGGGGGGGGGGAATCGAGCAAAAGCCACGTGTGAGATGAGCCAGTTTTCAGCGAAAATGGCTGTGTGGAGAGACCCATCAGCTCCTGTGCAAACGAACCAGTCATAAACCTGCCTAATGACTTGGAAACTCAAAATTGCCCCTTTCATTTTAAAGAATTTTTAATGGCGCCCTCTCCAACAGGCACCATTAACAAAGAAACCCTCCACTCTTCCACGTGGTTTCCCGGGTAGGCGAGTGTGTTTTCAGGAAGACCGGAGGGGGAAAGAACTCGCAGTGGGAGAAAGATCTGTGTGGAGACAGGAGCACTTGCTAATTTCCTCAAGCCGCCCCGCCCACCGATGCGGAGAAACTGCGGGGTGTGCAAACCTCAGGGAAAGCAGAATTTGTCTCAGCTGTGATTGCATCATCCAACAATTTTAATCTCGTTCTTTCATTTGACACTGTATAATAATACTTTCTTCCAGGAACGTTCTTTAATCTTATAATTTGAAAACAAATTCTATTTCAGCTATCCTTCTCGTAGGTGACCTTTAATGGTTTTGCTATAGGTAAAACTCTGTCATTATGTTCTGCCTCCTCCCTCAGCTTTCTGGATATCAAATTGCTCAGATGCTGCAGTTTTTGTCACTGATAATATTGCCCTTTCAAAATTTCTCTGTAAGCAGCCTGAAAGCATTCATTCAGAGCAGTGGTTTCATTAATTTATTTAAATGCATTTCTCAAACAAAGCAGGTTAGTTGTTTCGAAATGCCAGGGTCCGGGAAGGGATTTGAAAATGTTCTGCAAAATACAATTGTCCAGGCTTTCCGAGGGGAAGAAAGCAGGCACTCGTGAAAGAGGCAACCTGATGAGCGGCTGCGTGCCATTCCCAAGGGCCCCAGCGGTCCCGCCCAAGTGGGTCTGAGCGTTCACGCCGGCCACCAAGCAGAGATCGTGCTCACAGAGTGGTTTTTGCGGGAAAGACAGTCAGCACTAATATTTCAAATATGAACTGCTGCTGCCTTGAGAGAGCTGTTTGGAGGCAGGCTGTTTTAGCTTAGGAAAGTGAACTGGGCCCGTTGGATGGGAACCAGCATGGAGTGACTCGTAGGTACTCAACTGGGCAGACTGGGGCCTAGGGAGCATCGTGAGTCGGAGGAAACAGAGGGCACTGGACCAGGCAGGGGAAATGAAATAACGTGATGAAAACCTGCATAAAATGTGAACAGGCAGTTCAAAAAGAGTATTGGTTGGTATATGCCATTTCAGGAAGACTAAAATATGTCTTCTTCAAACATAGCTCTCTCTGATCACTCTGGACTTTAAATCATCCAGACATTTTAGCTTTTCTCATTTCCTGGCTAAAAAAGCAATGACTCCCCATTGTCTACTGAATAATATCTAATCTTAGCATGACATTCAAGGCCCTCCACAAGCTGGCATCAGCTTGTCTTTGAAATCGTGATTTCTTATCACTGTCCTCCACCCCACAAACACCCTTTACATACTCCAGTGAAACTATGGACCCTTCTGTTTCCTAATCATCTGCAGGCATCCGGCGTTTTACCTCGCTTTCTCCTGTCGTGGCTGCAGACGCTCTCTCCTCTCACGCAGCCTGTCAACCCCCATTGATTCTTCAAAGCCCAGCACAAATGCCTAAAAACTCACCCCATGCCCCGAGGAAGGTCTTTGCCTTCTGGACTCTCATGACACTTTGTCACCCTCTAAGGCCTCTATCACAATAGACTGACTTTGTGGTGTTCTGCATACAGCCAGCACACTCCCTCCAGAGGATGAATTCCCTGAAGGCAGGACTGGTCTTGACTCATCCCTC
>NW_011888809.1:4479987-4487411 GCF_000151845.1 Pteropus vampyrus
TTGAAACCCAATGTCATCTAGGAGTTTTATAGTTTTAAGTTTAAGTCTTCCATCCCTTTTGAATTGATTTTTTTATGTGGAGTAAGACAAGGGTCCAACCTGACACATCTGCAGTTGGCAATCCAGGTTTCCAGCACCATTCGTTGAAAAGACTGTCCTTTTCCCATTGAGGGGACCTGGCACCCCTGTTGATGATTATTTCACAGTAGAGACCAAGGTTTATTTCTGGGCTCTCTATTCTATTCCGTTGATCTATATGTCTACCCTTATGTCAGTGCCACATATTCTGATTACTATAGCTTTGCAACATGTTTCGAAATCAAGGAGTATGAAATTTCCAACTTTGTTCTTTGCTTTCAAGACTGGTTTTGCTATTCCAGGTTCCTTGAGATTTCATAAGACTTTTTAAATGGATTTTTTGGGTAATGCGAAAATGTCGCTGGGATTTTGATAAGGATTTCATTGAATCTGATGATTGCTTTGAGTTCCATGCCCTCTCAAAGCAACCTATGGATTCTGTTTTATTAGAAGCTCCTCGGGAGTTTCCAATGCATAATCTAGTTTCCAATGCACCATCTCCCCTCTACATTGGCTAATAGTCATCAAGTGAGAATTTGATATAACTTGAATCAGTTATTTAGCATGTTACTTGGTAACAATTTTGTTCTCCTGAACAAGGTGACTGTAAATTTGATCTAAAAGGGTTATCCCAGAAAACAGGGCCAGAACAATAATGCTCTGCAATGTGGTTGTCTTAAACAGTGAATCATAAGAGCAAACCACATCTATAACTATGCCTTCTTCCCAGAAGTACATCCCCAACTCAAAGAAGAAAGCACGTGCCTCCAGAGAAACAAGGAAAGGCGAAGTTATAGGTGAGAGACATGAGGCGGGAACCCATGTCTAGTGTGAAGGCCAGCTTATCCTGAATTTTCCCAGAGATTCTTGTGAACCAGATATCAGTGGATGTGTACTGTCCTTAGGAGTTCAAAGAAAATTGGTTTGGTTTGATATACTTATACATTGCAAAATGATTACCACCATAATGCTAGCTAACACCTCCGTCCTGTCACATCGCTAATCATTTCTTTTTTGTGTGGTGAGAACGTTTAAGATTTATTCTCTTTGCACCTTTCAAGTGTATAATACAGTATTATTGACTATAATTGCCATGCGGTAGATTAGATCCCCAGAAATTGTCTTGTAATTGGAAGTTTGTCCTCTTTGACAAACATCTCCCCATTCTCCCACCACCACCCCCCCTAGCCCCTGGGAACCACCTTTCTACTCTGTTTCTATGAGAAACAAAGCTTTTAGATTCCACATGTAAGTGATGTTAAACCGTACTTTTCTCTGACTTATTTCACTTAGCATAATGCCCTCAAGGTCCATCCATGTTGTCACAAATGACATGATTTCCTTCTTTCTCATGGCTGAATAATAATCCTATTCTTCACGTCATGGGGGCCAAGAATTCCTCCCAATATCCCCACGGATAGAATTTTCCTGAAGACCTCTAACCTCCTACTCTACTCCCCGAAGGAATATACAGCTATCCAGAGTTGTGGTCCTTTCTCTCTCCCTCCCCTACAAAATTGCCCTTTCTCCTGGTTCTCCATGCCTTCCTTCAACTTCCAGTGATAAGCACACTGTCTGCAGATCTCCCTCCAGTTAAGTCAGCATCAACAGAGTGAAAGGCAGGGAAGCGGGTGGGGGACAGAGTGGTGCCTCTCATTTTTCAGAGGAAGAAAAAAGTTTCTAAATATGATAACTACAAAAAGCACACAAGCCTCTTATATATTACAAAATATTATTTTACATTTAAAAAAACTGTATATTTTTTATCGGGATAAAAATAAAATCTTACTACTAATGCACTCAGATATCTCGCCCTCCTGCCTGTGTTAACTGGGCAGAGTTGGGCCGGCTCTGAGGAAGCTTGCTGGAGTTCACGTCCACCTGGGAATACAGCTCTTTCCGAGCCACCCTGACTGAGGGCAGCTTCCGGGTCACGTAAATGAGCTCTCCCGATGGGACCAGAACAATGATGTTCTGCAATTTGGTTGTCTTAAAAGAAATCCTCTTCAAAAATGAGAGCAGGCTCTCTCCTAGAAGAAATATTAAGCCTTAGGAAGAGACAAAGAGTGTCCTTTGTTGGAAGTGGCCCAGCTGGGTCGTCAGCCATCAGAAGTTTTCCTTCTGAAGAAGAGAGTACCGGTGTCAAGAGAATTTCCGTTGCCCAGACGAGATAAGGCTTCCTGGAGGAGGTGATCACTCGTCCCAGGTCCCCTCCGCTTCTACTTTTAGAATGACAGCCCTGACAATCCGGCATCTTCTGACTGGTGTGTTCTGGCCCCAGTCCCCATGGCCAGGTAGAAACAAGGAGGTAGAGTATGCAGGAGAGTGTGGCATAAACGCCCACAGAAGAGTGGGAAGGGGAGGAGAAGGGCAGAAAGGGAAAGGAGAGTGAAAAGGAAAAGAAGAGGAGGAGGCGGGGAAGGAGAAAGAGAAGCATCACTGTGGGTGGAGCCTCAGGCACTTCCAGGCGGATCCATACAGGGTTTGGGATTGCTGTAGGGTTTGAGAATTCCATAGAGAGCAGAACCAGAAAGTGGGAGAGTTGATCACGTATTTCTTTTTTTCTTAAATATTGATGATTTGCATGAATTTCACTTCAGGCGAAATAATCTAAATCAACTGGTTAACTCCTGAAAAGCATCTTGGCACTTCCACTCACATGGGCGAATCCGCTCCCCATGCCTACGTACCTGTCCTGTCATCCCTCTGAACACAGCTCAGATTACACTTTCTCATTACAACCTTCACTAGCCATCCAGCATTGAGTAGAGATACCACCTCCTTCCTTTTCTGTATTTCTAGAATAATTATAAACAGTAAAATTCACTTGGCAATGAGTCACGTACTACACGTGACATCTATGTCACTGTTCTTGCAGTCTTATTACATACGGGATGAACATATGTCCAGGTTTAGCTCAGATGGTGCTAGTTTATGCAGGTTAGTCCATAATAATAATTAATAATACCCCAACTTACTCTCACAAGCATCCTCGGTTAGAAAGATAAATAATATGGCCAGCCTACTTAAATGTTAAATTCTATGTCATTGCAGACTCCCTAATGAGAATTTAAAAGCTCCTCAGGGCGCTCTGTCATCCTCCTCACCAGCCTGGCTCTTTACACACAGTGCCTAATAATATTTTTATTGTGAGCATAAATCTCCCTTTTTGTTTTAAAAGATGGAAAATGAATAAGCCCTACAAACTTGTGAACATGCTGAACGTAAGGAGGGAAGTTTTAATTTAACTTGGGCCCTCATTGTTTTCATTGTGTGACTTAAAATGCATCACATTCCAGAACTGAAGATGAGTGTTATCATCAGATTTGCATCTGATGTTTAAAGATCACAGTGAAGGAGAAAGTCCAGTTCAAATGCAGACAGGCTCCTCCTGACGCCCAAAGACTGCTCGCCCTCCAGCAAACTCCAGCTGCCTAAGCCTGTGGGTCACCTTGGGTTACTCTGAAATGCATTTATTCAATTTCATTCTTACGGGAATAGACATAGTACTGTCAAATAATGTGAAAATTTAAATGACAAACATTCTGAAAACAACAGTCCAGAAAATGAAATCTTTTTTTTCTTATTGAAACATAATGCTCTCCAGGTGAAACTGAAAGTCATTTTTTTTTCTCCCTCTTCATTTCCCTCTAATGGGGAGAAGCAAGGAGATTATTATATTATCCTCTATCTATTCATCTACCCATAAATCAATATTTATTAAGCATGTGCTCTGTGTCAGACATGAATGATGAATGAAATGGACACAACCTTTGCCCTTACGGTTTGATATGCAAAAGAGCCATCAGATGCTTATGAAAGAATTATGGAATTAACATCTGATGTTAAGCACAAAGGTTTCTTGATGGAAATCCTTAACTTGCTCTAGAAAATAAAAAAGTACCCCCCTAAGCAAGAGATATTTAGCCTGAGACTCAAATGATGAATTGGATTTGGGAAGGCAAAGAAAATAGAAAGAATGTGGCAGAGGTTGCAACTGGCACATAAGTCTTCAGACGGAAGAGAATGTCGTGACTTTGAGAAGCAAAAAGTGTGCCAGCTTTCTGAGCACAGCGGGTGCGGTGGCAGAAACGGGGACGGCTCTGCTAGTCTTGGCCTATGGCCGCAGGGTTTGGTTTCTTACTCTTCCCTTTGATCAATCATCCCAAATCAGTTACCAAGGCCAATAAGTAAGCAGGCTGCTGAGTGAACATCGAAGTTACTGCCAGGTCTCTCAGTCTGGCTCCTACCATTTTGGGAAATGAAAGATGAAAATTAGGCTTCGTAGAACTCTGAGCCCTGGCCATAATATTTCTTAAAAAGACAGGCAGATCCTATCATCATCACTTCTACACCAGTTATTTCACTTCTAAGAATTCCTCGTTCCTCTCAGTCCTACACTCTGCTTCAGGAATAACCAATACTTCAGCTACCACCTTTCCTGAATGCTGGTCTGGATGTGGCTGTAGGTTACTACACTAAATGCTACCACAGTAAAGAGGAAAAGTCACAGTCTCTTTTAAGAAACTCAAATGGGCAAAGAAAATATTGGGAATAAAGTTTGGCATGGTAGAAAGAGAATATGGACTTTGGAGTCAGAGAGGCTTGGGTTGAAATGCTGACCCTTTCTTTCACTTACGAATTTTGTAACTTCGCAATGGTATTAACCTCTCTGAGCCTCAATATATTAATTTGAAAAATGAAGATAATATCCCCCTGCTTCCTAGAATTGTTGAGAAGATTGAGTTAGGTAATATTTTCAGATACTGTGTGTGTGTGTGTGTGTGTGTGTGTGTGTGGACAAGGAGAGGATCTAAGTAAGAAGAAAGATGGAGTAAAAAGATAAACAAAAATTGTTCCCTATCCTTAAATTTACAGGGATATAGACATAAAAACAAACACGATTATCGCAATAGAAAATGGAAATTTAACAATCCAATGAGTGTCTGGACTGAAGGAGAGGTAGAGATGAGGTGGAGAAAGAGACAGATTCAAGACATATATAAGTTCAAATTACACAGATTTGAAAGTGTGAGATAAAATTATTTATAAGGTTTTGTTTTATACAGACCATTTGAAATAACGTAAAGTCCCTATAAAATGCATTAACGCATTGTTATTTTCAAAACTTTCAGGCCAAATATATTGAAGTTTGTTTTACACTCTAACCTAGGGCAGTGACATTTTCGCTGGTGAACAAAAATGGCTGCCTTCTACAGGTTTACGCGATTCTTTAGTGATGCATGGTCTTTAGAAACCACATCCCTCCCAATAGTGCAGTTGCCTTGTATTTGGGATGGGGGAGAAAAAATTAATACGACAATAAATGAATAAGGGGCAAAGAAAGGATATAAGGAAGAAAAAAAGGCTGACTTTTAGTTTCCTAGCTTATGTGACTTGGTACCTGATAAAGCTGTTTAGTAAGATTGTTTTGACCTGCTTCAGAGTGTCCAACATTTCTCAATGTTAGAGAAGTGTATGTTAGAGATATTAATAATGAGATTCATGTGTCCTGTCGGGTACTGGATGAAAAGAAAACTAACCCCCATCCCCACCCCAATCAAGAGACTTTAAGATGTGGGTCTTCCCTATACTTCTGCCCAGTTCCCATAATCCCCAGTGTGAATACCTTTCCTTTGGAACTGACACTGCTAACCCTTCCGCTATTTTATGGTTTAGCCTATAGTATGTTCCAGCATTACCTCCTGTGTGGGTTATGTGCTCCTAGGGTTGGTGGTGGTAGTAGCAGTGGAAAGTTGCAGCCGTGGCAATGATGATAATATTCAGATTGTGCTTGCTGTCTGCCAAGCACTGTTCTAAATGCTCTTAGTTTATTAACCCATTCAATCCCCTTATAGACCTTTGAGGTAGATAATACTGTTATCCTCACCTGACAGGTGAAGAAACTGCTGAACAGAGAGGAAAACTTACTTGCTCAGAGTCACACAACATAGCCAAGATTCAAACCCAGGCAGTCTGTCTCTGGAATCCATGTTTTTATCTGCCATGTTATCCTGCCTCTCCAATGGGGTGACAGTTCATAGCTTTGTAGCTCTACAGGTACAGTGTATGGTATAACAGGGGTTCTTTGAGCCACAGGACCCTGGCAAGTCTTTTTTCAGGATCTTTTTCCCTGTAATAAGTGGCTCTGATGCCACTGAGAACTGAAACTCCAGCAAAAGTTGGAAGAGGCAAGAAAGCCCCTCAGGGGCTCTGCTCTACTCAGCCTTTCCTCTTATGCCCTGGTCTGTGCGTTTCCTGGGATCCAGTGTTAGAAAATGCCCATTTCTGCATCCACCATGCCATCTCATCTTCTGTCTTATCTTTAAGACCAGATTGGTTCTGACTACCATAGAACTGAAAACATGACACCTAGTTTTGTGTCTTTCATTCAGAGGGAACTGTCAGAGAAAGAACAATAACAGACAGTCTGTGACTTTGAAACTCACACATACACTCTCTGCTATGAGTGTGATGATGATGATGAACCATTTAGAAAGACAAGGCAGGTATAATATCTGCTGTGAGTAATATTTGTAATATCTGTTAGATATGTGTGCTGGGCACACTCCCTGGTGTAACATTTGTGGAAGAAGGTATTATTTAAAAGTTTTAGGGTTGATAGTGAAAAAATCCACCTCTCAATTGCTTAGGTCGAAGTAGAGATTAATTATTCAAATACTGCTGGATCATCTCAGGGATTCAGGACTAGGAATACGACTGGATCTTGGGAACAAATGGAACAGGGTCTCTCTCAAGATTCATTCTCCACCTCATACTCTCACTCCTCTGTGCTCATTCACTATGCATTTCTTTCCCTTTCCTTCCGGTTTTCATTCTTCCTTTCTCCTTCCTTTTCTGTCTGCATAACAAATTCTTCTCCTTCTCAGGTCCATGTGGAGGGAAGCATGGCTGCTCCAGTATCCCTAAGATGTCAATCTTACTGCTACAGGAGAGAGAACCTGACCCAACTCTCTGGGTCTCTAGTCCAAACCTTGGGCCCACTGGCTGTGTCTAAAGAACAGAATCATTGTGTTAGCACAGTGTCTCTTGTATCCACATTAAGATTGAGCCAGGCAAGGCAATTATTAGAAAAAGGAGTTAAAGAAATGGTCCCAGGGGTGTCTTTCACAAGTAGCCACCATGCCAATTCATGTACCTGGCAGACATCATCCATGAGATAAAGTGTGCCAAGGGGCTTCATCTTATGTAGCCAAGAAGCCATAGTCACCATGCCTTGGTTACCATGTATACAGCTGGTATTCTACGACAATAGTTAAACTTTCTTACACGTTTAATATCTGCCAAGAGAATTTGGTAGCCACAAAATCTATGTAATGTAATCT
>NW_011888809.1:4487461-4491285 GCF_000151845.1 Pteropus vampyrus
GCTGGATCATCTCAGGGATTCAGGACTAGGAATACGACTGGATCTTGGGAACAAATGGAACAGGGTCTCTCTCAAGATTCATTCTCCACCTCATACTCTCACTCCTCTGTGCTCATTCACTATGCATTTCTTTCCCTTTCCTTCCGGTTTTCATTCTTCCTTTCTCCTTCCTTTTCTGTCTGCATAACAAATTCTTCTCCTTCTCAGGTCCATGTGGAGGGAAGCATGGCTGCTCCAGTATCCCTAAGATGTCAATCTTACTGCTACAGGAGAGAGAACCTGACCCAACTCTCTGGGTCTCTAGTCCAAACCTTGGGCCCACTGGCTGTGTCTAAAGAACAGAATCATTGTGTTAGCACAGTGTCTCTTGTATCCACATTAAGATTGAGCCAGGCAAGGCAATTATTAGAAAAAGGAGTTAAAGAAATGGTCCCAGGGGTGTCTTTCACAAGTAGCCACCATGCCAATTCATGTACCTGGCAGACATCATCCATGAGATAAAGTGTGCCAAGGGGCTTCATCTTATGTAGCCAAGAAGCCATAGTCACCATGCCTTGGTTACCATGTATACAGCTGGTATTCTACGACAATAGTTAAACTTTCTTACACGTTTAATATCTGCCAAGAGAATTTGGTAGCCACAAAATCTATGTAATGTAATCTCCTCTTATTTTAGAGATGAGAAAACTCAATTTTGGAGAAAAGAAGTGACCCGCACAAGTTTATACAGCTAGTGAATTGAAGTTTTGGAACGTGAACGTGGCTCTGTCTGACCCTAGACCCAGCAATCTTGTCACTACGACACTCTCTCTTTAATTTAGAAAACATAGGCACTGGTCCTGTTCCTTCTACATGCGTCTCACCTCCATTCCCCTCTGTAACTCCAGACTTCCACCCCTCCCCTTTTCTGGTTTTTTTTTGGTCTCAGATCATCCCGATTTATGCTGTGAGCTCATTTCTAAGTTGCAGTAGTTATTTTCTTCTTCTCTTTTTAAAATATTTTTATCCCCTTTCCAATTTTGTGATATTTAAGTGTATAATACCCTATTCTGAAGAAAAGTTGTAATTTCCTGTTTCTGTCTGTCTGTCTGTTAGTCATCTTACTCGCAGTTTTTGTAGTACTTACTAAGCCTAATGCCAAGTGGAAAAATCCCAAATGCACATTAAAGGTGATCAAAAAGGGGGGAAAAATATAAAATAGAACCAGCAGCTCTGTAGATGCAATATTTCAACTTTGATTTCCCTTGCCCGTCCAAAATGAAAAGCTTACAGTGCTCACCTTAATATTCTCAAAGGCCTTCAGGTGGCAATCCAGGGCAGATGTACAGGGACTCAGCAGCCTTAAGAAGAATTCAACAACATGAATCTTTTCTCCTTGCCTTTGCAGGGCAGTCTTCCAAGTCCCTAAAGATACAGGAGACAATTCTATGACATAAACTGTCACTTAACAGACAGAGGTCAAATAGCTGCCTGCCTGGTCCCTATGTGATGCCATTTGTGTCTCTGGAAGCATTTGCTGGGTTTGGAATTCTAAGCGTGTTGCACGACTGAGCTCAGGTTTTGTTGCCATTTCTATTTTATAGGCGAGAAAAATGAACACTGAAATATTTTATTTAGCCTAGCTAAGCCCAGAATCACAGACACTTCTCCATTAAATAACCATACAAGAGATAACAGAAAACCCAGTGCTAAGAAATTTCAGAGGTAAGACCCATCCTGACTCCTCCTTGCACCACAGAAGCCTGTCCCCTCTGCTATGGAGGTGGTTGTCAGACCGCCTAGTTTCCCGTTTCGCATTTTTCTCTCCACTAGACTGTGTCTTCTTCACTGTAGTATTTCCAGTGTCTAGCATAGTAACTTAGCTTAACATGGAAGGGAAGGAGGGATGAGAAGAGGGGAGGGAGGGAGAAAGGAAGGCAGAGAGAAAAAAAAGGCGGGGAGAGAGGGTAAGGGATGAATACGGTCCGTCTGTCCTAACATCAAGACAAGTTTTTGAGCAAGCCGCCTATACACCTAGAAGAACATCTGTTAACACCTGGAGGTCATTCGTTCTGACAAAGAGAAGACATCCTGAGTAGTCACTAGACTCCACGATCCTCAGGCCGAGAAGAGCAAAGCCCTTCCTTAAGTCACCCCGCAAGGCCGAGGGCCCGGCTATTTCCCTCTGCGGGAGTGGGAACACCCTTGACCTACACTGTGTAGGCAGAAACTACTGACCGAAGAGAACAGCCATTTATCTCTCATCCTCAGTCCAGTAGGGCGATCCTCCTAGTTATGCCAATTAAATTTCCATTTCTCATGTACCTTAACTACTATCTTAAGAAAAACCTGAGCTTACAAAGCAGGCACTTTGACCCTCAGCAAGGATATAGTGTTAATTATGTATCTTCAGGCTGTGGGGCTTCAGCTGTGTAAATTGAAAAAGTAAACCCAATTTGAGAGATATGTAAATGACAAACTGAAAGAAGAATTAATATTTAGCTTTGTAAAAAAACACAGCTCTCTTCATTATGAAGGCTGGTTTTCCTATAACCAGAAGGAAAAATGAATTGTTGGAAGCTCCTCAAAATGTGCAGCTGAGAATGCCTTTATATTAATGAGGAAAATGATGTTGATTAACGGGCAGCCCAAAAGCGAGAAAGAAGCTTTTTTCCCTCATCTTCCCACCAGCTGAGGAACAGGTAGCCTACCGAGGGCCCCAGGCAGAGCAAGAGCACCATCCCCTGAGTCTGCTGGCTGGGACAAGTGTGGTCTGATCATGCTCCTTTCAATTATTCTGACAAGCATGTCCAGGCTTGAACAAATCCATCCCTGTGAATTAGGCCGCATTATTATAGAAATCCACAACTTCTAAGCCTCCCTGACCTTAACTGCTCAGAACCTCACTACTGTAGCCCAGAGCTAGTCCAGGAAAAGATTCTTCTGAAAGTTTAGCTAAATGGCAATAGTGGTTTTTACCCTTAGTATTTTCTTATATTCATCATGTTTCTTACATTTGCTTAGAACATTACATGTTCCCACGGCTCTATGGCCAGTATGATGTCCTTTAAAACAGTCTAGCAAAGGACTACGATCCCCATTTTCCAGAACCAAGTCCGAGTCATGGGGAGGTGGAACTACTTTTACCAATGAGTGAGCAGCGAGGTCTTTTAACTCCTAGACTGGAAATGCTTTTCCTTAGTGATGTCTTTGAATACAGCAAGAGCTTCTATCTGACTTTGTCCCCTTCTGGGTCACATAAGCCAAGAGCCACCCAAGAATGAGAAGGCTACCTTCTTTCCTAACAAATCACAAAGAAAACAGCCTTCTCTGCCTGATCTATAATTTGCATACCAGCCATTCTGTACAAAAAGAAGGCTTTCTATGAATGATCAGAGGCCATACAGCATTTGAGGCCTTTGGCATTGCCATCTGTGCTCAATTTCAGGCAGCCTTTCAAACATTGATATCCTCGGTAGCTCATGAGACATTGGTTCACACAATGGTGGAGTGACAAACAAGGAAAGCGTTGGTGGCATGTGGACTAATATTCTTTGGTCAAGAGTTCAGTCTTGGGAGGAGCAGGTTTAATGATGTCTGAAGCTTATATGATTTTGATGGCCTTATGTATTTGATGGTTTCATTAAAAGCAGAAGATTTAAGTATCTGGTCACATACTGATACACTTCTTGGTGGTTCTCATCAGGTACATGAGGAATACCGCATAGAACTAACTGTACTATTAAAAATTTGTATATTTTAATCTATAGATAGCATAAAAGAGTTTCATGTGTAGTTTGAACTATATATAATTTTCACCTTACTCATTAATTTTTTAACCTAAC
>NW_011888809.1:4492615-4494686 GCF_000151845.1 Pteropus vampyrus
ATTTTTAACAGGAGGTTTGACAGAAGACTGGTTTGTTTAAAAGTATCTGAAATAAAGTTAAGTCGCTGGTGAGTATTAGGAGCATTTTCATTATCATATCACCCTCAGCGTTATCACACCTGATACGCTAATATTTGCTCCATTCTGATGGTTATGGTTTTTAGGGAGGTGCTTTTAAGAGAATTGTGAAATTAAGTTCTCCTGAGTTATTAGGCACTTCTATGGTTCACTGGTGTAGGAACCTGTCTGAGCCTCCCAAGATTTATGTACACTTAC
The DNA here is from genome assembly GCF_000151845.1 of Pteropus vampyrus. Taxonomy (NCBI): domain Eukaryota; kingdom Metazoa; phylum Chordata; class Mammalia; order Chiroptera; family Pteropodidae; genus Pteropus; species Pteropus vampyrus. The sequence goes on from NW_011888809.1 coordinate 4,492,892, forward strand.
ATACTTCCCGAGGGAAACTACATCTGGTACCAAGAGGCCGCATGATAAAGGAGGAAAATATGGCTTCCCCAAAGGGACAAATACTTAGAGCCTCCTGCAAGACTGAGACAGAGGGAAAAAGCCCTGAAGCTGGAGAGAAGTGGCTCTGCCATTTACCACCCATGGGAGCTTTGATATATCATCACCTACCTCAGCCTCAGTTTCCCACATACAAATTGAGGCTCTACCACGTGGATTATTAAATGAGAGAACATAAAAGTGTAAGTAGAAAGCATAAATAAAAGTGCTTTGTAAACTGTAAAAGGGCAATTTTCAAAACGAGGAATTTAAAAAATAAAGAAAGAAAACATAATTAATTCCAGGAATTAAAGGCAGAGTCCCCCAGATGGCTAGAGAGAGAATTTCTAGGCAGTTGGGGAAGGGAAGATCAGTATACTTGAACATGAATGCACTAAGAACAACATACTATCTATATTTATACACCATTGGTGCCAGTGTTTATTATGCACCACGGCAAAGTGGGAACGTGCCAAATGGAAAGAACACTGGTTTGCTAACAAAACAGCTTGAATTCACATCCTGACTCCACCCCCTCCTGACAGTGGGAGCCTGGCCAAGTTATGGAACTTGCGGGAACCTCACCACCGCCTCTTTTCACAGGTGATAAAAGTGCATGTGCATTAAACACACTCAAATTCATAAAGTGTCTGCACATAAAGGAACTGTATAGCAGTGAATTCCTTACTCCATTTTATATACTATACGTGTAGTCAGCATGTCAACCTTGTGAGTTGGGTTTTTGTTCTCATTTTCAAGATGAAGAAACTGACGTGTCCTAGGAAACATATAGCCATAAGTAGCAATATGATGGCACAAACCTAGTTCATCTCCAATACTGACTGAGGCATTTCCACTACATGACTGTTGCCTCCATTGTAACAGATCAGGGTTGTGTCACTGGTGAGAGACGGTGGTAACTTTAAATAAAGTAAGTTATACAAGAAAATAGATAGAAGATAGATAGTAGATAGATAGACAGACAGACACACACACACACACATACACAGACAGACACACAGACAAAGAGTAAACAGATGTCACCACACACAGACAAAGAGTAAGCAGATGTCACCCTCCCGAAATAATGAGAAACACACAGGCTGCATAGACGTGCTATGCAGGTATTAAGGTGATTGAGCCCCTGGTCCCAAAGGTACAGACTAATGACCTGAGGTCATATTATAGATGAAATTTATATCTCACTCTCTGGCACACACATTTCTCACCAGCATATGTTGAGTTATTGCTACAACTCACCAGTTTCAAACGGTATGATATTGTCAATGTAATGAACTGGAATGATCTACCCGAGAACTAGATTATGGCTCGTGGCTGGAGAGGTGAGATGGTACCATCAGGTGCACTGTTGCTCCTGCTAGATGAAAGCCTAACAATTTCTAATGATCCTAGTAACAAGTATAGCAAAAAGGGCATTTGCCAGATCAATAGCTGCGTATCAGGTGCTAGGGAATGTGTTGATTTGCTCTGGCAATGAAACCACATCTGGAATAGCAGCTGCAACCAGAGTCTCCACCTGACTGAGTTTATGACAACCCACTGTCATTCTCCAAGATCCATCTGTCTTCTGCAGAAGCCAAGGGAACAAGCTGAATGAAGATTTGGTAGGAATCACAACCTTTGCATTTTTAAGATCCTTGGTGATGGCAATCACTCCTGCTATCTCTAGAAATGCATTATGCTCTAAATTGGCAAACAATATACAGTAGTTTCTCCC
>NW_011888809.1:4495556-4498358 GCF_000151845.1 Pteropus vampyrus
GTTTTCAGTTGTACAAGGGATAGTTGCATCACGTTAGGCTGAAATATGGTTTTTCAATTGTCTTCACTTGGAAGAGAAGTGTGGTTAAAAGATGTACATATGGATGACACATGGACAGGGTGTGTCAATTCAGCTAAGCTAAAACCGCACTTCCCAGAATTCTGTTTCCTGCTGTTTCAGATAAGTATGAGCTAAAGGAGAAATTTGCGCAAGACTGGGAAGGCAGAATGTAGTGGTAGACAGAAGGTCGGTGCTGGACAGTGATGCAGCCCCTGCATGTTGTTGCTCATCTGCTGGTTCACCTGGCTGGCTCCCAGCAACTCCAGCTCCCACTCCATCTCCATCTTTAGTTCGACTCTTGTGGTGGGTGAGTGTTTATCTCTGTGAGGAAGGACCCAGTTTCTTCTGCAGGTCACTTGCATTGTAAAGACTGACTCCTAGAGGTAATGAGAAATTGATGTGTGTTCTAGCCCAGCGGTCCCCAAACTTTTTGACATCAGGGACCGGTGCTCCTACAAGAATCTAATGCCTGATGATCTGAGGTGGAGCTGAGGTGGTGATGCTAGCGCTGGGGAGTGGCTGCAAATAGAGATGAAGCCGCCCACAAGTCACCTCCTGCTGTGAGGCCCTGGTCCTAACAGGCCACAGACTGCTACCACTACACAGCCCAGGGGGTGAGGATCCCTGTTCTAGTCCATCCTGTAGGCTCCAGGATATCCTCATGGATTCTAGTTGCCCTTGCTCTCATCTATTTCACACCCATGTTTTCTTGCCAACTGACTATCCTGCTGCTTCAGGTCCTAGCAATGTACACAGAAGTAGCAGACTTTCATATACTGTTCAACTGCAGCTCCCACAATTGCATGGTACAAATCACTACAACAAATCTTTTATTATATAATTCTATATATACATACATATATACATCCACATACACCACTCCTGGTGGTACTGCTTCTCTGATCCACCCTAACTGAAGGGTTCATACCTGGCTTATTGTTAATATTGTTAATATTGATTCAGGGTGCCTTCCACTAAACAACCGCTTCCTCCACCATAATAATGAATTCAAGGCCATGTAACTAGAGGGTGTTGGTGGTTTAAAATAGCATGTTGGCCATCACACTCCCTCTTGGGGAAATGGAGACAGACAGGCTGCATGAAGAGCTCTGAGATATTAAGATGATTGAATGTCTAGTCCAAGAGATGTAGGTTAATGAACTGAAGTCAGCTTGCAGGGGAGGTCTCTGAGAGTATGTCCTATCCTGGGGCTCCCTTCAACTTTGGCCCATTCAGCACTTCTAGCTATAAATTGCACAGAAAGTGTGTTATAGAATTTTCAGATGACATAAAGCCGGGCAGCTAGAACATATACTGAGTGACAGAATCAAGAACCTACAGGATTTGACAGGGTGAATAATGAGTCACGGCTAACAAGATGAAATTTAACATGACAGACATCAAGTCTTACCCTCCACAGCCCTGCCCTGGATAACGGCGGTACCAACGCCCTCCCTATATTGGGGTACCACTTGAGCTCACTGTGGGCAAAAGCCCATGATGCTGATGATGCTGATTCAGGAAAACACCTCTAAGTTCAAAAATCATCTCTAAACACAGACTGAGAGGGACTTGGCTTAATAGCAGCCTTTGTGAAAAAAGATTGAGCTCAATATCAATCAATGCTGTGCTAAAGCATTCATTAGGTACTTGGGCTTCATTATTCCAAGTATGGTTTTCTGACACAGGTTGAAGATAATCTCACAACTTCTCCCGACTCAAAATCACACCGCTGAGGTTTGGGTAGGATCCTGAAGGCCACGTTTTAGCCACAAACTAGAATGTGACCAATATGGTGAGAATACATAATCAAGTCATACGAAGAACCTATTAAAGAGGGTGTTCATGAGAGTTGGTTCCAAATAATAGTTCTCAAATAGAAATAAAATAGAATTTTATTCATACTTCTAAAAGACTGATGGAAAGATACCATATAAAAGAACACTTAATTCACTGTAAACAATAAGCATATAATACAGTGACTAAATCGGGTTCTCGAGCCAACACTACTGAGAGAGCTCACGACACATTCTCTAGCCATGTGACCTGAGCAGTTACTCAGTTTCTCTGGCCTCAGCTTTCTCATTTACAAAATGGGAAACACAAGAGTATCTCCTTCATCCATTTGTTGTGGGGATTATGCTGAGCAAAAACAAATAGTATCTACCTCACCTGGCTGTTGCAAGGATTAAATAAGGCAACAACACACAATTGGAATGCATTTAGAAGAGGTCACATGGTCGGAGGTCAATAAATATTTGCTAGACTTATTATTATCAGGAAGCACATTCTGATGCTTAGAGCTATCCCCAAATAGAACATGCTGTAATGTGAGTAGGCAGCATCCTACATCTGAGTGTGATTAAACTTAAGACAGGCTCTCCACTGACGGAGGGTATCTTAGGGTGGTGTTCCTCAAACTTTAATGTGCATGCGAATCCCCCTGGCACCTTACTGAAATGTGAGTTCTGACTCAGCAGGTTTGGAGTGGGCCCTGAGAGTCTGCATTTCTAACATACTCCCAGGTGCTGCTGGTCTAGTTACCACATTTTGAGTAGCAACACTGGAGAACTCTTCTGCTAGGTGGGAAGGAAAGGAGCAAGGCCCCTCACATTCTAAAATATTAAAACTGTGTGATGGTCTCAATCTGAGAGTGATAACTACATTGAAGCCATATGGTAAGTGAGTAATCTAGAGCAAACAACCTACCCGCACACCTCATTCTGATGTATTCGGCAAAGC
>NW_011888809.1:4499293-4503367 GCF_000151845.1 Pteropus vampyrus
CATACTCACTTTCCTTTTTGTGAAGATCGGGTCAGGAAAAGGGCAATGACTCAGAAGCTTTGACCAATGGAAGAGGGAACCTAGAAAGCCACATGGAATTACTTCAGCCCTGGAAACCCCCATTTCTCCCAAATCTTATATTCTTCTTACTTGTTGAGAGCTTAGACTTTCATTAATTCATACTAAGATGAAATGACTAGCATCAGGGCTTCTCCTGAGAGGCTGAGTTCCAGACCGGTCTCCACTTAACCATAAAGCCTCTTCTCCTACACAGGGGTAGGCGGATGGAGTGGGTATATGTTTTGGTTTTCTACGATTACCTGATAACTTAAGGAGTTTGTCCACTCTCAACCTCCTACATCCTGTGCAGCAGTTTAGGAATAAAGTGTCAATCTCTGTATATGACTTAATCTCCGCCCCCTACCACATGTCCTATTTCTCTATAAATTTACTGAAGAAAGAAGTAACGGTATTGGCTACACATCATTTAAAAAAAAAAGAAGAAAGAAAATGCATTGTTTCTTGTCATAAATATAATTGTAGCAACAGAAATATTATACACATGACCAAATGAGGGCCCCCTCCAACTAGCAGTACTTGACAGACTTCCAGGATCATGCATTTATTTGTCACTGCTACATAGCACTGATGGTCCAACCTTCAGAGAGCATCTAAACTCAAGAATTTAGAGGCTGCTATTCAATAGTGAGGTGACATATGGTTCTCTGTATTTAGTTGTTTGGGTAATTTTTCACTGTTTCTATAAAAATGAAAGGCTGCCACTCGTTTATAAATCTACCCAGGTCTGTGACACATGTGGGTGGGTAGTGAAGTCAACTGCAGGCAGCAAGAACAGACTGAGCAGGCTATTGGCACTGTCACAGTAATTATTACCTAGGAGGCATTTGAAAACCAGAAAGGCTCTAGGGAACTACACATTGCTCTTCTCTGCCTTTTGCCAAGATGTCTCTCCAACATCACTTCAGACCGAAAAACCACTTCCATGTTTGGACCAATGCATTGAAGTGGTAGAGTAAACTTTTACCCTTCAAGATTTTAACAGAGAATGTGTTAAGTATTGGAAACAGATCGTGTTGATTATACAAACACAACTCAGTCCTGTTGCCAAGCCTCCAGTCTTATGTTTGTCAGCCCATCTTGGCTTCAATGTCCACAATGGTAGGCAGTGACGGAGCCAGTGTCAGAACGAGTCCCCATAAAGAGAAAAGATGGACAAAGTTGCGTTAAAGAAGTACAGATTTCGAAACGACAGCTGTCCTCAGCATATAGGTATTCCCTTATGGGTATTTTTCATGGAGGCCCTGGTACCCTTCTTCCTCCCTTAGAACAGGCCAAATCCTAGAGTGACAGCAGGAAGGAAGACTGGATGGAATGATCTACGTGAAATGACTGCTATCATTTTGCTTGTGGCTGCAGAGTTTAGAACTAAGAGCCTCTTATCCATATTTACATACAATTTTCTGAGTTTGCTTTAATGGATATGACATTTCATTAATTCTGATTCATTGTGTACTCAAGCCAAAGCACATGCAGTTTAGTTCCACTTACTGACAGAAAATAGAACCTGAAAAATTCTAAGTCAGAGTAATAACTGAAGGTATGTAATTACTCATTACCCAATCAGCTACCAGGTTCAGGGGGCAAGAATGGTTTGGAGATAAACTGCAACTTTTGTAAGTGAATCTGACAGGCTGGGTTAGTAGGTGTGTTTCTTTTGATTAATGACACAAGGAAGAAAGGTTTAGAAAAAGTGTTTCCACTGATTCTGCTACTTCCAGGCTGACCCTTAAAATATTTCTACCAGTTACCAAGGAAAACATAAATTATCATGAGCAAAGTGTGAATTTTATAAAAACATACAAAAATGTTACATCCATAACTTCTCTGCTCTAATTAAAAAAAAAAAAAAAATTTCAAGATGATAAGTCCTAGGATATGCCAGAATGGGCTGTTCAGCGACAAATCTCAACTTTCTCAGAAAATGCACTCATTAAAATAAAGAAAAACAAACACAGTTGGAGCTATTCATCATAGTGAATTAACATAAGAGTTTGAACACAGCACAGATACTGCATGGGTTTTGACATCCTTCAGTATTTTTCCAACAGATCTGATTTCTGGGGATAGAGCAGGCATTTGACTGCTTACTGGTAAAATGAGTCTATGAGAACCCTTTCCAGGCCCCTGGCCTCCATGTTTCCTGCTTAGAGGAAACACACACACACACACACACACACACACACACACACACGAATCTGAGGATAGCCAGTGAACTCACACAAGGAAGGGCAAGGATACTGCTGAGATACAGGAAAAGAGTTTTAATCTTGCTGTTGTTTGGTAAGATTTCACAAAGGAGGTGAGGCTTGCCTTGGGCCTTGAGGATGAGCTAAAATAGGTTGCAGAGAGAGAAGAGTTTGAACAGTACAGTGGCAAAAACAATCCTGAATTAGGGAAGAGGGATTATGTCAGATGATGGTAAGAGGGTTCTTATTCATAAAGATCAGACGGGGCCCCACTGGGGTCTGAAGGGAGGGATGGAAGGAGATTCTGAGAGTGAAGGCCATTCGTTTAATGCGTAGCCATAGGAGTGTCGACTTGTATTGATACCATGCATAGTTCTTCAGAAACACTGGTCCCAAAACTCTCTGTAAAGGACTGGAGTGGAGGAAAAACAGACCTATTGTGTGTTTGTGACAGGTGGGAGTGGATGAGAGCCTGAAGGAGAGGGCAGCAAAGACAAAAGAGAAATGGAAGCAAGAAGCAATAAAAAGGAGACTTGTTAGGATTTGGGGACTGGATATGTATTTGAGGTGAAGAGAGAAATAAGACAGATGGCTCTGAGTTTTTCAGCCTGACAATGAAGTCAGGAAAAAGAGCCATCTTTGACGTAAGATAATGAATTCTTTGCAGGGAGATGTGCAATAAAGAATGGAAAGCCTGTGGCAGATGTGCAAGCCGAAAGCTGAAGCAGAAAGCTGGGGATGTAGGACTGAAGCAGGGGTGAACACTCAGGTTCAGGTCTGGGGAACACACGACAATCAGCTGGGTGAGGTTAAAGTGGAGTCCCGCCCCAATGCTTTGCTGAAGTAAATCCCACATGCACTCTGCACCCTGTCCCTGCCTGCGGTGCCTGCGGGGCCTCTTCCCCGTGCTCCTTCCCAATCCTCCCTTACTATGGACTCCGCATCCTGACCAAACACAGGATGTCAGCATCCATTTATGCAGGACAGGAAGAGCTGTGTGTGGAGGGAAAGTGTCTCAGTCTGTGCAGGCTGCTAAAACAAAAATGTCATAAAAAAGGTGGCTTATAAATAACAAACACTTATTTCTCAGTCTGGAGCATGAGAATCTCAGGATCATGGTGCTGGCGGATTCGGCATCTGTGGGGACCCACTTCCTCACTGATGGCTGTCTTCTCACTGCAGCATCACACGGCAGAGGGGAGGAGGGAGTTCTCTGGGTCTCCCTTATCAGGGCACTCATCACATTCATGATGGCAAAGCCCCAAAGGCCCCACCTCCTGACGGCATCACCCTGAGGGTTATGTTTCAGCTTATAAATTTTGGGGGAACGCAAACACCCACTCTATGCCAGAAGTGCCCTGTTAAGATATTCCACTGCGAAAATCCAGCAGATGCCCTGATTTCCAGCAGTTGTCATTATAGTTGCTGTGATGAATGCAACACTGGATCTGAGTCAGAGGACCCTGGGAGAGCATTCAATAGGGTGTTTTTAAGCCTGTTAGCCATGGAAATCTTCTCAAAAATGAAAACTTACATGGAAATGTAAACGGCTAATCTGCTCCCATTTAGGGACTGGGGATGGGGTCTGTGGGAGCCTAAGAGACAGCTTCAAGAAGTTCTGTTTGCTCTAGTCCAGCTGCCTTATTTTATACATGGGGATACTGCAGCCTGGACTGGAGAGCCCAGAAAACACAGCGAAGCTGTGACTGTGACAGGAAGCTGCAGGTCCCCAGGCCAGCACTACTCCACTGCTCTAGGGAAAGAGGAAGGAGCCCCTACTCTATGTTACATCATCCTGTGATGAATA
>NW_011888809.1:4503417-4514724 GCF_000151845.1 Pteropus vampyrus
GGCAGAGGGGAGGAGGGAGTTCTCTGGGTCTCCCTTATCAGGGCACTCATCACATTCATGATGGCAAAGCCCCAAAGGCCCCACCTCCTGACGGCATCACCCTGAGGGTTATGTTTCAGCTTATAAATTTTGGGGGAACGCAAACACCCACTCTATGCCAGAAGTGCCCTGTTAAGATATTCCACTGCGAAAATCCAGCAGATGCCCTGATTTCCAGCAGTTGTCATTATAGTTGCTGTGATGAATGCAACACTGGATCTGAGTCAGAGGACCCTGGGAGAGCATTCGATAGGGTGTTTTTAAGCCTGTTAGCCATGGAAATCTTCTCAAAAATGAAAACTTACATGGAAATGTAAACGGCTAATCTGCTCCCATTTAGGGACTGGGGATGGGGTCTGTGGGAGCCTAAGAGACAGCTTCAAGAAGTTCTGTTTGCTCTAGTCCAGCTGCCTTATTTTATACATGGGGATACTGCAGCCTGGACTGGAGAGCCCAGAAAACACAGCGAAGCTGTGACTGTGACAGGAAGCTGCAGGTCCCCAGGCCAGCACTACTCCACTGCTCTAGGGAAAGAGGAAGGAGCCCCTACTCTATGTTACATCATCCTGTGATGAATACACAATAGGATATTGTTGAGACTCTCCTTAGAAAAGCAGTAAAAGCATATTGAGTATCTTTACCCACCAAAAAGTAAAATAAAATAAATAAGAGAGGGGCTCATTCTCGGAGATGGGGCAGAGGCCGGGAGGAGGGAGCTTCACGTGAGGGCAGAGGTTACTTTGCAGTCAAGCCCACCTCCAATGGCAGACCAGAAGGTGAAGTCAACATCCGCAGGATTTTCAGGCTGCCCTAGGGCAAGGCCATGCCTCCTCTTGTTCCATTAAGTCCACCAGGCAGTTCTCAGTATTCAGCCTCCAAGCAGCCTTTGCACATTTTGTAGTAGGTCCCTCCTTGCAGAATCCCTACTCCGAATTTCATCCCCACACAGGGTTCCGCAGAGCTCATGCTGTGCAGCTCTGGCTTCAGGGAGAGATTGCCTGGAGGCTTCTCCCACTTTAAGAGGAAAGCAAGAGTCTAATTTGCTGTGAACTATCATAAACAATAAAACGTTCATTGATTTTAATTGTAAACACTTTAAGTCTCAACATCGTAATGAAAGAACGAATAGAAAATTAAAGAGTTAAGTATCCTTTTAAAATTTCATATCTTCTGTCTTCGCCTGGCCTCCCAAACCAGACAAAGTCAGATTAAGCCATGCACAGAGTGTCTGCTCCTGATTCCGTCTGGCAAAACGGAATCAGGAGCAGGCACTCTGTGCATGGCTTAATCTGACTTTGGGGGGTCCTCTCATGGGACCCCCGAAAGCACTTTTTTTTCCCTACTTCTGAGAATGGCACTTGTTTTGATAATATGTTCTATTTGTCCTAAATAAACTGAGTTACTTGACAATTGGTACCCCATCTTGAGCATCCCTGTCACTTTAGCCCCAGAAATAGTGTCTTCTGCCCAGAAACTGCTCCAAGATAATTATAGGTGGAGTGAACGAATGGTTTGAATATTTTTAAAAAGCTAGTCAAATTTTATTATGAGAATCAAAGATAATTTGTTTAGCCTATACATGCAACTGGATTCATATCGTACTGAAGAGTTCCAATGGCACATGCACCATTTTGCTATGCAGTTGCACACCAAACACCGCCTGATTATCTATATATTTATCAGCTATAATACTGACATACTCAAGTGGAGTACCTGGGTTAAGATACCCAATTTGATAATTTAATTCTAAATTCTTTGTCTTTGCCTAGGTTAACACTCGGGCACTTTATATAATAGGCTTACGGAAAGTCATGGTCTGCCTTCTGAGGAAAAGGCTTGAGACAGTGTTTAAAATCTATATTTCTAACCCAAAAGTATGCACACAAGTCATCAGAAAAGAAATTCATTTCAATCGCTTTCTTTGGGCAAAGTTAAGTGGGAATGGGTCCGGAAGCTGGGGTTTCAGCCTCTCAGCCAAATCGAACAGCACAAGTCATATTACTCCTGTTTTATTCGTACTGTGGTTAGATAGTAATTGAAAATTGTCTCTTCATGGGTTACCATGCCTTCATCTGTGTAAATGATGACTCTGACTTTTTCCGTTCTGAAACTCCTGAGATTAATTATCTACCATGTCTAGATTGAATGATCCCTAATAAACCAGCTTACTTTTGTGCTGGTGTATCTAGTACTGTAAGAACAGAGTTGTTTCTTGTTATCAGAATGATAATTCTACAGTTTTTTTTTAAAAAGGTGTAATGGTTTTGGGTAGGCTGAACTACATTTCCCAGGATCCTCAAAGGGATTTTGGAAGGAGGGCGGAAGGGAGAAGCAGTTATTTCGTAGCACACACACATTGTTACTGATGTGCTGATTCACCTCGTTGATATGAAGCAGCATCAAAACCAGGTATGTGTGTCCATGACCAAGGGTTCCAGCTTCTGCAGGACACTCTCATCATGAAAGGCAGAGGCAACAAGAACAAACAGAGGTTTCAGGCTATCACAGTAGGAATCTCCCTAGCTCCTGTTTGTTGGGTTTAAGCTTGTGTTCATGAGATTCCAGCCTGCTTGTGATCTTCCCTTGCTGACCGTCTTCCCTGTGGACTTCGCGATCCAGCATCAGCTATGAAGACAGTCTTATGGGGCTGCTCAACCAGCCTCCACTATTGTATAAGCCAATTCCCTATAATAAATCTATAGATTGATGGCAGGTAGGAAGTGATAGGTACATAGGCAGGCAGGTAGGCAGGCAAGTAGATAGATATACATGATATAGACAGATGATAGATAGAGATTTTCTCTATTATACTGGTTCTGCTTTCTCTAGTTGAACCTTGGCTGACACAGAAGCTTTCTTCAGAATCCCATGCTCATGACAACCACATGGACCTATATTTGCATGAACATGATGGTGCTGGCTCTTTAAAAAAAAAAAAAAAGTTACAAATGAGAATATATAATCGGAGAGAGAAAACAGCCATTTAAATTAGACAGTCCTGGTAGATACCTAAATTCTTCTTTACTAATGGACTTTGCAGCCAGTTTTGAATTCAAGCCCGGTTCTGCAGTTGTTTTATTCTGCGTAACCTTTAAACCCACATCACTTAATTTTTAAGGTTCGGTTTTCTCATCAGGAGAGTGGAGGTAAGACTTTCCTGCCTTATAGAGCTAATATGAAGATAAGGCGCCACCATGTATATAAAAGTCCAAGTGCACTGCCAAACTCCCGACGTTCCTTTTTAATCTTCCAAGTCCCACTATCCCAGTTACTGCCGAAAGCCATCGCCAACGCATTCATCTTCCCATGGCTTCCTTTCCTCGTATTCTACTGTGCCACCAATGTTAACACCTTTATGTCATATACTCTATGGACCCCGTCTGCCAGATTTCATGCTTTCAGATCGAGAAGAAAGTGTTATGCTTCTCTATTAATAAAGGAGAACTGTGTTTGCTTCGTGCTTCGCCTCTCGCCATTTATGAGAGACATATATTCTCTCATTGGGTCCCCACAGTGAGCTCAGCTAACACTGTGGATACAGCAAAATGGCCACAGTCTGTAACCGAAGCTACACTTTCAAAAGCATTACTCTTCTTCCATTGCTTGTAGTCAGGAGCAATGAGAATGGCCATGAACAAGATAAAGCTACTAACAGATGGGCTGGTCATTAAATAAGAAATGCAGGTGATTCAGCCAGTCCCTAACTTGGCCCACAGCAGTTAGCATTCATCCAGATTTGAGAAGGAAACAAGTAATAAAAAAGGCATTGTGGAGGACAGTGGGTGGGAGGATGCTGCTAACTTGCCATGTGACCTGCACCCATTATAGGAAAAATTCTGAGAGCTGTAGAGTGAAGTTCTATTTTCCGCTAACTATATCGTCAATATAGAGTGCCCCGACTGGCCCAGTACTTGTTATCAACTATTGAAGCCAGCATAGACTTTTAAATAGAGTCAATATTGTCATTCCAAGGCAAAGGTGCCAACTCTTCTGGGGAATAGGCCTCTTTAAAATGCCCACATTGTAAAGACTTCTCCAAGAATTTTAATACTCACTGATTTATGCATTCTATTTAAACAGATCCTCTGAATTTCACAATTCTTTTAAAATAATTTGGATTATAGTAATCACAAATATATCAGCATTTATTTTAAAAATCATAGCATGTGGATGTAAAAGACAAATATATTTTCCATCTATAGAAAATGCCAAAAGGGCATATGGATTTACAGATTCCTTGCTAAATTTTCCATGTCCTTCTGGGGTTCTTGGCCACCCTCACTGAAAGCCAGCACTCCAAGGCGAATTACCCTGACCTTAGGTGACTAAAAGAGAATGATTGAAAATATACTTTTTAAGCCACTTAGAAGTGTTCACATCAAAGGCCACTGAAAATGGATTAACCCCAGATTTGAAAGAATTGTTTGTCAGGGATCAAAAATGGGTTTTAAGACCGAAACATAGACTAGGGATAGATAGACAATTCTCTCTGCATGTAGGTGTAAAGAGTAATCGAGTCAAAAGATCTGTACTACGTGCAAATCTTATTTACCATTCAATGAATGATACTGAAAGAAGAAATTCAGTGAGATTGTCATGTTGCAATCGACTACGTCTTTTGATGTTAAAGCTAAATCAATAGAAAATATTTGGAGGTTTCAGGAGTAGACAGAGTGCAGATAGATAAATTCAGTGTGAAAAGTATTATGCAGTGCAATTGGAGAAATTATTACAATTCGTGTTGAAGACCAAGGAACACTTCAACACTAGCGATGTCTCATGACAAGTACCTAGGAGTTTCAAAGAGCATTTCTTAAAATCCATTAGCCTTACAGATAGCTCTAGGAAAAATAGTTGATGAAATGTTGGGCATAAAAGGGTCTGGAATCAAAACAGAAAATAGATGCCTGCCCATCTGTTTCTAAAGCATTCACACCTAGATACTATTGATGTTTGCTGTCACAGTATTAAAAAACTAAAAATTCTAGAACTAGTTCCTGTCAGAGAAAGGAGCCTAAAAGTTTCAGTAAGTCAGAAATATTCATAGATACTGGCCCCTTCTCTCACTAGTGTAATGCATTCCGCTGCTTTCATCATCTCGGTGGTATTAATACATGTGAAATGAAGAACGAACCGAGGATGCATTTATCAAATAGGGGCTAAAGCCCTTGAAGAAATGATTTGTATCTGGGCATTTCTATTTAACATACAAAATTGGTTTTTATCCCCTGGAGAAGACAAGACTTTTCACTAAACTTCCAATAAGGAAGGCAGGTCTCAATTCTCTCCCAGAGAAAGATCTGCATTGGAAAGATTATTTATAATTCCCCTGAGTCTTAACTTTTTCTTTGACAAACACCCCTCATCACAGATCATTGTTTGCATGGGAAGTGCATTGTGTCTCAAGGCAGACAGAGAACAAAGCCTATTCAGATATGTAAAACAATGTGTATTCAAATTCCCATTGAGTATAATCAAGAGGGTTTGTTTCATATTACAGAGTGATAATTCTAAACCAACTCTAAGATCTCTGGAGCATCTTCTTAGGTCTACTCAAAACATGTGTGGTCTTGGAAGAGCTCATTAGATTACCCAACTTGACCTCTCAACTTTCTCAGTGAGTGCTCAGGCATAACTCAATGTGGCTTCTTTTTAATGGCTTCTGTTCTCTGACTGGCCTAAGATACTCCCTGGAAATGTGACACTGTGTGCTAGTGGCAAATTTGGCTATTCAATGTCACATTATAGCAATATATATAGATATAGATATAGATACAGATAGATATAGATACAGATAGATATAGATATAGATAGATATAGATATAGATATTTAGATATAGACATAGATATAGATATATCTGACAAAGAAATTAGGAGCTGATGTAATTCATCCTCAGACTGTGTATTTAAAACTGTATCAGGGATTAGAAAATTCAGAGAGTAATTGAGGTGAAGGACGGTAAACACAAGACAACTACCCATAAATTTTATATCTCTATGCCTAAAACTCAAATGTCCTTTATCTGTAGACTTCTTCCCAGATTGCTGCAAGTCCCAAGAGTCATCTAGGACCCAAAAGTCTTCTCACCTAGTTTTCTAGGCATTTTCACCAGCATCAACTATTAGTCACTTGAATGCAAAGTTCAGGGCCAGAGCTCATCAATGGAAGGACATGCTATCTAAGCCATGCTCTATAAGGAACCATCCAGTAGAAGCAGAGATCAGGGAGTCCTGGTGGTAGAAGGTCAAGAAGTGCTGCAAACAGTTTGATGAGTCTTGCTAAGACCTGTGTTTTCTTTCAGACAAAGTTTTCAGAAGAAAGTAAAAGGGTGGGTAATACATTGAATAAGCACACTTGTCCCATCAAGTGATTTCAGGATAATGTAGTCTTGAAGGAAAAAAGAGGTCAATGAAGTATGGCCAGAAATAGCAGAGGATGGGCAAGGGGTGCGGGCTTCCCTGTCTTTGCTGTGGTAATAGTGAAAAGAAATAGAAATGTGTGTTATTCAGGGTCTCTTCCAGAAATAGGTGACATACTCAAATTGAATAAAAGAGCAACTAATAAAGGAACCATCTGCAAGAGTGTAGACAGAGTGTGGGTAAAACACACAGGATGGCATAGTACACTGGGGTTAATGAGAATGAGTCTTCCCATCCCTATGCCTGAAGCAGCAGGGTAAGAGCACAGGTTCTATAATCTGGAAAAGGCTTTTTAGAGAGAATTGTCACACAGGAGCTGTGACCTTCCCTGCCAAGACCAATCAACCTAAGATGACCCTACAAGGCAGATGGGGAATAACACTCACACCACACACTCTCCTTCCTCCTGCAGAACACTTTCCAAAGTCCCCACTGGCTGAACCCAACCCAAAGCCGGAGGGTATGGGAGCCAGTGGAAGGAGTCCATGCAAGCCAGTGTCATACAGGCACGAAGCAGAACAAAGAAGATAGAGAATGCGTCTGGAAGGTTAAAAGGAAGATATTCAGCCTAGAGGTTAGGGAAAGATCACTTGTAAAAAATGACAATCATCATCATCATATGGTTATTATATCTTGAGACTTATGCTAAAACACTGTACATGTATTAACTCATTTAATCAAATCTATTTTTTTTAGCTCAGCTGTCTGAGTTACCACCTTATCCCTAGCTGACTGATTTCCTTCTCTGAAGTAGCTCAGAGCCCTCAATGTATGGGACCACATATTTATCAGACAGAGGAACTGCAGCTACATATCAGAGGTGCCATCACCCAGCCAGGAATGCCTGAAGGAAATTAGTCTACTGTGATCATAGTCCAAACTATCAATTACAATGCAGAGAGACAGCTCTATAAGGAAGCAGTGTTTTAAAACCTCCCAACATCTGCTGCCACTGTAGAGAATATATTTGCTCACTTAAGCCTAAGAAAGCTGTTCTAAACCAGTCCTTTTTCATACTCACTACCATAAACAGTATATTCTGGGCCACAAAGTCCCAGAGAGCAGTGACTTGTTGGCTGGTCATGTCATGTGAGCTTGGTTCTTGTGCAGGACACAACAGCAGTGAGTAGGCACGAAGTGCAGTGCACTGTTGAAAAGTTAACCCCAGAACTGAGTCATAGGTCCCTAGCAATGGAATGATGACAGTTTACAGCGAGGGCCGGCATAAGGTCCTGGCCCCCTTCAAATCCATGCACAATGCCTAGGATACCTTGAGGAAGGCAAGAATGGCCACTGACTCTGGGCTCTAGAGTATAATTAGAAACTAGCAGCAGACGATACTTTTTATATAATCTGAAAAAGATCTTGCAGTGATTTAAGTGACATCGTTCAGGAAGTCAAAAAATGGGCCACATAAACCCAAGATAATCTTTTTATTCTCTTATTTAATAAACACTTTTGGGGCTTCTGCAATGAGACAGAATGGTACCTATTATCCATCCACAGTATAACCTGTGAAAATAACTCTGAGAGATGCCCTTTACACTCTCCATAAAAACTCTGGGCCATATTTGGGCCTATGTTCACACTTTTAATGGTTTGCATACTCACTGAACTACAGAATATCATAAATTTCTTTTCAATTGAGAAAGATCATAATTAATCTCAAAAGCAAATATTCAATTCTGAAATTAGACTCGCTTGACAATTTAGATGGGTTTTTTTTCATTGCTTTATACTTTCAATTTCCATAAAAACCTTTCTTACTCCATCTCCAGAGATTCAAGCTTTCACCATACTGCCCCCAAATTATTAACACTTTAATCTTGCTTTAATTAACTCTTGTTCCAATGGGATGAAACTGACAAGATCTGAGTTTGCAAACCGAAAGCTAAAACTCTGGCATACTTGATTAGCAACTCAAAAATGACTGTAAAGACCAGGGCAAACCTCCACGCAAATACAACCACAGTGGAAGGAGATGTATGAAAATTATGTCAGTTCTCTTCCCACCATCTCCCCACCCCCAAACCCCGTCCTTTGCCATTACAAAGGACTTCAGAGAAGCCAGGTCCCCAGAATCTGAAATCAAGAGACTTCCACCTGACAGGGAAGGGCATCAAGGGGGTACCTATCATTCAGAAGCTGAAGAGGCTAACATGGTTCTTCAAAAAATGTCAGGTATTAAAAGAATTGACACACCATCCTCCACTTAGCTCCCAGGATACCACATACTCTTGTCTCCAACTTCACTAATTTTTCCCTCTTAGTCTCCTTTGCTAATTTCTCTAATTCTCTCTGGAGTCTTAATTCTTAATGTCTGTGTGTTCTAGGGTTCACTTCTTTGTTTTCTCATCTCTCTCTATATAATCACTCTCTTGGTGATCTCATCAGTCTGTGGCTTTAAACAGCATCTTTATATCAATGATTCCTAAATTTATAGCTTCAGCCTAGACATTCCTCTTGAACTTCTGACTCATATATCAAACGGTCTACTCAATAACTGCACTTGTATATCTAATAGACATCTCAACTTTCTACGTATCAGAAACTCTTGACCTCCACCTCCTCCATCTTGTTCCACCTGTGATCTTCATCATTTCAGTTGACCCTTCCAGTTGCTCAGGCCTAAAAACATTGGAATCGTCCTTGACCTCTCATTTTCTCTCAATTTAAATGGCATATTTAGGTTGGCTGCAAAATATATGTAGAATACGACCACTTCTTACTAACTTCACTGCTACCAAGTAGTGCAAGTCATCACTATCTCATGCCTGGATATTCACGGTCACCTCCCACCTCTTCTCCCTCCTTATCTCACTCCTCTGCCATCTACTCTTCAAACAACAATCAAAGTAATTCTTTCAAAAGGTAACTTGGATCATACCACCCCTCTGCTTAAAATCCCTTCATGGAGCCCCATTTTACCCAGCCAAAGCCTTTACAATGACTTCCGATGCCCTATTCAATTTGGCCCCTTATTCATTACCCTCCAACCTCTTTCTCTCTATTCTATCATTTGCTCGCTCCATTCTGGCCACACTCCTGCTTCATATTCTGTGCTCTGGCTGTTTCTTCTACCTGGAATATTTCCCTACCTAGAGAGCTGCCTATGTGGCTGCTTAATGTCCTTCAAATATTTTTTCTAAAGTCTGCTCTATTTAATTTAAAATTGCATTTCCCTGCTCTCCCCCAGAGATCAAAAGTAAGGCAAGGATGCCCAATCTCACCATTTTATTCCAAATTGCACTGGATATTCTCACCAGGGAAATAAGAGGGGGGAGGGGATGGAAGCATCCATATTAGAAAAAAAAGTAAATTTATCTCTACTTGCAGGTGACTTGATCTTATTACAAAAAATAACTCACAAAAAATCTCCTAGTGCTAAAAAGATGAGTTCAATTTCACATCTATACACTATCAATGAATGATCCAAAATTAAATTAGGAAAAAAATTCCAATTACAGTAGCATAAAAAAGAGCAAAATAAAACTAAATTCAAGTTTTATAGAAATACAAACTTGTACACTGAAAACTAAAAAAAAATGTCACTGAAAGAAATTAAAGGAGACTTAAATAAATGGAAATATATCCCATGTTCATGGATTGTAAGACTTAATATTGTTAAAGTGGCTGCACTCCCCAAATTGATGTACAGATTCACCTCAAGCCCTATCGAAAACTAAGCTGCCTTTTTTTTTTTTGCAGAAATTGATACAGATCCTAAAATTCGTGTGGATATGCAAGAAATTCATACAGCCAAAATAATCTAGAAAAGAAGAACACTTCTCAATTTCAAAATTTATTACAAAGCTATAGTAATCAAAACAGTGTAGTACTGGCGTAAGGATAGATCAATGGAATGGAATCAAGAGTCCAAAAATAAACCCATGCACCTGTTGCCAACAAATTTTCCTTAAAAGAACCAAGACAGTTAAATGAGGAAGGAACAGTCTTTCAACAAACGTGCTGGGACAACAAGCTATCCACACGTACAAAAGTTAACTCTAAATGAATCAAAGACCTAAATATAATAGATAAAACTATATAGCTCCTTGAAGAAAATAAAGGTGTAAATATTAATAATCTTGGACACTGATTTATTAGCTATGACACCAAAAGCACAAGCAACAAAAAAAGAAAATAAGTAAATCAGACTTAATAAAATTAAAAAGTCTGCACTTCAAAAGATACTTTGAGCAAAATGAAAATACAACCCATAAAATGGGAGAAAATATTTGCAAGCTACCTTATATCTGATAAAAGACTAGTATTTAAAATACATAAAGAACTTCTACAACTCAACAGTAAAGACATAAATAGTAAAAAGAAAAATATTCATATTTTTAAATGAGCAAATGATTTGACAAGAAATTTCTCCAAAGATATACAAATAGCCAATAAGTACATGAAAAGATGTTCATCATTATTAGTCATTAAGGAAGTGCAAATCACAACCATAATAAAATACCACTATGATGGCTACAATAAAAAAGACAATAATAAGTGTTGAAAGGAATGTGGAGAAATAAGAACCCTCAGGCATTGCTGCTAGGAATATAAAATGGTACAGTTGTTTTTGAAAAAACCTTGACAGTTCCACAAAAAGAAGTTAAACACAGAGTTATCATCTAACCCAGCAATTCCACTACTGCGTATATGGCCAAGCAATTCCACTACTGCAAACATGTGGCCGTATATGTACATCAATACAATGGACTGTTATACAGCCAATAAAAAGCTACAACATGGATTAAACTTGAACGCATCATGCGTGAAAGAAGTCAGACACAATAGGCAACACATTGTATGATTTCATTAATATGAAATGTCCAGAATAGGCAAATC
>NW_011888809.1:4515859-4537598 GCF_000151845.1 Pteropus vampyrus
CCTAGAATAGTGCCTCACATATGAGAACATCAGAAATATTTCATGAATGAGTAGGCTGAATGTTGTTAAGGCCTTAAAAAATAAACTTGTCTTCACTTAGGAGAATTACAGTGATCATGTTCCTTCACAAAAACGAGCTGGAAAAAACTCAGCTAGAAAAACATGTTAGTTGGGCTCTTGAATTGTTTGGGCTTTTTTTCTCTCTCTTTTTAGTTTAGTGGAGTTCTGAGGAATTCGGGCACACTGCCCACTAACCCTTGACTATACAAGGCTCAACAAATAGGTAAGTTAATATTTAATTAGCTCTGTTGATTTGCCATGAGCTAATTGCTAGGGATGCAGAGATGACTTCCAAACCAGAATTCCATGGTCCTTCTGACTTAAAGCACCAGTCCAGACTGTTTTCTCTGTTGTGAAAGTCCTCTCCACCTCCCTCTCTGCCTATCATATCCATTCTTCCACACCTAGGCCCATTATTACCTTTTCCAAAAAGTCTTCCCAGATACTCATGGCCACACTGATCTTCTTACCTGAAGACCAGGTGGTGTTAATGTGACTTACAGAATCTGACATCAATACGTGTTGGGGGGGCAGGGGCGGGGGGGGGAGCAAGGGAGAGGAGGTGAGAGACTCTCTGTTATTTAATAACCCCCCAGTAACCAGAAGTGAGCTAGCATGCAATAGGTCCCTAACTGAGACAGATGGGTGAAAAGTTGAAGATGGCAATTTGTAAGTTTTGTGTTCAGACAATGTTGGAAATCAGTCTTTTGACAGCAAAAGAAAAAAGAACAGAAAAGAAAAAGAATCTTCATGGTCTGCATAAAAGCGTGACTATTACAGGTGGCCCAATTCCTGGTTACTTTGTTCCTGACACCAGAGACCTGTTTTTCAATCAAAATCGCAGCGGCTGAGAAGCTGTGAGGCTGGGCTGGCACCTGGGTCAGAGGTTCCCCATTAGCGCTGGCAGATTTTTCATAATCAAGACACTTCTGAAATGCTGAACCCTACTCAGTGTCAGAGGTTAACGATTCAGTGTGCAGGGACTGAAGCGCAAAGCAGAGCAGCCGACAGCTCTGAGAGATGCCACCAGAGGACCTGGTCTGGCTGTTCTCGTTACATTCTGGAATCTACTGGACACTTGCCTTTCTGCCAAGGAGTCATTCAGCAGAGAGCATTCATTAAGCAGACTGCACTAACCTTGGTTCATGTTTACCCGCTCCACAGTCAATGTTTTTGAGCAATCCCTGTATCCACCATTGAGTCTGGTTACACACAAGCAAAGAGAATTGGAGAGTGAAGGGGTCGCCTGCTGAGTTCAGTGCAGACAGGCAATCTAGATGATTTTGCATAACAATTACAACTTGCTTTCAGTTGCAAAATATTAGTAGTGTATGAGAGAGTTCTTTATTCCACTTCATTCCCATTAGTTTGGGCTATTTTATATCATAATTACTAAGCAAAATAAACTAAAATTAATTTTAATTAAAATCTGCTGACATTCCTTAAGAAACATGATGATAACCTGTGGTGTCAGAGATGGAGATAACTATCTTAAATGACCCACTCACCTGTAATTTATGAGGCTTCTATATCTTACTGGTTTTTTATCTTCAGGGACTATTACTGAGGAACATTACTTTTATAGATCCATTCCCCAGTTCCTCTTGGATATCTTGCTGTTGTTTCAAATTAAACATATTCCAAAGAGGACTGACCAATCTCCTCCCTCCTGTGTTCCGTATCGTTCCTGAACTTCTATGCTTTCCCATATCTATCAATAATTCTATCTTTTAGCTTAAAAGCCTCCATTCCTTTCACCTACCATACATACCAGCTCAGCCTTTTAAGTCTAATCAAAGTCTAAAAACATTTCCTATTATTAGTCAGGCTTCTCCAGAGAAATAGAATCAAGAGAGAGAGAAAGAGAGAGAGAGAGAGAGAGAGAGAGACAGAGAGACAGAGAGACAGAGAGACAGAGAGAGACAGAGAGACAGAGAGACAGAGAGAGAGACAGAGACAGAGACAGAGACAGAGAGACAGAGAGACAGAGAGAGAGAGAGAGAGAGAGAATCTATATTACTCAGTATAGATATTTAAATATTAATCTCATCCAAAAACACCCTCACAGACACATTCGGAATAATATTTGAACAAATATCTGATTACTGTATGCTCGGTCAAGTTAACACATAAAATTAACCATCACAGCATGTCTCTAAGGACTGATCTTTTCATCCCCTCTTCCTGGGTGACCTAAGAATCTCTTCTGCACTATTGTAAGAGCTCGTGGCTACTCTCCCTGCTTCTAGCTTCTCTTCCTCTCTATTCTACAGAGCACTTCCAGACTACAGGGAGTCAATCCATTTAAGGAAACTTTCCATAATCCCATTGTCCATCAGGTAAGTCACACTGACCTCGAACTTCCTGCTTCTGTTTGGCCTCTGCTCTAGTTTCTTATCCTCAGAGACCTCCCTGATTCAGTTTATCCTGGGTTTTTCTTCCCTGAAGTTTTATAACTCCTTGGAACTGTGCCGGGAGCCAGGCCTCTCTTGAATTCCAGTCTGACCAATCTACGCATTCTGTTTTCCAAGATAAAAGCAATCTCTACTTATGGTGACTGTTATGTACATTTCTACAGATAGAGGATATATTCATAGTATATATTTCTCTGTGCATAGTCATAAGCATATAGGGAGATACAGAGATAGAGAATGTGGAAATAAATGGAGACCACCCAAATGAGAACCAGTAAAGACCCAAGCTTGTTATAGTGAATGTCTGCCACTATCACCTGAGTTTCACAGAAACTCAAAGCTATATACTGAAAAAAGGGAAGGTACAGGTCAGCCCTTCTGTGAGGCTGTTGGCATAGGAGAAGCTGGAGGCATGCTGACTAAAAGCAGAGCCTCCTATGTGATTGGTTAGGGGAGCATATTTTATTTGGCTTTTTCTGGTTAATCCTAATTTGGAAGTAAGGACAAAAATTATGGTAGCTGTCAGTTACTAAGCTCTGATTGTTTTTAGCCAATTTCTACAGAAATTGCGGTTGTCTTCTTAGACTGGTTGCTGCTATAGGTCAGAGTTCTATTTTTCATATATGGTCTGGCCATTATCCATTTGTAAAATCATCTCTCAAGATACAGAGACACACAGGCAGAGAAATTCTGATGAGATTAAGATGATATTAGATCAAGACCTAAAATCAACTAATCCTGTCTAGGACCACTACAATGTGAAAGGTCTCCAAGAGAAATAACTACATCCAGAGAACAAGGTAAAGGCAGATAATGTTTTTAGCTGATGTTTGGTGTCAAGCCCTAATCTATGACTCTGATAAGCTAGAGAAGGGTTGCTTCTTCTTGCTATGCCCGAGAGGACTGAGTTGTAGATCAAAGGCCCTATACTCTGTTTCCCCTAAACCTGAACTGGTATCTCACCTCTTACCACTGTAATACAAGGAGGAGGGTAGCCTCCCCCGCATTACCAGAGGAAAGGACTAAGAGAAAAAGATGGTAAGAGAGAATATTTGCCCCAATGACCGTAGCTTCTGCTCCCTCTTCCATGTCCACTTTCTCAGCTCTCCCTACCACTACGATGAGAAAAAAAAAAAGGCCAGCCAAAGATAAAAAGTGCCATTATAATTCTGGCGAGACAAAAGCAAGAGAAGAGTCACTTTCATCTAAACATGACCTTATAATTATACAGTTATTCTACCTGTTAATATATTACTCAATAAAATATGCCTAGACTTGACTATTATATTCCTCATTCTGCCAGAAGTTGTGGGGTAGGTTTAAATTTCCTCTCCCCAGAAGCCAATTACAAATTACGTTAGTGGTCGTTTCTGTCCTTTATTAGCAGCATAAACTTTCTTCATGTTGTTTTTCTTCAAAAAGACTGTTTGTTAAAGTTTTACAGAAGTATAGTATAGAGCTAAATCAAAATTGATTTAAACAATGCCCTATTATGGGCATTTATGTTGCTTCTACTTTTCAATCTAGAAATAATGCTGTACTGAGAATCCTCACATAATAATCATTACATAAATCTCTGATTATGTCATAAGGAAAAATTTCTAGCAGTGAAATTACTTATTGAAAGGCCTGGGCCCCCGGTCAAGATGGCGAAGTAGGTAAACACTGTGCTCACCTCCTCCCACAACCACATCAAAATTACAACTAAACTACAGAACAGCCATCATTGAGAGTCTCTTGAAGTCCTACAACTAGGGACACACAGAAGAGGCCACCTGAGACTAATAGAAGGGATGGAGATGCGGAACAGGCTACTTCCACACTCATGTGTGGTGTTTGAGAATAAGGCGGGAATATCTCGGCTGCGGAGGCTTCCCTAGAAAAACAAGGGGTCCCAATCCCACACCAGGCTCCTCAGCCCAGGGTTCCAGTGCTGAGAAGAGAAGTTCCCACAACTTCCAGCCGTGAAAACCAGTGGAAATTGTAGCTGAATGAAACAGAGGGCAGCCAGAATCACAGACATTCCTAACGGGTCCGCGTGCAGACTTACCACTGACAAACTCACTCCTTATGAGCTCCAGTGCTGCAGCAATGGCTCAAAGGGTTCCAGGGACACACAGAAAGGAACTGAACTATTTGGCTTCAGTGAAAGCGCTGGCAGAAGCCATTGTTCCTTTGTTGAGCCCTCCCCGTTCTGGCGTGCAGACGCAGGCAGCCGCCATGTCTGAGCTCCATCATCATGGTTGCCCCGCCCATGTACTTCCCTGAGACTCCACCCCTCCCAAAGTGTAGGCCCACCCAAGCCGCTTCCAGTGGTTTTCTCCCGCAAATGGTCTGTCATGCTGTGGACTTTCCTAAAATTTCTTAAAGGCTCACAAAACCCAAAGAAGCAGCATCTGGCCTTGGCGTGCCCTAATCCTCTTGCTGAGCAGCCCCAAGCCCCGGCCTCTTGAGGCACCTATAAGCCCAACTAAGAGAGCAGCATTCTATGGACGGCTGGGTGACTCTTACCAGGTGGCCCAAGACAGGGCACAGGCTGCAGCTAAACTTGGCCTGCAACGGAGTTCCTCACATGAGGCCCCAGCCTGCACGCCTGGTGGCTGGCTTTGGTCTCAGCCAGTGTACTACCCAGCAACATATCTGAGGACAACACACCCAAAGGGCAGACAGTGAAGGCACCAGAGCCCTGCTAAAGTGAATCCTGCTCTGAAGGGTCAGCCCCTGCACAATAGCTCCTCCACTGTCGTCACCAACCAAACCTCACAACCAATCGGCCTGAGGGTCAATCCCTCCCACTGGCATGCAAACAGCAACCAAGGCTCAACTACAATAAGAGGGCACGCACAACCCATACAAGGGACAGACCTGGAGCACTTGCAGACGGAAAGGAAAGGAATGGAAAAAGATATTTTATGAAAACGGAAATGAAAAGAAGGTCTGGGGTAGTAATACTTACATCAGACAAAACAGACTTTGAAACAAAGGCTATAACAAGAGACAAAGAAGGACCCAGTAATCCCACTGCTGGGTATTTATCTGAAGAAACCCAAAAAACTACTTTGAAGGGACATTTGCATCCAAATGTTCATTACAGCATTATTTACAATAGCCAAAATATGGAGGCAACGCGGGTGTGCTTCGATGGATGAATGGATAAAGAAGAGGGGGTACACATATAAAATGGAATATTACTTAGCCATAGAAATAAATGAAAGAATGAAATCTTGCTATCTGCGACAACACGGATGAACCTAACAGATATCGTGCGGAGTAGAGTAAATCAGAGAAAGACAAATGCCATGTGATGTCATCCACACGTGGAATCTAAAGAACGAAATAAACAAAACAGAAACAAACTCATAGATACAGAGAACATTTTGAGGGTTACCAGATAGGATGGGGGTTGAGGGGGGTGAAAAAGAGGAAGGGGTTAAGAAGTACAAATTGGTAGTTAGAAAATAGTCATGAGGATGTAAAGTATAGCATAAAGAATATCATTAATAATATTGTAATAAGTCCTTATGGTATCAGATGGGTACTAGATTTATCAGGCTGATCACTTCATAAGTTATATAAATGTCTAATCACCATGTTATACACCTGAAACTAATATAATATTGTATGTCAACTGTAACTAAATATTTTTTTTAAATATTTTTTTAAATGCAAAACAAAAAAAGGTTCTGGATGTTTTAAGACTCATAATATATGTTTCCAAATTGCCTTGTAAAAATGTATACCAATTTACATCCTCAACAAGAGTACAAGAGAGACCAATTTACCGCAACTTCTCCATAATTTTACTCTTTGCAAAGTAAATAAATGAAAAATAAATTGCTTTTAATTTTTTGTTTTATATTTGGTAAAGTTGAATATTTTTCACACTCTTACTTGTAATTTACATTTCTTTTATTAATGATTCAAAAACTACATATTTTCTACTGTTAATTTGTAGGAAGACATTTAATTTAATTGAAATAGAATTAATTTTGTTATATTACATGAGGTAGGAAATTTAACTTTAGTATTTTTCCAAAGATTAATCAATTGTTCTGATTCTAATTGTTGAATGACTTTCCTCAGGAATCTGAAATAGGGTCAATATCATATGAATTTATATATACTCTAGGGAAGTTTTACTTTTTTGTTGTTAGTTTCATTTGTTCTCCTGTCATCAGCATCTCTTTTTCTTTATGAAAGGTATCTTAGTATTTTTTAGTTTTATACATCTTTATAAATGATAAGGCAAGTCACACAGGTTTCTTTTTCACAATATTATTAACCTTTCTTACTCATTGTGCTAAGAAGACTTTAGAACATTCTTATTCGGTTTTTTAAATAAACACTGTGACTTTTTGCATTGGTATCAAAACTATAAGTTAATTTGCAAAAAATTAACATATAGATCAATCTTACCTATTTATGAATCAAATGGCTCCATTTTTATATCTTTTATGTTGCTCATTCATGTTTTGTGGTTTTCTTATAGATTTTTGGATTTCTTAATAAGATTTCTTTTCATTGCTAATGTGAATGACATCATCTTCTGTTATTTTTCCTAATTGGTTAATGTTAAAATACGAGAAAAATTGTTTTACATCTTACCAACTTGCTAAACATTCTTATTATATATTATGTTCACTAGGCAAAGATTTTATTATCAGAAAATAATAATTTTGCTAATCTGTTTCACTAGTTCTTCTATTTTTTTTTTTGTCTTGCCTTATTAGTTAAAACTTCCAGAACAAATTTTTAATAATAGTGAACATACCTGTCATGTTCCTGTTTTAAAGGAAATGTACCTAGTGTTTCGTCCTTGGGCATGCTAGAAAAGATCTATCTGCCACAGAGTTTCAGGACTTCCCATTGTTTCATATTTGTATCATTTGGAAATTTGTGTAACCAATAAATAAGAAGGATGGATTCTTTGTCCATGTAGTTGCTATAGGGATTTTCCACTCACATTTTAAGCTTACTGGTTTATCAACATACATAGCCTCTAGAAGAGCAGTTCTTAATCCGAGCAGTACAGCGGGTTCATTGGCGGAGATTTTAAGCTTGCTAATCCCTGGGGGCCCAGCCTGACCAATTTAATGGAAATCTTTAGGAGGAAGGGGTTCAGACATCAGAGTTTTTTTGCCCAAAGCTATCCAGGTGATTCTAACATGTAGCTAAGGTTGCAACCCACTGACATTAGTTTTCAGACTTAAGTCAGCATAAAAGGCAGCCAGGAAGCTTGTTAAAAATGTAAATCCCCAGACTTCCACCTTCCCACAGATTCTGATTTGGCATGTCTTAGATGAGGGTCCATCGTCTACATTTTTAACAAGTATTTTGAGAAACACTGCCTTGATTGTCATCTTTCTAGGGTAGCTATTGGCATGCAAAATGATTTTCAACTAAAGGAAAATTTATTCCTGGATAATCCGAAACTATGCATTGCAACCCCAGCTTTGTATCAGACTCCCTTGGAGAGCCTTAGACAAATCCTGCCTCTTAAGCCCCCTCTTCCAGACATTTTTATTTAACAACAGATCAAAAACTCCAGTTCCTGAAGTGCACTCTCCTTAATACAACCCCTTCTTCTGATTTCACTGGTTACAAAGCCCCTCCTTTGGGGCTTTGGTCTGCTTCTGCAATTAAACCACATAATAAAATTGGGATTATCCACGATGAGCGGATGGAGACAAAGAGGTACTAATCAGGGGAAATACACCATTCTTAGTCCTTGAGAAAAAGTCTTGCTATGGGTTTTCCATTCAATGCCGTCTTCTTCCTCATCACATGTCTCTCCTAACCTCACTTCTGAACTGTAGGTGTACTGTCTGTCCTTCCAATGGCAGAGGCACCAGCTCCAGTTGGTGAGCGAGATTTCCATTCAGACACATACTTTGTCATAATTAATGCAACTTCATCTCAGACACCATCACAATTCTAGGCCACTGGAACTTTTCAACTCCTTCCCAGAATACATGGATATTTTACTGGGACACCCCGACACTGAATCACTGACTTTTGCCCAACATCACCTTAAGGAGAAATCACAATTTATTTTTGTAACAAATATTTATCGAGGGCTGCTTTGTGCCAGAGACTGTGCTATTTCGTCATAAGTGTTATTTCTCACCAATAAATACTCTATTTTACTGACAGGTAAATTAGAAAGGACTCAGGCCTAAATTTTCAGGACAATAGCCACAATACTCTGCGGCTCAGGGCATGGTGTCTGGATAGGCCAGGGCCCTCATTGTGTGGCTCAACCGCACAAGGAAAATCTTACCTGCCTGCTGCGCTAAATGGAGCAAAGAGGAAACTTATCTGAGCAATTCAGACAAAGTGGAATTTGTTTTGCTGCAAATGATTCAAATCATTAAATTCAACAAATACCCATTAAGCCCCTATTATGTATAAGGCTCCACAACCCTTTGCAAGCGCCAACAATAAATTAGATTCGGTTTACGTGAAATCCTCCCCTGTTATTGCTAGGCCGCGATGCCATATTTTCACTTCTGCTCCACTTATTCAATCTTTTTCAAAAAGGGATAGACATGTTTAACCTGTGTCAAGTTCAGACACCCCTATTTCAGGAAGAGAGGATAAGGGCACCCCTATTTCAGGAAGAGAGGATAAGGGCAATGTGCTAGTTTCACGCAGCAGATGACAGCTCCACAGTAACCATTCTTCAGTGACCCCCTCATCCTTTTCTAAGCAATCCTAAGCTGGCTGCATGGGGCCCCTCCCCAGCCCTTCGCTATCTGGGAATGCTGGTTTCTCACTAGCCTGGTATGGAGTAGCCATAGCCCCATCTGTTCAACCTCAGTGCTCTTCATTCCTAGTTTGATTTAAAGGTTTACAAATTCAGAGAAAGTCCTCTCATATGAGGCCTCTTGGGTCACTGTGTCCCGCCTACCAGACCAAGCCACGTAAGCAGCTCCATGAAAAATGCCCTACCGCTGGTGCTGGCCAGCGCTTTCCTCCCAATGTGGTAATAAGGAGATTAGGGTTTAAACAGAGCTATTCCAAGTTTCTCTCTTGATCTCCCATTTGGATACGCTCCATTGAGATCTTGGTTTTGCCACTTAATATGCAGAAAGATAATAAGGAGCTTAAGACAGACACATATCTAAGTCTCCTCTGAACCTGAGAAATCAACATTGCAACAAATGCTTCCCAACTCTCAGGAGTCTGAGTCATCAGTGGAGCCAGACAGAAGGATGATTTGTTCTGTGTACTCTCACAGGCCCCGTGGAGGCTGTAAATAATGAGAGCTTGCACTCTGGCCCCCTCCCTTGTCCTGAGATCAAGAAGCCAGCCAGACCCAGAGAAGGTGGCCTGGGGCAGTGTATTGGCACCTAGATCTCAGCTTGCTTTATCCAGGTATCAAGAGCCTCATACATGAAATTTAACTGTGAGACACCAATTATCAGAAAAGAAAATAGAAGCCTTTAGCTCTATTCATTTGTTTATTCAGTAGTTATTTCTTGAATGCCTACCCTCTGCCCCACCCTATGCTAATGTTAAAGTCAGACTGCCTTCTTGAAAACAGAGAAACAAAAGGGACCATCCATGCCCTCCCAGAGCTTCCCAGTATCATGAGTGCTAACTAAATACAAGGTCATCTTGTTAGGAGGATATGAATTGAGCCCCAAAATATCATCAAAGGAATATGAGGCAAAAGAGACTTCAATAAGCTGGCAGATCAGAGAAAGCTTCCTAGTGAAAAGGGTTTGATTTGGTGGAGAAGGATAGATGGGAGAGCTGAATGCATAAAAAGAACTTTTGGAATGTTAATTTGCCCAGCAATATGGCACCCATATTGAACCACATGCTACAAACATCTAAAAAGGCCGATTTTAATTCATTTAACTTCTTGATTTAGAATGAATGGTCAAGAAATTAAATAATTTCAAACCAAAGAATACATAAATAAGGAACCTTCAGGTTTAAAATTATTGCTGAAGCCAATTTTAACTTTAAAAGCATATACCAAACCTGGTAAACATACATATCTGGTATATCAATAAAACTGAATATTATTTAGCCATAAAAAGAAATGAAGTACTGATATATGCTATAACACGTAAGAATCTTGAAAGCATTATGCTGAGTGGAAGGAGCTACTCACAAAAGACAATATATTTTATGATCCACTTATTTGAAATGTCCAGAATAGGTAAATCTATAGAGGCAAAAAATAAATTAGTAGCTGACAGGGGCTGGGGATCGGGGTGGGGGGAGGGTGGGAATGGGGAGTGACTGCTAATAGGTATATTTATTTTTAAGGCGGTGAGAAAAATGTTCTAAAATTAGACATTAGTGATAGCTGCACAGCTCTGTAAATATACTAAAAATCATTGAATCGCACACTTTAAATGGGTAAATTATGTGGTATGCAAATTATATCTCAAAGCTGTTAATGACAGCAAAAAAAAAATACAGGAGAGGGACAATGGAGTAACTTACAGAGTCACTGGTGAGGATGAAGGTCAAAATATTGATTGACTCTATACTTCAAGTTACTCGTACATGTTAAAATTTCTATAGTAATCTCTAAAAGAATAAAAATAGAGTATATTTCTAAGACAAAAAATGCAATAAGAAAATATAAAATCACTCACAAGTAAGGTCAAAAAGGAGAAAAAATATATAGAACAGATGAAGTAGAAAGAAAAATAAAATGCTATAATAAGAAAACACGAAATGAATATACTGTATATATATAAATATATACATAAAAATATATTGTGTATCTATATCACTAATTATGATAAATAATGATGATCAATAAACTTTCATTTCGAAGATAAAAACTGAAGATGATAAAAATTAATTCAGCTCTATTTATAAGGGACACATTTAAGACATAGGATACAAAAGAATGGAAAGATATGCGAGGTAAATATTAAACAAAGAAAGCTATATCAATATCAGATGAAACTGACTCTTAGGGAATAACATAACTAGAGAAAGAAAAAAAGAGGGTCACTATATAATGCTAAAAGTTTAAATTTACCAGAAAGTTGTAATCATTCTTAATGTGCATGTACCTAATAATACATCCTGAAAACATTTAAAGCAAAAATTGCTATAACTATGGAAAAAAATAGACAAACTACCATGTTAATGGAAGATTTTTTAAACTATAGCTATGTTGGTAACTGTTAGCCCAAGCAGGGGCAAAAAAAACCATTAAGAATACCTATTGAAATCACACTATTAACTGTATAACATAATGGGCATTTATAAAACATTCCACCCAACAATTAAAGACAACAAAGTCTTTTCAACCAAAATCGACAATATACTGGGCCATAAGAAAGTCTCAACAAATTTCAAAGGACTTGGTATCACACTAAGTTCTCTGAGTACAAAGCAATTAGGTAAGAAATAGGAACTAAAAGAAAACTGGGATCTACATGTTGGAAAATGTAAAAACACACTCCTAAATCAATCGCATCAAAGAAAAAAATCATATTATAAATTAGAAACTATCTAGAGCTAAACAATACCACTATGTAACAATTTCTTGCTTTGTGAAATGTAATTAACACAGTACTGAGTGTAAAACATATAACCTCAAATACTTATATTAGAAGAAAAAAGTCTGAAAATTATTGGACTAAACATCTCTTTGAAAATGTTTTAAAAAAATAATAAGAGAGAGAACAGCAAATTAAACTCAAAGAAGGTAAAGGGGGGAAATAATATAGATAAGAGAAGAAGAAACTAATAAAATAGAAAACCAACACACAATAGAGAAGATAAAACAAAAGCCAAAAGTTGGTTCTTTACAGAGTAATAAAATTAACAGATCTCTCGCAAGATCGATCAAGATAAAAGGTAGAAAACATATGAATAAACAATATCAGGAATAAAAAAAGGAGGATTTAATTACAGATGCCACAAACATTAATAAGATAAGAAGAGATTATAAAGAGTTTTGTACCAATGAATGAAAATTAATTTAATGAAATGAGCAAACAGTTTAGAGTGAACAGGGAGAGCACTCTGAGAGAGGAGGGCTGAAGACAGAAGGGGCATTGGCTTTGTGGGATCCATTCACTGCTTTGTTCTACAAACATTTATTCAAAAGCAGTCTGTGTTGCACTCTGGGTAGCTGCAGTGTGGGAGACAAAGTGCGTTGGCACGAATTTTATTACTCCTGAAGAGCTTGCAGCCTGGTGGGAGGAAATTAAAGTTCTCTAGAGGTTCACTGAAGAAATTAGCGATGACGGGGCTTACGTTTTGTGTTGGAATGCATCGTGAAGAGGACGCAGAACTGGAGAAGGGGGCTGAAGGGACCTGAATTTGAGACTGAGAAATTCAGACTTTATTCTAAACCAATAGAAAACACTGAATTTTTTGCATAAGGGAGAAGTATGATCAGGGGTTCAGGTCTATGAAGCTAATACAGATATACATGTATGATGAATGGGATTTCAGAATGTTGAAAGCTGAGGCGTGGGACAGCTTTGGAGGATATTGCAGTAGTCACGATAAGCTATGATACACTCCTAAATTAGGGTGGTAGAGGTAACCCAGACGGGAAGAATACGATGGAGAAGCACTAATAAGCTTAGTTACTGATTAGATATTGGGCCCGAAGTAAAAGGGAGACTTAAGGGTGTTCTAAGATGTCAAACCTGAGCAAATAGAAATTAAATAAACTAATGACTAATCATATAGTCACTTATTTTGAAGGAATGGTTGGGAATTAATAAAATCTTCAATTCAGATAGCATGTGTCCTATGGGAGAACAAAAAGGCTAGTTCACATGTGAAAGACTTGCCAAGGCTGTCAACTGGATCTTGGCTAAGAAATCTTTGAAAGTGCTGTCTATCAACCAAGCAGTATGAAGGGTATACTCAAGGTCAGAGACATATGAGAATGAACATCACTCCTTAGTGCATCCCTCTGATCCTCACCAAAGTGTACTGCACAGAAACTGGGAACTATAGGGTCAGAGACTCAGAAAGAATCAGGCATTTGAAGATGAGAGGCTTGGGCTGAGGAGCTCAGAGACAGGCAGCAAGAAGACAAACTAGTCTTTTGTTTGATTTGAATCACTTCTATAGAGAATTATATGCTGTGATTTATTTTCAAGATTGATTACATTCACCTTTGCTGTCTGACTTCACTTGGCATTGCAGAAAGCTGGATAGAAACTGCAGGGTATGCAACTGCCACTCTTTAGAGACTATAAGCTTTTTGCAGGCAGGGACAACGTCATATTTATTTCTACAGCCTCTCAACACCTAGCACAGGGCCTTCTTTGCACTAAATGGGTGCTTAGTAGGTATTTTCTGTTTTTTCTTTCAGTTATATCTTTATGCATACAATAATATAAACAATGTTGCAAAATACTCCCCTACCCATTAGTTTGTTTGATTTATGCAACATTACAAAGGTAACTAGTTTTGTGAACCAAAAATAACTTTACTCTGTGTAACCACTGTCCTTTTAAACCTGCTCTGTAGACTCACAGAGTCTTCTCTGTCACTGAATAAAATCCCAGAGAGTTCCTGTGGCTTTTCTGGTCACTTCAAGATTTTGAAATCTCCAGTCCAGTCTAATACTAAAGTTTCAAACCCTCTTTCAATACCAAGTTTCTCCCCTCCCCGAGCTGGGTTTTGGTTTGTGCCAGGCTCAAACCTACATCGGGAAGTTGGGGGAGCATGGGCAATTCGCATGTGGTTTTGCTTCACCTTCTCTCGCACTGACCATTACCGGCCTCTCCAAAGTCAGGCAAAAGAAAGGGAGAAGAGACAAGAAGGGCAAGAAAATGTGTCTCTCGTCAGCCACGTATAGTCTGGTCTTAAGGCCCCTGGGTATGGCAGCTGACCAAATGTTGACTTGATTTTTTCTCTCCTGTGATACTTGTGGGTGTTTGGAGACTCCTGTCCCCAAGCCCAGGCTTTGACCGTAGTTCCCTGGTGCCATCCCCAGCTAATCCCCTCGTGATCCTCCACAGCTGCTGCAGCTAATGGGGCATTTGGGCTCCTTTTGCAGAGTACTTGTCACGGCCCAACATGATCTCTTATGGCTCTCCCAAAGCTCAGCAGATGTACATCGGGCTTCCTGATCCTTCTCTGAAGCCCTTGCCCACTTGACTTTGGCTTTGAGGGGAGGAGAAGACAGGAGAGGAGGAAATGTACACAACAGTAACACTCTTCGAAGAACTCTTTAGTCTCTCCATTCTCTCCTATTTCTTTCCTGTGCCTCCCATTATATAATTTAGAGGAGGGTGACGGCCAAGTGACCAGCTCATCATGGAGTCGCTCTTCAGCGTGGGCTCTCTCCTCTCCTTAACAACTAGAGGACACAATATCAAAATACGGTCAACAGGAAAAGTCATATTTTAAAAATCTGTTTCAAAAGGTAGACTTGAAAGATGAACAGGATAGATATTAATTTTCTTAATTCCATTTAACAGGTGAGAGAACTAGGCTTCTCCAGGCCTTAGGTCCCATGGCCACTAGGAGGCAGTATTGGGACTCAAACCGAAGTGGGCCTCAAG
This sequence comes from Pteropus vampyrus, assembly GCF_000151845.1. NCBI lineage: Eukaryota > Metazoa > Chordata > Mammalia > Chiroptera > Pteropodidae > Pteropus > Pteropus vampyrus. The sequence continues at coordinate 4,530,852 of NW_011888809.1, forward strand.
CACACACTCTTGCGCCACAATGTGACTATTGGTCATCCTTAACCCAGACAGGAGACCCTGCCTGATGATACGCTGCCTAGCCCTGAAACTGGGAGCACTGGTTTTCCATAGAGTCTTACAATCTGAGTCTCCTACTAGGAGTAATACTACTACTAATAGTGCTAATAACAATAGAAAACAACTGCATAGCATTTCCTAGGCACCAATCTAAGCATTTAACATATGTTCATTACATACTATGTTAACTCATATGATACCTGCGACTACCTTGGACTAAGTCCAGGGCTAGTGCTCTAAAGTAGGACTCAAGACTTTGAGCAGGAGAAGCCGGTGGCCTAAGATCCACAGTCGAGGTAGACATCATTGTTATCTGCCATTTTACAGACGAGGAAATAGAGCCACTGAGAGATTACATACACTGTCCACGGTCATGCTATCATCTTAGAGAGTCAGGATTCTAGCCACAATTTCTGATGCAGTCATTCTCAGGTTTTAGTTTGCATACGAATTATCTAGGGAACTTGTTAAAACACACATTTCAAGCCCTTCCATTTAGATACTGACTATGTATCCTACTTGAAGTCTGGAATCTGGGTTTTAGTACACAGGCCATTCAGATGGAGGCCTGTATGCACTAAGCCTCGTCCGTCATTTACCAAGAGATAAACATGGAACTGTGAGACACTCCGGGAGCAAGGCCAAGGATGGACCCCTCTACAGTAATGCACCAAGGACACTCGGTATAGAATTGCAGCTGGAAACTTCCTCAATCTGTTCTCCTCTACTTTCATACTATTTATTGTTTGTTGAATAAATGAACCTGTTCCCAGGATGCTGAAGAGTGTGCAAGTTTACTTTTATTACAGTTCAAAAACACATAATCTAAAAACTAGTTCACACTATTGAATGACTTCAGCAAATCTGCACTACTCGCCAAGGTCATAGTTTCGATCTCACCTTCAATTATTGATAGATAGACTGATAATTTGAGAAAAGAGAAACAGACCTTTTTCAAGCTTTGGAAAAGGAAAGTCGTTTTAATAAGAGATTCCATCCTGATTACATAGCTCTTATCAGGAAATCCCTTGAAAGCTGAATTCCAGAAGGCAACTATTGAAAATGCCATTGAAAAACTGAAAATTATCTGCTTACACAGCTTAGAACAGACCCCAGAGGGATTATATATTTGGCAGAGAACAAGAACTAAAGATTGTTCTAGTGGCCAAAACTGAACTGGAATTTTTCAACTGCCTCTGCCCCCACAACTAAACCTCCTTTCAAGTTTCACTAGAAAATGCTCAAGGAAATAGACAAGCAGGCAGGAGTCTGGCCATTTTTGACTGAGGTGGTCAAGATGTCATTAATGACTCCACCAGTCAAGATTTGCGACAAAAGTGGATCAAAACCCTATTAAAGAGGGAAAGGAGGTTCAAGCCTGGAAGCACTTCAATGGGCAGAGCTTGGCCGAAGGACAAAGAAGAGATATAACGAAGCAGAAGCCCACAGACACTGGACATGAAGTTATTTTTTTAAATGAAGACCCAGTCATAAATGGTTCTGAAAGGACTAAGTCCAGGGCTAGTGCTCTAAAGTAGGACTCAAGACTTTGAGCAGGAGAAGCCGGTGGCCTAAAATCCACAATCGCTTACTCATGATATGGGAGACCAAAGATTCCCATGGACGTCTGTTCATGAGTTGCTCAGCTCTAAGCACATCACCCTTGAACATGGCCCAAAATATCTTCTGACTTAGGACTAACTATTTCTTACACTTCTTTAATTCACTCAAAATTGAAGTGTTTCTAAGGAACTCTTCCAAATGCAAGACCAACTGTGCACATCACAAGACATAAACATCGATCTACCTGCGCTCCTCCGTCCTCCTATCCTCTGTCTATCCCGTTAGTTGAGTATTGGATCTCACCTCCCTCATCAGCACTTTGGACTACATGATGGGTGAACACGCTTCCAGGCTTTCAAGCTGACCTGAAGAAGTTGCTCTCTCACTGGAGCACACAACACATACTGACAGAACAAGTGAAGGCCAAGCAGAAAAATGACCTTGTTACTTTCTCTTATCTCCTTGGCCTGTCACTCAACCATTGAAACAGAGAAAAGGAGCCCCAGCAGGACTTGTTAGTCAGCGTCATGCTGGTTCTACCTGGTACCCTGGGACTCCTAGGTGATCAAAAATGATGAATGATTTGTGTAATATCTTTACTAAGCATTGAGATTAAGCTACAAATCGGAAATTATCATAGCCTCTTGTTTCCCACTATTAAATACAGAAACTACTATTTTAATTGTTGTTTAGAAGAATGATTTAAACTAAATATTAATATGGATTGTTTTTCTAGGATTAATGAAGAATATTTTAAACTGTATTGTCAGGAAAAATTTTGCCTTTGGGGCACTAAAAAAAAGAGTCAGATTCTGGATTTTTTTTTTTTTTTTTTTTTTGGTACACATTAGATCAACAACTCAGTGAAAGAAAATGCTATATAAATATATACACATTAATACTTTCTTTCCATTTAAATATATACTTATCAGAAATGTATTCATCAGCTTTCATGCAGGCTGTCAGATGTGGAAAATTAGCTTTAGCATTTACTGACTCCTCTGTGGGAAAGAGGTCCATATGTGTTTAACAAAAGGGAGCTTTATTGTTTATGAGACTGAAAAATAAAGGTTGCCATGGCTTTAAGATCTGATGATTGGTAATCAGTTCTCAAAAATGACCATGAATCATTCCTGTGCTGGACAGGCTTTGTTTGGAATATGAGATGGCTGTTCCATCTCACAAGTAAAGAATTATTAATGATCCCCTCCCTGGAGGGTTTCAATTTCACCCATACAAATAGCTGTATATCTCCAAGTATATGTTCAGTGTGCCTATCTATGAAATTTAAAATTATATGCTTTGTGTAAAACAGAATACATAATAGACTCTGAAATTGAATAAAACTTATTGGACTCATTTTTTATCCTTTGTGACATTCTTCTAGTAAGGGAGTTCCGACAAAAGGCATTGCCACCAAGGAGCCAGCAATGCAAAGTCCTGTCCAATTTAAATAATCACTCCTTTCTGTCATGTTTTACAAAGAGATGTATTCAAACATGCTATTTGGGCATTTCTATATTCTGTTCTTAGTTTTTTACAAATATGAGCAGGCAAAGATCCCCTCCCTACCTTGTTTGTATGTTTTTATTACTTAAAAAAAATATAATCTTGACAATTGTCTCATTATGAAAATGAGAGGGCTTTCTTCTACAATAAACAGGACAGAGGCCTGGCTTGCATGAGATTGTAATTTAGTTCAAATGTCACATTCCTCTTCTTCTCAACACATAAGGTAAAAAAGTAAATTCCAAGATAAGGAGTTTGTGGCAAATCTGATCACGTCACTTGCCTTTTTAAAATCCTTCACTGGCTACCCATACCATATGGCCCAAACTTCTTAGTATGGCTTGCAAAGGCTTTTCATGATCTACACTTGATGATCTCTCCAATTTCATCTCCCAACTCCTCTTTGCAAACTCGTTCTCCAGGCATCTGAACCTTTTAATTCTGGGAATGCAGCCTCCTCAATCATATTCTCCTCTCCTCTCCTCTCCTCTCCTCTCCTCTCCCCTCCCCTCCCCTCCCCCCCCCCCCTTCTCTCTCTCTCACTCTCTCTCTCTCTCTCTCTCTCTCTCTCTCTTACACACACACACACACCATGTTGCTAACTGCATAAGCCCATGAATAGTGGTGCTGGCCAAAGCCCTGCAGGCAGAAAGGGCATACTTATACAAGTTGTGTGTGTTAATTCATGGGAACTTCCAGCCTCCCAGGATGAAAAGGCCCAACGTTGAAAATCAAACGGCCACTTGATATTTTTAAGGAATGGTGCTCATTTGAGTGCTCAGCATTGGTCTCGGTTGCTGGTAGGCTGGATAGTTAGCAGTAGTTGTGGATAGGTCAATCTTGGTAAGTCAGAACTGATGCGTTAAACCCATTTGTAGCCTCCATCTCTGCCACAGTGGCTTCTCTGTTCATGTGTCCATTGTGCCAACGCTGCGGTAGCAGATGAATGAGGCTGGCTGACATCAACTGGCCAAATAATTTTGCCCACTTGGTTGTTTAGTGTCCCTTCTGTGGTAGATGTTCTCTGGTGGGCATACACTTACTATGAAAATCTTCACATATCGTGACGACTCCAATTGGTCCATTCACATATCATTAATCCAGAATTCTTTGTTCCTAATCTTTCAACCTGTTTCTATTCACCACTTCCCATGAGTCCATACACCTTGAACCTTGGGGGCATTTTTCTTTTTAGACAACATTGATGGCCAAGTGCATTATCCAACACTCTTACGATTAGGAGACTTTTCTGATCACTGCTGTCGTTCAAGGCCACCCTGAGGCTACTGTGCAGGGGCTGTCTACTTTTGGCTTATACTCACATAATGAGTTGTGCCCTCTGGTCTTTCTCATGCTCAACCCAGGATGCACCACTTCCTTCTTACAATTAAGGGGGATCTACCCAACCTATGGCTTTCTGGGTCTGACAGGACTCAAATGATAATGAATAGTTCCAAGCACTTGGACACTTGGTGTCCCACTGTCAAGCATTCTGCTTCTACAAGGACCCAGTAGTAAACCAAGAATAGTTGTTGTTCTTTGGAAGCATATAGCTCTCCATAGCAGTCTTTTGCATTATCCATATATGGGCCAGAGTAATATCTCCGAGTGCAGAATATGCTGTCAACTGAACTGAAGAGTCCCACCAGGCAACCCTGTGCTCTCTTCTTCAAGACAGAAAGTGCATTATGTAATAGTTTATCTTTTTCTTGGGAAGGACATCATGCTATGCTTCTGACCACTGGGCTTGAAAAAATTATATGAATATGGCAGACCCGTGAATATTTGCAGGGTTTCTTTCCCACTCCCTGGGACATGTATCTTACTAAGGCTTCTAGTGTGCTCGTTACCTCTTCCTCATCCAGCCCAAACAGCATAATGTCACTGATATAATGGATGAGTGTGATGGACTGCAAGATGTCCAGAAGATCTATCTCTGCGCCTCTTATAGTAACGACTAGCCACATGTGGCTTTTGACTATGTGAAATGTGGCTAATGCAACCGAGAAACGGAATTTTTATTTGAATGAATTTAAATATGAAGATTGAATCAGTATAAAATGCTTTTTTTGTTAACACAAATTCATTTCTTTGGTAGGACTACATGTCATATTAAAGATTACATGGAAAAATGTAATACTGTTATACTGTAGAGCATGTTTCATTTCTAGTATTACACAGAAACACAGGACTGATTGACTGGATGTCAACAAAATGATTGAGTACAAATGACTTTTTCCAAGCATCTATGTAATATTGTGCTTATTTGAATATTTTCTGTAATCAGTATACATTACATTGGTACCTATATAAAATGTAATTGATAACTAAATTGTTTATTATTATTTTAATTGTAATATAACGAAACTATTTTCCATTTTAAAGATAGAAATACAAATAAATATTCTAAGTCAAAATGAAAGCAGATTACTGATGTAGATGGAGTGAAAATGCAAAAGCTAGTACTATGACTGGAAAGGTAAAGGAAATAAGAGACTAGAAGAAAGTACATTTCATGATGAATGGAACTGCAATTTGCTACCACAAAGGAAAACAAAAATGTTGTTCGTTGTGAAAAAAAATATTTAAGATAATAAGTGAGCAACACTGAGACATTTTCAGCCAATAATATATAGTAAAGTTGGTAAGAGGATTCCTCTCAACAATGACAAAGGAATCAAATAATAAAATTAGCTACCCGAAATCAAAATATCCAACAAAAATTTGTAGGAGTCTTAAGAGGATCTGGGCTTGTGATGTTTATACAGCTATAAAATGCCTTAGATTCTTACACAAAATAAAAGATCATTTTTAGGTGTAGGAATGATAAAATAAATCATTTCAGTTATAGAAAGTTTCTTATAAAATAACACGGATCTAAAAATTAAATTTTACAATTTAAAGATCCTCAATTCATAACCATACAATTATCACTAGAATAACAGATTTTTCCAACAGTATCAAAAGTCAGTTGATTCGAAATTTGAAAAATTGCTAGTACTTTTCATTAACTTTAGATGAGCTGTATTAAGAGACACATACTATATTAAAGAGACACAATCTAATTAATACTTTGGTATGTTTTGTTTCTATTTGACTTCCAATTTATGAACAAATATCAATTCAGAAACTAAAAAATCAGATACATGGCATAGATCTTTTTAAATGTTTTACATCTCTCAAAAATATTTCCACCTACATATGAAAAATTAGTTACTATGATTATGGATGGTGATCTAATTATATTGTTAAAACTAGATTTACTGGTACTTTAAAATAAGACATCGATATTTCCCTTGTTGATTTATCCCACTTTATGATACATATTGGAAATATTTATGTTGAGTTTTCTGAAGCAAACTCTAGGGGAAGTACCACTGCTATACTTGTAAAAATCATGCAGTATTATGTGCAAAAATCATCACCACTTTATCAACTTTAGAAAAAAAATAGAAGACATTAATGATCTTATTCTCATGGGTTGAGTCATGAAAGAGTTGTACAAAGATTTATTAGAATCAGATATAAACTCTGATTCTAACAAAATATAAATTCCTTGAGACAAAGGAATGCTTGCCAAATAGTTAATAATCAAAGGCAAAAATGGCAGTGCAATTT
>NW_011888809.1:4538818-4550072 GCF_000151845.1 Pteropus vampyrus
CACATGATGTGAATGTGAGCTGTTTCTGACCTTTCTTTGTGATAGTAATAGAGAAGAGCCAGTCACCAAATCAATGGCTGCATACCATGTACCTGAGTCTACATCAATTTGCTCTAGCAAAGATAACATATCTGGCAAGGCAGCTGTGATTGGGGCTACTACTTTGGTGATGTTGTAGTCATTTACCATCATTCTCCAAGCTCCATCCATTTTCTACAAGGACTAGACTCACGAATTAAACAAAAATATGATGAGAACCCTGATCTGCATCCTTCAGATCTGACACTAAAGTCAACTATCCTTTAAATATGACACAAATGTCAACTACCGCTCTGGAGTAGAGTATTGGTTTTGATTCACTATCTTGGCTGCAGGGATGAGGGGGCAGATCAGAGCTTTTCTCTGTGGTAGTTTTGACTCCATAGACTAATGACCCAATAGGGTGGTTGTGACAACTGCCAAGTATGTCAAACCTAATTATATATTTGAGAATGAAGGAATGACTACCAGATCTTGTACAAGACCCCACAACTGCCTACTCTAACAAGAGGGCCATATGCTTTAGATCTCTGGGGATCATAACAACTCAATTCCTGTACTCCACAGTCCTTGGAATATCTTGCCCTTTCCCATTCCCCAGAGCATAGTTACCCATGTAAACCGCCTTAGCTCTCTTTGGGGAGGACTGGAGAAGCCATTACCATGCACGCATGCCATGGTGCTACATGGCCTTTCCTCAGACAACATTCTTGATTCTAGGTGGACTTTAACATAACAGACCTGCTACTGCAGGGCATTTAACAGTCTTTGAAGTTCAACCACTGTCCTATTAAGTTCTAGCTTGGTTCTTGGTTTTAAAATGATACCTTCTGGATGCAACCAAAGATGCCCTCTCACTATTATACTTGGCTTTCTACTGCCTTTATTCACCTTTAGCTGTACAATACCTCTCTGCAAAGCATCAGTGGCATTCGGTAATGGACATCCAACCCTACCACACTTATAGAGAGCATTTACCATCTCATGCATTGATCTTAAAAGTCTGTCATATCCTGAATGCCTATACATTCTGTCCCACCAGTCCACCATCTCCTTTCACTACCAGTGAAATTTTTAACAAGAGAAATGCTATCTTTGGCCAAGGGCTGTCTGTGCAGCAGTGATTGGGTATTTAGTGCAGCCTGGTGGCTAATGATACAAAACCTCAACTTATCATCTGCTTTCCTAGACCACTCCTAGTATCAACTGTCAGAGGCTGAGTTCTTCAGAGGCAGATGCCAAGATGAAGAGATGGAGTTTTGGGTGGAAATTGTTGCTTCCTAGAGGAGGTAAAATTGGAGCTGGGCCTTTGAATAGGGCTTAGATAGCAGACAGGGACATGGAGAATATTCTATAGATAGTTTATTAGAGTAGAGACAGAATAAATTGGTGCTTTGAGATAATTGGCTTTGTAAGGAGGACAAATTTAACAGTAAGGAAAAGGAATTAGGGACTGGTTGCATGGCAGAGAAATCTAAAGATAAAGAGTGAAAAGAATAAAACAACAACAAAGGATTGCAGAGAAAGAATCGGTATGACCTAGAAACAGTTTGAACGAGATGGAGAAAGATCTGGGATCTGGACATTGAGATCCCAGGTAAGTTTACTGAGATGACAATAGTTGTGCATTCCATAAATGGTGTTCTAGATGTATCCCTCTAGTAGCAAGAGTCTGAATTCTGGGCCCGATAAAGGAATAGGCTATATAGATTTGGAAATAAATAGCGAAAGTCTGAAGGGCAAACCTTTGAAAAACATTCACAAGCTTGAGAGTTGAGGTTTGAGGAATACTCACTTAGGGATGAGAGGAGGAAAACGAGAGGGTTTGAGGCAGTAAGACAGCCTCGGCAGAGCCGGAGAGTGCCGTGGGAGGAGCGTTTCATACAGACAGCTCATCAGTGAGGCAAACCCACCACAACTCCCCTGAGCCACTTTGCACAAGTACTACACTGATACTTAATTTTTCCCAGTTAATTTTTAAATGTTTTTTTCATTCATTATTTATGATAAATGTTGCCAGATCTTTGATTCTGCTTTCCCTCAAGGTTAGAGCTCATTCCTTTAAATACACAGAAAGAGAAAATGTGTCTTTGCTGAGGAAGACTCTGAAAAAAGATCTGGAGCTAAAAATCTTTGCAGGGTGAGTTTTCCTGGCTACTGCAACATCATCTCTAGATACACATTATTAGATACCAATTTGAAGGATGAGTAACACAGCCAACAGCTTGTGACCAGGACACAGATCTCCAGAGATACCCTATGGGTTTGCATCCTTGATCTGTGTTCAGATATAAGGACAACCAGCAGTACCGCGAAGCTGTGGCTCCAGCCTAAATATACAAAGTCCACTTAGGGAAACTGATAGCCTCTTCTTTTCACATTTAATAAAAGTAAGCACAGCTAATCCTCTCTAAAATCTTGAGCAAGCTTCTCCCTCCAGCACTTTCAAAAACCCTCCAGCCCCCCAAACCCACATTCCTCACATTCAGCGTACTTTAGTTTCCCAGTCGGCAACTCCCCGCAACCTTCCTACACGTGTTCTTCAGAACCGCAATCCAGGGCCGCAGGGCCTAGGTCTTTTCAACAACAGCTCCTTTCCCCTTCTTGCTCTAATACATGGCTTTCTCCTGAGGAATCACCCTGCTTCTCTCTCAAGTTGAGACAAATCATTCTTACACATCCTCTGCTAGCTGCTCAATGCCGTTTCTGAACTATTTCTCCACGGCTTTCTTGTAAAAACCCTCTGCCCCTTCATGTCATTCTGTTTAAGGAACATTTTTAGTCCCTCATCATCATCAACAATCCACTCCCATATCATGTCTTACTCAATAAAGACCATGTAAGCTGGCCCACAGTTCTCCTCTCCACCTAGAGCTGTCCCAGACGAAGGTGGATGTCCTTTTGACAAGGCACTCACTCCGTCCATGTCCTCCTCACCCAGGCATGTTTTCCTCCATTTATCTTCCCTATCTCCACATTATGGGCAATTCATTATTGCAAGTAACCACTCTACTTTTGAAATTGAAAAAAATGAGACATTGCCTTCTGAGCACCACATGGTCTTGCCAGGATCCCTCCCGTGGCTCCCAAAGCCAATCTCAACCCCATGGAGCATTTTGGCCTTTTGACACCGGCGCCTCTGACTCTCTATGGACTTATTCCTATCTTCACTTTCTTCCCTTTGCAGTTAAACTCTATGGTTCTCATTTAGTCCCTTTCTTGACAAATTCTTCATCTGACTTGCCAATACACACCCTAGTTTGGGCTACCATAAACTCTTTTCTACGCTACTGAAATGGCTAACTAATTAATCTCCCAGTAGATTCTCCAATCAACTCTCTAGAGTGATCTCTCTTAACCACCAACCCGATCAAATCACCTCTCTGTCGTTAATACGTCAGAGGTTCCCCCATCTAAGGGCCTGCTTTATCTAGCCATTTCTTTTCATCTCAAAGGTCATCTCCTCCAGCTCACCCTCACTAACCTCTGCTCCCATCCTACTGCCATATACTCAACTACTTTCAATTCTGGAAATGTAGCTACTACTCTCCTCTTCTCCCTCGCCTCCCTTCCCTTCTCCTCCCTTCCTTTTCCTCTCCTATCCTACCTCTTCCCTCCCCATTTCTCCCTCTAACTCATCTCTTTCTACAGGACAGTTCCTCTTCCTGGAATGGTTACTCCCCTCCTTGCTTCCCCTGGCTCTTCTTATTTATCTTGCAAGTATCAACCCTTCCAGAAAGCCTTTCCTGGACCCTAAGTAGGATAACTTGTCTTTGTCCCTCACAAATACTACTTTTGCCTTACAGAAGATCTTGTTACCTGAATTAGAATTGCAATTCCTTAGTGTTCCTCCCTCCGCATGATGTTCGCCCAATACTCCCTTTGCTGCTACCATCTTCCCACTTCACTCCTGATCTCGGCACCCAGGATCCTTCACAGATCAGAGCGAACTGCCTCTCCCACCTCATCTTCCATCTTTCTTATAAACTGCATTGCTCACGTTTTCATGAGCTCACCCCTCCTCTTCCAGGCACAGCACACTCCTGGGCATTCATTCCTCAGTACACCAAGCCCTTTGATACCTTCACATCTGCATATTTTTTTGCTTCCTGCTTTAAAAATGCTGTTCCCTCTTCTCCACCTGCAGACTTCCAACTCAGTTGAGAAGCTTTAGCTCAGATGTCAGCTGTACATAAGTCCAGACCTCTCCTCCGTGTTCCCTCAATATTCTACCCAAAACTCTCTCAGGGCACAGGGCACCGTCATTCCAGATTCGTACATGTGTCTCCCACTGAGACAAGGGTCTTTAGGGGCAGCAATCATCCATTCAACGTCGTATCCATTAGGCTTTGCAAGTAGAAGAAAAGAGGAAGGGTTCTGAAATTATTAGACAAATGCAGTATGGTTCGAAATTTTTTCCTTGAGTTCTACAATTTTCATTATTTCCCTAAATTCAGCTATGTTTTTCACACAATAACTGTCAGCAAATCACCCATTAAAATTTATGTACCATAGATTTTGCTTCTAACTAGTCAATATTTATAGACAAAACAGTCAAAACTGTACTGTTTATGTTTTCTTTTAGCCACAAAAATTTGCTAAAGGCAAAGTTGGTTGTTTTAACCATACATTTCCATATTTCACAGAAAGATGGTGATACAATTTCATTCTGGAATAAACCACAAGTCTAAGTACAAAGCTATTGAAACAAAATTGTTGTTTTGTATGTTTATTATTTTTTCTCATCCTACCAAATCTACTATCATTTAAATGAAAAGTGTGAAAATAAAAAAGAAACAGCAAAAATTATTTGGCTTTTACGCTAGAATTTGATTAATGACTCTAACTTTCTTGAAAATGGTATTATTTCACTAAAATATTAAAGCCTTTGGATTATTATTGACTGAACCTCAAGACAACAAGTTTCTGTTATATTTGTTCTCTGTCTCACTGTCATGTAAAGTGAAATTAGCTCCATGAAGTCACAAATAATACTGGGTAGCAGCCAAATATACATTTCCAGTGGTTCTAACTTGACCCCTGCCCTCTGACATACACTGAGTCTGTAAAATAGTGGGGAGTCAAGGAAGATGGGATGAGTATCATTGGAGAATTCTGCTTTACCTCTGCTGAAATTAATCAGAAGTTCAAAAGCAATAAAGCATTTTTTTTAATCAATAAGTATTTATTTGGTGATTATTAGGTACCTAGGAATGTGTATAAGCTTTAGGGATACCGCAGTAAAGAAGGGACACACTGTCACTGCCCTCATAGAGTTTGTAGTATAGCAGGGGTGACAGATAACTAAAGATGAAGCTACAGTGCAGTATAAGTGTTATTATAGGAGAAGTATGGGGTGTCATAGTAATATATGTCATAGGGTGTCATAACATGACATATAGTCAGGTGTCAGCATAGGGTTCAGGAAACTGAATATTCCCTCGTTCTCAAACCAAGAGATGCCAATAGGTATGTTAAATCTACTTTTAGGAGTAAAAGAGAAGACTTAGGTTTTCAGACTCCATAGTGTGTGCTCAAAAATACTCATTGGATAAACTAGTGAATAAACGCAGAGGCTTTCACTCAAGGCAAAGGCAGTCTCCTGGGGTCACCGATGACAATGCCTTGGGTTGGACCAATCTCTTGGGGAAAAAGTACTCTCTAGAACAGGTATAGAGAGAAAGTCGGCATTCCATCTTTACCATTCCCTAGAAAGAGAAGTCTACATAGCTGACCCTTCTGGGTCTCCTACATTTCTATAACTCAAGACTGGGAAACAGACAACTGTACTCACAAATAGATTACCCACACACCCCCCAAATGTGTCTGTCTTACATTTTACTGAATTTCTACTTACATTTGATTTCCAGAAAACAAAGATGCCTTGGAATCTTCTGTGCAAATATCTCAAAGACCTGTCGGTGGTGTGATACTTTTTATAATCTTAAAACCAGCCAGAACCTCAATATAAAGCTGTTCTATAATGGATTTGGGATTTCTAGTTTCTAGACTTTACTTGGCAGAACGGTCTGTGTCTTTGCCAAACCTTTAAGCAAGTGTTCACAACACTTCAATCTGTCATGAGTTATGTTTAACAAGGTGTGTGTTTCCACAGCTACCCGTGACTAGGCTGACTGGAGCTTGTCACCTGTTGAGTGATTACCATCACTCTTTTCCAATGAAAGAGAAATGGGTGCATACTAATGAGAGAGACAGAGAAACTCCGTACAGGCAGGGAGTTCCTGCTTCTGTGGGGGCATTCCAAAGATGGTTCCCTGAGGCTGCAACCTAGAGGTGCAGGGCAATTGAAATACTCAAGTGAATGGAGTAGACAAATGGAACACACCCCAAATGTCATCAGAGGTTTCCCTCTTCTCATGCCCAAGGAAAATGAAAGATCCAAGAGCACAAAGATATTCAGGAGATTCAAGATTCAAGATATTCAAGATACTCAAGATATTCAAGAGATCTTTCGGATCAGCCTGAAGCATCTAGACGAATACAACTTTATTTCAGCTTTATAGGTAAGGTTTAGGTAAAGGGAGGACAGGTGTATTGCTCAGGGTGAGAAAGCAAATCAACAAAACTGTTGAGTCTAGGAACAATATCTCTTACCTGCAAATGGTCTTCACCAGAGCTCTCAAACTTTTCCAACTAAATCTCTTTAATTCCAGAAGAGGGTATACATATACCCCAGTGGAAGGGGTTATAACCCATAGATTTTGACTACAAGCATGAAATTCTTTGAAATCACATGTTGCAATTTTTAAAAATTTTGTGATTTTGTATTCGACTCAGTGAAGTATCTGTTGAGATTAATATAAAATAATTTTCCACCAAATCATTAGACAGAATTGATGCTTCAAGAAGATGCCATGTTTGTTCTATGTCTTTGCATATCTCAAGGCTATGGGCATCCAAATTCAAGAAACATGCCCTTCTTCAGGAATACAATTGCTGGTTTTCTGGCTTCCTTTACTCCACCCTAGTAGAGTCTTTTTATACAAATGCCATTTTTCCACCTAAGCCCTCTAGACCCATCTCCTGAGACGCATTCATAGTGGAAAAAGGCAGGGAAAGAACCACCCTCTTCACACAATTCTTGCTTTTTAAGCTCAGTCCTCCAACCTGCAAAGTTATTCCCCAGGTCTAGGCTCTAACCCCTCTGGCTTAGCGGATGAAGATGATGAAGAGAAAGTCATTATGCCCTCTAAAATTGGCTTCTTGACTTTCGAATGTGTACATATGAAGTACAGTTGCATAAGAAGCTCATAGAAACTCTGCCAACTGGTCAGGAACACAGAATCCGGAGCTTATTAGGGCTCCTGGTTCCATTTGCTAACTCTGATCCTCTTCTCCTGGGAAAAGCAATATTCTATGGTATGAATCAAATTCCTTCTTGCAATATCAATCCATCTGACTTTTTAAATGTATCTTAATACAAATCATACCCAGACATCTAGAATAAGAAAGACTTAGGTGAAAAATGTTGGACCAAAGAAAATGCATAATGATAAGTTAAGCCACAAATGCCATGTGGAAACCTTATGCTCATCCCCAAGAGTAATTACTCTAATTTTTGAATACCGTAGTATTTTACACACACTATATACTCACTCCTATAAAATCAGGCAGTCTTTCCTATGCTGGAGCACTCCAGACACTACACCTGTAGTAGCTAATTTTATGTGTCAACTTGTCTAGGCCACAAGGTGCCCAGGTACTTATTTAAACATTATTTCTAGGTGCACCTGTGAGAGTGTTTCTGGATGCAATTAACATGTGAATTGGTTAGCTGAATAAAGCAGATTGCTCTCCCCGTTGTGGTGGGCCTCACCTAATCTGCTAAAAGCCTGAATAGAATAAAAAGGCTGAATAAAAAAGAAATTTTTTTCTCTGCTTGAGTGTCTTCAAGCTGAGACATCAGTCTCCTCCTACCTCTGACTCGGACAAGGCGTACAATTTAGTGACTTGACCTGGATCTCTAGTTTGCTGACCACAATTCTGGGGACCTCACAGCCTCCATAATCATGTGAGCAAATTCAGACATATGTAGAGAACACATACACTGTATACTCTTTCTATATATAATACACATACACACAATTATGTATAATTGGTTCTGTAGCTCTGGAAAACCCTGAGTACCACAGCACCTCTGTCACTAGATCTGGAGCTGCCCAGAAATGACTTGTGTCCACCGAATACAACACTCACTTTCCTAGTTCCAATTATATAGTAAATGTCTTTCTTCTCTCGTTTTGAAATGTTTCCTTTAAAATGGCAGCATTTTCTTGGTTGGTGCTGTCTTTTATGATTGTTGGGTAACTGAGTTTTATGGTATGTCTATTACTAATATACTTGGATCCCACAGAGAAATTTATGTATGTTTCTTAAGTTTAATAAAATATTATGCATATGCTTTTTTATGTTTTTGGCAAGATTTCCATCACACTGGCTTCGTGCAGTTTATGCATTTTTTATTTTCTATTTTAATACAGGCTTTACTACTTGGGATTTCCATTAGTAATGCTGGAGGACTTGGAGCAGACTTTTAGAAGTAAGAGTTGTTATTTAAAACCTTCCACAATGCATAATTAAATACGCGGCAGTGAAGGGTGATATCGTACATTTAATAGATGAGTCCAGTTACAGCGGCAACTTTAAGGAAGAGTTGGTGTTCTAACCCCAGTACCGAGGCCTTAGAAGGTCGGACAGTTACCCATCCTTCCACATTTATAGCAACGCCCAGGAAGCCACATGTTCTAAAAGAGGAGATGATGGCTATAGGGCTGTCTCTCCAAGGGACCTACTTCAACATTAAGGGTTACCCCTGAATAACTCGGGGAGACAGCAAAGCTCCCACACGTTATAAGGGGTAACGAATGTCCCCAAGCATATGCTATGAGCAGCAGCTCTTTGATTGCTGGGGAAAGGGGACTTTGTCTCGGCTCCTTGCCAACAGCCATTCTTCCTCTTGCTATATCCAAGAGACCTTTCTGCTGTCGTGAGCCCAGTGCACACCCCTGCTGGTGCTGTGGCTGCCCACCCGAGCCTCCTGGAGTAGGCTGGGCTTAGGTCCCAAAATCACACCTCCCTCTTCTTTTTTGCATTGTATATCAAAGACTAAGAAGGAAAATATCACTTGAAAAAAAAAAATCCTTCACGCTCTGCCCCACGTAGTATATGACTGAAAATCTCACTGTGGTTCTGCTGAGAGGGCTCCCCTGGATACCAAGCCCTGAGCCCACATCGGATTACACAGTCGTGCAGTAAGTACCTACTGCACCAGGCCCTGTGCCACGAGCCAGGGATGCGCAGGGCAGTAAGACCGAGCCCCTGCTTCGGAAAAGAAATTGGACATAAGCAAATCATTTCAATGCAATGTCACAGGTGCTAAAAGGCATATGGTGCTGAAAGCTTAGATCAAGGTCACTAACTCAACCTGGAGTTCAGAAATGACTTTCAGGACAGCACAAAACCCGAAGTGAGTCTTGAAGGAAGTTGGAAATATTAATGAAACAAGGGAAGGCTTCTTTAACTGTCTCATATAGTACCATTTCCAACTTTTAATTTGCTTTTCCAAAAATAGCCCAATGGTATAAAATCCAGGTCCCAAAGCTTCAGGGCACCGTGTCCTAGTTCCCAGAATTTTCAGGTGGTCAGGACCACCCAGGATGACCCAGGGAATCACCTGCCTGAAGAAGCTCACGCCCACAATCTCCTGCCCTGCTCAGCCTCTAGCATAACGGCACTCTGTTCCTTCGATGCCCAAAGGAATGAAGCTCAAAAATGCCTTCTCCTGTTGCAAGGGAGGCAGGGATATTGGGAAAATATCTAGCCACCCTAGAGGAATTTCTAGAAACACAAAATAAACGAGGCTCATGTGTCCTGATTGTCAGGGAGGTATTTTCCAATCTTTAGTGAATGGTTGCTGCATCCAGTTTAGATTTTCAATCCCACAGCCTAACCCTGCATGGGAAGACAGAGAAAGAGCCTCAATTTCCAGGTTTATAAATGTTGAAAATTGGATAGTCTCACTAAAACTGTGGTGAGCACTTACGTGTTCATTAAATATGATTGCTGCAATAAGAGTATACACCAAAAACTCCTTTAACCATTTAAGAGAAAACTTAGGCTCCAACAAAACCCCATAGGACAGCATTAAAACCCAGGGTTGTTTTTTTTCCTATTCCTTTTTAGCAAACCAATTACAGTGCTGGAGTGGGTGAAACACCCCAAGGAATGGTGTATAAGATCATATAGTAATTGGGCCAATTTATAGTAGGTAACTGAGAAATGCTCGAAATTGTCATTTCTCCTGGTTAGGGCTGAATAGGAAAGAATGTGATTAATAAATAGCTTAAGCAGCAAACAGAAGGCACTTACAATGCACGAATGCTCGGGGGAGATGAGGTATTGAGAAAATCATTACGATAAAGTGCAGGCGGTCTTTAAGCTGAAGGAGGCTGAAACAACTTTTCAAAACATCGCATTATGGGGATATTTGGACTGAAATTGCTTATTAATATTTTCTTTAAGTGGCCTTTCAATTACAAGGTCAAACTCTAGGTGAGCTAAGGTGAGCTGGAATCAAGGAGACTTTTTCAGCTTGGATGAAAGTCTAGGGTCCCAGAGCCAGAGACCAGCTGGCCTCTCCTCCCAGCTTCCACTTAGAAGACAGTGCTGGGCATTGTCTCAGCAGCCTGTTGACAGGATCTCTGCTCTGCAGTTCCATAGCCCATGTGGGACAGGGGGCATCATCTGAGTGACAATGGACAGCGTCAGAAGGTCCCTGGATATTTTCCATCCTGGATAAAATCTTGGGCTCCCAGAGGCTTCCTTTTACACAACCGTTCGGAAAACACACTTGGTGCTATGTGGACTCCATCCTTCAAGCAGGAGAGGAAAAGTTTGAAAGGGACAGACCTCTGGCATTTAGAAACCAGGCTCTTCCAGTGGCTGTGGCAATGTCATGAAGTTTAAGGATAAGTTTATCTTGTCCCCCTTCAGTCGCTCTCTCCATCTGTTTCTTCCTCAAGCAACCTCTGTGGGGGACATCACTTTCCTTCTTCTAGAAACAACAATCCCTTCCTTTGGAGGACTGCCTCTCCTCTACTCTAGAAAGCTCTGAAGGGGTTCCCCCACCTCCTTCTCCCCATCTACAGGAAAGTCAAATAATGCAGGTGTCATCCAATGTGATACTCCATCCCTC
>NW_011888809.1:4550122-4551848 GCF_000151845.1 Pteropus vampyrus
TGGTGCTATGTGGACTCCATCCTTCAAGCAGGAGAGGAAAAGTTTGAAAGGGACAGACCTCTGGCATTTAGAAACCAGGCTCTTCCAGTGGCTGTGGCAATGTCATGAAGTTTAAGGATAAGTTTATCTTGTCCCCCTTCAGTCGCTCTCTCCATCTGTTTCTTCCTCAAGCAACCTCTGTGGGGGACATCACTTTCCCTCTTCTAGAAACAACAATCCCTTCCTTTGGAGGACTGCCTCTCCTCTACTCTAGAAAGCTCTGAAGGGGTTCCCCCACCTCCTTCTCCCCATCTACAGGAAAGTCAAATAATGCAGGTGTCATCCAATGTGATACTCCATCCCTCGAGTCAGTGACTGGCTCAGGGTTAACACCATAATCCAGGTCATACCCATTAGAAGCTTCCCTTCAGGTTTTACATTTGGGTGCCTCTTATCAAATGATTCACAAGGCTGGGATGATGACAGCCTACCATTGACTACGGTCCTACTCTCTCCCCGACTGCTACATTGCAGAAGGAATCTGCAGTGGAAGAGACAGTCCTGAATGCTGATCCCTCCTCCCTGCCTCCTTCTTCCTCTATTCCTATCCTGTGCTTCTTTCCTTTCCCTCAGAGCTTTGCCTTCAGATCACTGTCAGATAATCCCCATGAGGTTCACCCAATTATTTATAAAAATGCTAACTTCCCTAGACAGAGTCAGCTGTGGGCCCACACTAAAAAAAAGCATGGCAGTCCTCGAATAACAAGGTCTCATTCGATGTCATTCCATCATAGCATTGATGAGATGCTGAAGAAACTTAACTCTTATTTATATGAATTAGCCTATGATAAAATTGTTTTAATTATACATCCTTTTGCTTAAAGTCACAGAGCCTATCGATGACATTAAGTGAAGAATCACTTTATATCAAAGAAAGGAGAAAATGGTAGAGAAGTTAGAAACCATGCAGTTTGGGAAATAATCCCAGTATAGAAGATGCCCACCCTCAAGAAGAGAAGAATCTGCAAGTTATGAATGTTGAAAGTAAATATCTTCAGTTCTATCATGTTCTAGTAGCTTCAGAAAAGAGAATAAAATCCAATGTACGGAAAGTACAAAGAGAGATTTTTTAACAATACAGGCAGAGACAGATTCTCTCAATGTAAAAAGTTCTTTCCATAAAAGATGAGCTCCCTGTTGATGGACATATTCGTATGCCGGATGTTAGCAGGGATATTTTTGGACAGATTTTCACGTTGGGGTATAAGAAGAAATCACTGCTCATTGATTCTAAAATTTGAGGAAGAATTTGAGTAAGGCTGTAAACACAGGGCTACAAGACAAGCAAATTTTATAAATGTTCCCACTCTTCCTAGTGAAAGCAGAGAATAACAGTGGGCATCCATCTCTCATAAAGAGCACATTAGACTAAATTCTAGTGGTGCTCCGGTGCCTCTCTATGTGCTGCTGTAAGTCTGCTGGAGATGTCGGACATGCTGGGTGAGCAGCTCAGGGTGAATTAGTGAGACAGAGCACCTATAGACTAGCCCCTAAAAGTCACTCTGGATCAGAGTCATCAAAGATTTTATGAACAAATAAGCAGGGCAACCAGCAACGCTCTACACACTTTGTGACATTTGGGACCCTAAAAGGCCTGTCTTCTGATGAATGTCTACTCCACTCATTATTGATTTCTGAAATTCTATGACTGAGATTTGTTGAGCTTTTATCATAATGCTTTGATCAC
>NW_011888809.1:4552693-4554748 GCF_000151845.1 Pteropus vampyrus
AGATGCTGATGTGAACCCAGGCATTGAATGTGGATTATCAAGGCATTTTTATTATGCCTTAACTATATACATCTTAAAGCAAGCTTTCTTTAAAATTCAATAAATGTTAATGTTTAAAAATGAAAAATCTTTCCTAACATGGACTCAGGCTAAACCTGAGCCATGACAATCACTGTCATAAGGATAAATTAAGAAGGTTGTTCTGGTCTCCAATTTAATAACACTTTTGACTGCCTGTAAATTGTGTGATATATGGTAATTTGGCATCCCGTATTTGATTGGCTTCCTCCTCCAACCCTTCCTCATAAATTAATGTCATCATGAGCACAGATAAGTTCTTTCCTACCTTCCCTGCGTCTTTATCAAATAGCTGTTAACCCTTGCTTGCCACCAAGACAGTGTTAATATAACAACCACCAAAAGAAAAAAAAAGAACTATGGCAATTAAAATACTCAAGAATATCTCTAATAATCTATGTGATTAGTTGCAAACGTTTAACACTGGAAACACCTGTATTCTTCTCAAATAAACAAAAGGAAAAGTTTTAGGATCCCTTCCATACACTAGGCTCCACAGACGTTCATTATTATATGGAATCCCAAATATCACGAAGGACAGAACTCCATGGATATCCAGACTTAATGAATATGTTCTAATCGGTAGAGTAGTGAAGAGACAGACCATGAAAGCAGCAATTCCAGCATTTCCCTATGATGGGGGTGGGGCGGGGGCAAGTAGGGAGAATTGCAGAGAACAGGGGAGAGCACCAAAGCCAGCGTTTGTGAGGTCAGAGAAAGCTTCTCAGAAGTTACATCTAAACCGAGACAGAGCAGAGGAGTAGCCAGGCAAAAATGTATGCACCGGGGAAGGGGCCGAGGGAAGCATCCTTGGAGGTAAAGGAAACAATATGTGGGAATGAGCTCTGCTTATCTGGAGAACCGAATGGGATTAGAATGGCCATGCATAAACGACAAGAGGGAAAAACTATGAAAGATATGGCGAGAGAGGTATAAGTGTCACCCAAAGCAAAGTCAAGTAAACCACTTGTTCAGAGTTTATCTTAAGAGCAATTTCTGAGCAGGAGAGTGATATGCTTTGGTTTGTAGTTTTTAGGGCTCCCTCTGGCTCTAGTAGAAAGACTCCATCTGGATGGGACAAATTGGGAAGTCTGGGTCCGTCAGAAGGAAGGCTGCTATGTAGTCTGGGTAACAAAGGATGGTCACCTGGACTTGGGCCATCACAGCGAAAATGGAGATAAATTATTGGATTTGAGTAGCACTTAGGAGGTAGAAGCGATAGGATTAGGTAATTGAGTGGCTGTGACGAATGATGGAGAGAAAGCAATCAGTGATCACACCCATGTTTCCGGCTTGAGCAAATGGGTGTAGGAGGCTCATTCGCCGAGATGAGGAGCCCGGCGGGAGGCACAAGTCTGCGAAGGAGTTCAGTTCTGGCTGTATTGGTTGAGTCACCTGTGGAATTCCCAAAGGGAAATTTTTAGTGGACAGCGGGATATGTGAATCCAAAGATCTGGGCTTCTGGAACAACCTGCTTTTCAGGAGCATGTAGTCTATAAGAAGACAGGTGCATTAAGGCAGTGTGTAGTCAGGGCTTTCGCATGTAGAAATAGAACTGTCATGTCAAAAAGAGAGGAAGTTCACATTCAGTTGTGAGAACCAGGAATGGCTCCAGGGAAGTAATATTTGATTTAAGACCTTTACAAACGGGTTGGATTTTAGTTGGTTTTTAGAGAAAAAGTGGGCTGTTTGAAGCTTGGGGGCACCTGAGCAAAAGCACAGAGTGAGAAAAATTGATGACACTACAGGGAATTATGAATATTTACACTTGGCTAAGGTTTAAGGTCTGTTCGTAGGTGAACAGGAGGGAATGTAGCTAGAAAGAGGAGTTTACTGAAAGGCAAGAAGAATGGCCTTTTTTCTGCGATATGGATTCTTCAGAGGTGTTTGAACTGGGGAATGACAGTTTTTATGAGTCTCACAGACTGCTTCTCATCTCGCTGAGCCTTTATGAAGGAAGCAGGATTAGAGAGGCAC
>NW_011888809.1:4554798-4561623 GCF_000151845.1 Pteropus vampyrus
GGCTTCTGGAACAACCTGCTTTTCAGGAGCATGTAGTCTATAAGAAGACAGGTGCATTAAGGCAGTGTGTAGTCAGGGCTTTCGCATGTAGAAATAGAACTGTCATGTCAAAAAGAGAGGAAGTTCACATTCAGTTGTGAGAACCAGGAATGGCTCCAGGGAAGTAATATTTGATTTAAGACCTTTACAAACGGGTTGGATTTTAGTTGGTTGTTAGAGAAAAAGTGGGCTGTTTGAAGCTTGGGGGCACCTGAGCAAAAGCACAGAGTGAGAAAAATTGATGACACTACAGGGAATTATGAATATTTACACTTGGCTAAGGTTTAAGGTCTGTTCGTAGGTGAACAGGAGGGAACGTAGCTAGAAAGAGGAGTTTACTGAAAGGCAAGAAGAATGGCCTTTTTTCTGCGATATGGATTCTTCAGAGGTGTTTGAACTGGGGAATGACAGTTTTTATGAGTCTCACAGACTGCTTCTCATCTCGCTGAGCCTTTATGAAGGAAGCAGGATTAGAGAGGCACCACCACAAGATGGGAAGGTTTTGAACTCAGATAGCTCTGGGTTATAATCTTTGGGACTTGGAAACGATGTGATCTTTCTGAGTTAGTTCCTTTTTCCTTGGGTGTAAAGTGGGCAGTTTGATACCCACTTCTCATGGTTACTGTGAACTTTGAACATCGTAGATTTAAGGGAGTCAGTACATAGGAGACAACTACCATATGAAGAATGGCTGCTGGGGTGGTGATGGTTGAGATAGTTATAGTTCTGTTTGTCATCTACTCAGTGACCAGGCCAGCGCCTCGGGAGGAGGACAAAGTAATAAGAGCAACCATTTCAGCTAGGGAAGGGCGCAGCCAGCTGGAAGGAACCATATCCCTTCTCAAAACAGACACACCACGACTATTTCCTGCTAGGCAGGAGAGAACTCTCAGAACTCAGAGGGAGAGCTGTAATTGCTCATCAGCTCACCCCCACGTGTTTCCACCTGCACCCGTAAAACAAAAGCAGTGGGCTACAAATCAGTGCCAGGGGCCCCAGCACAAAAGTAACTTCCAAAGGCACAACCTCCAGAGCAATGTGAATCCAACTTTGGGGACATGACCCAGAAGTGGACATTGAAATAATACACCTGAAATTCTCCTCCAGGACAGATGATGATGTCACAAAATTGAACATGTAAGACCCAGGCAGCAATGCTTTGCCACATATCAGAGATTCTGTCTACCCTGTCCCCAAGAGGTTGATGAGTCAAGTACGCTGTGATAGAGAGGTTTGGCACAATCGAGATTTATGCGAGGCATTTTATTGCCTATGAGAGGTCAACAATAAAATATGCTAAAGAAGGCTGCTACTCAGACTTTGGCCCACAAACGAGGACTTTGCACAATAGAGGAGGATATTCCAAACAGAATAACTGTATATTTGGAACAGACAGGGGAAGGAGAAGCAACCACAAGCATGACACAGTAACTGTCAGGGTCTGCAGAGGGCGTGAGATGTTACCCTACTTGCAAGTTAACTTGCCACAATTTTATAGATGCTTTCTTGAGTCTGAGACACAAGACTTTGTTACAACAAAAGCAATAGCCAGAGAGTCAGCACGATCCCTGATTCCCTCGAGGCAGAGCAGGTACACCTAAATGGATGCACAGGAAGTGGGCTGCGATATAAGAGTAATACTGGGCCTGGAGAAGCCATTACTTTATGGCAGTGTGTAAGAAAACCTGCTCTCTATCTTGGAGGAAATGCTACCTCATCCTACAAAGTTACTTGCTACAAACAAACCTTGAAAAATGGTCTAGATAAAGAGTGGTCAGTGCCTTGCAATCCTGGCATACCCAGCAAGACACATGAGAGCACAGGAGCACCATGAAAGAGTGTCTGCCCACATCAAGCTTTAGCCCACTGGGGCCGGCCTCGAGCTGTCTACTTGAGCATCTTAATGCATTCTCTCTCTCTTCTGAAACAGGGGTCTTGTTCTGAAGACCCGAAGGCTCACCAAGATGATGCCATTCTGAAAGTGCCTTCATTTAATCGGTCTCCTTAATGACTCCTTAGTGACTGCAGTATGATGACCAAGGGTCAAAGACACACACGCGATAGAGTAGGAAGAGAAAGAGAGAGAGAAATGATTTAGCTCCTTTTCAAAACTATCCCTGGCTTTATATGCTGAAATCAGAATATCCTAGCCCTGGGGAAGAAACTTCTAATTCTTAAGGAGTTCACAATCTGCCACATAAATCAGAGTAATACGGTAAGCTGTGATAAGCACAGTAACACATGTGGAGCTCGATGAAGCCTTTTGTTCTCCCCAGGGAAAGGAAAAAGGGCTTCTTTACATGATATGGTAATATCAAATTATCTGCTATTTTTTAAAATATTGCATATCGTAAAGTCATATCTTGGGGTTGTTTTGTAGTGAAGAGTGAACTGATAAATAATTTAAAATAATATGTTAGCACCTTTCCCTGTATATAAAAAAAAAAAATGTAATCTGACTTAATTGTATGTTGCCATGATAACATTAAGAAAGTCCCCAAGGGGTATCTGGGACATGCCCGGCTTAATGAAAAGTCAAAGGACATTACTTGAATTTATATGGACTCCGTTTTCATGCTGGCACTGCATGTTTTTCTGGCCTCCCTCTCCCGAGAGTGTGGAGGCACAGCAGTGGCTGTGGTGGCTCGCCTTCACTTAAAGAGCTAATTAACTGCTTATCATGACTTTCTCATTTGGAAATCAAGAGGCTTATGGAAATCCTTTGGAACCACGAGCTGGAATTCATGCAACTTCATTACTCATTGAAGTCGGAATGCTTTTGATTGTGACAGTTTTGTGTTGTTGTTACTTTTTTTCCCCCGTGCATCTATAACACTAAAAGCCACCCCTGGCACTGAAGCAGCGTGCCTACATAACAACAAAGTCAGTGCCTGGAGCGGGGAAACATGCGGCAGAAGCAAGAGTTACCAAGGCAAAACATGTCTGCATCTTTATGAAGACAAACTCTACCCAAGGCTGGCCAGAGCATAGACGGACTAGGTCATACTTTTATGGCAAAGAACTGGATGCCGTAAAATTGATCAGAATCAATAACCTAGACAAGAATCGGAGACGAGGAAGGGTCATATAGTTCACATCATAAAGTTTCAATAAATGAAAAAAAAAAAAAAAATTGAGGGCGAGTGAGCATTCAAAATGCCAAGAGGAAGAGGGATGGTCAGAGAGAACTCAGCAATGAAAAGCCATGGTCATGGGCAACTCTGGGTCCACTCAAAGCCTCTAGATATGTGCAGCTTCTACTTCCTGGTCACACAGGGTCACCCTTGGTGCCCCTCCTTCCTTTCTCAGAGGCTAACCCTGTGCTTTGCGTAACTGTTGTCATTTATTGAATGAGCCTATTCAACCTACCTTTGATGCTTCACCTTACTCCCACCCAAAACGTGTGTACTCCACATTCCAGCCTTGCCCCCCACGGTCCTACCCACAGCCCTTTTCTCATTCTGTTCTCTTCACCTCTAATCCCTCTCCTTTCTGTTCTCTCTTCCTATGTGCCCATCTGGATAGATCTGTTCTTTACGGCACAGCTCAAAAGCCAGCTCCTCTAAGTTTTTCTCAATCTTTGATTGCTTTCTCCTTCATCAGTATTCCTCATTCCTTCATCTGTGTTCTCATGAGTTTTTATTATTACTTATAGGATAATACTATTATATTTTCACTCTGTTTATAGGCATGTGTACATTGCTCTCTAGCTCATTTTGATAAATTATTTCTTAGCACAGTACTCATGTCATTCTTTCTTTCTCTATTTATACAACTGAGCACAGTGCTTTAAATTTAGCACATGCTTCTAAAATGTGAGCTAAATATTAAGTTGTATTTATGTGAACACTGGCCATCTTGCAATGTGGGGATTATTCTGAATTTCCCAAAAGACTATGGAATGAAAGCCCACACAGAAAGTTGTGCCCTCCAGGGAACTCACTGGGATTCCCCAAAAGAGCTGAGGACACATCAACAGCAGATTCACCATCCTATTCACCTCACTGCGAAGACTGTGTTACATGCAGTACAGGAGGAAGATATGAGAAACTCAGACACCAGGCTCTGAAGGAAGAGGTCTGGCGACTCAGAGCCAGCTCTGTCACTGGCTGCATCTCATCATCTGGGACTTCACAGTAGGCACAGAGCAGTCCATTATGGTGATATGCAGTGACACATCCAGCCCAGAGTAAATGCTCTTTTTGCTTCTTAAATGTCACAATGTTTATTTCCCTTGAACTGCCTCTTTGTGAGTCGGGACACTCAAAGCTCTCAACCTTTCTAGGTGGCAGTCACAGTAAATCCCTGCTTAAGGTTTCCTTAAGTGACAGAGGTGTCTTGGATTGGATAAATTAAAAGACAAAACACTGAGACAGGGGAGATCATTTCTCCAAAGACCTGTAGCTCCCTGAAACCCCAGCTTTCCTTGAGATATGAGTTTGCTTAGTTCATTGACTTTCTTTAGTCAGTTTCGTAAGGATGGTATCCTTTAAAGAAGAAGATGGCCTCGCAAACTCAGAGGAAGGTAACGGTACATGAGAGTTTGGGTTGTTTATTTGAGAATCTTTGACATGAATAATGATGGAATTCAGGCAATGCAAAGATTCAAATTAAAAGGAGATTCAATTTGATTTGAATGGAAGCCACTGACAAGCCCAATAAAAGCAGAGGAAAGTTCAGATAGGTATTGAAGTGGAGAAGAAAACCCTAACTCAGGTTCAAGGTTTTCGGTTTGTCTAAGGATAGTAAAGATCTGAAAATTGTGGAACCTACAGGTAAATTTTAGGGACTGGGGATAAAAGAAACAGTTTCAACACTAGGATACCAGAAGTTCTTGAAACAAAAGAGAAGTTTAAAAGCCAAAAAGAAATTGATCAGATAATTAATAATTGAAGAATGTGGCAATCAATTTAGGAGGCAGTAGAGAATGGAGGTGGTTATAGAAATAAAGGGGTAAACAGAAAGTATGAATCAGGAGGTATAGAAAGGAGTAAAGAGATAGTGGTCTCTTGAGAATAAATACCATTTAATTGCAAATATCCTTAAGAAAAGGTCACGCTTTTAAAAGATATGTCATTTACCTTCATGAGGAAGAATTTCATATTTATTTTCGATAGCAAGGTAGGAAATTGAGAAATAGGGGCTATAAGTGAACTCTGAAGAAAGAGAAAGCTGGGGTGAGGAGGCAGGCTAGAAAGAACCTGAGTGCAGACCATTTACCAGGGCATGGTAGAGAGACAGAACTGAGCTGATAGGATGTATGTGAAGGTCATGATGCTGGATGGAACAGGCAGGGAGCAAGACAACTTCCTTGGCTCTCTATGTACTCTGTAACAAAAACGATTAGAGAATTGGTTTCCTGAACTGAGCATGTCATGTTAGGATCCAACTGCTGCCTACAGGTACCCTATGACAGAGGCAGAGCCTGAAGCAAAAGGCACAGCATGAAAATGTAAGATGATTCATTTTGTTATTGGCTCTCTACCAGCATTAGGACATGACCAACAGCCAGGAACCACTGCTGTATCCTGACCAGTGACAGACAGGGCATGTCTTCATTACTGGGTTAGAGTCTTCAAGGAAAGATCCAGAAAGGTGGTCCAAGCCTTGGGTACCACTGTCCTTCCAATAACTGAACAGCATTCGGATCATGACAAATCTTTTGAGCAGCTTCTTGCCCCCTTAGAGACAGTCCCTCTTCCTCAGACGACTCCAGCCAACAGAAAGCTTCGCAGCCCACTGTCCACTGCTACCACCCACCCCCGGGCTATTTTACAGGCTACCGAGTCCCAGACAAGGGCAAACTCTAATTTGAAACCTCATTTTGATTTGTTGACTACTGCTTAATGCTTCTTAGTGCTGCAAATGACCTAAGATGTCCACTTTCGACTTATTTTCCTCAGGTATTCATGAGTCTCTATCCATTGTGATTCACTTGCACAAGTGACTAGTCTGAGACAACATAACTCTCCAGCCATCTTCTCCTGTTTGATCTGTGGAATCAGCAATAGACAGAACCAGGAAGAGGCCTGACCCTGTGGAAACTCCAAGTTGAGGACCTGGGTTTTTTAACCCTCACTGCTTCGTTAAAGGCTTTTGTTCCTTCCTCGATCCATTTCTACTCAACTCTGGCTAATTTTGCCACATAAACTTCCCTGAGGCATTATCAGGCAAAATGGTTCCTCACACCGAGGCATTCTGCACTGTGCCCTCATCAATTCAAAGGTGTTTGGCAGGTGATTTCTGATTACCTCTCCTACCATTCCACCAGAGTTTTCTCTCTACTTCTGAACTTTCCTCCCTATTAATATGGGCCCCGTTATTGAGTCCCAAGCCACGATGTGCCTCCTCCGAGATCAGAGGGGCAGAAAGCAGAGCAGAGCACACTGAAGTTTCTAAAGGATTTGAGTTCAGGGCCAGACCTACCATCTCCTCGAGGCCTCGCTGTTTTCAAAGTAGATCCCTTTCTGGTGACACAGAACACTGAAGGATCCAGTGCATTTGGACTGGCAAACGGTGATCGCGGGGACTCCTGGCAGTCGCTGATTAAAAATACACAGTCCTCTCTGGTGGCAGGTACAAAGGCGCCATTTCTGCCCAGCACTTTAAATGGGACATGAATATAAGTGCTAAGTATTGAAAACACCAAAGCTGAATGCTTTGAGTGACAAGTAATAATAACGGTAGTGATAAAATCTAGTAATTTACTAAGCACTGTACTTACATCACCGTCGTACAATAATTCTATAAGTAGATGCCATACTTTACCTCATTTTCCAGATGAGG
>NW_011888809.1:4562283-4564591 GCF_000151845.1 Pteropus vampyrus
GTCATTCAAATACCTGCTACATGAAACTGTCCTCTTACAGTCCTCCAGGTAAAACAACGACCTTGAAAACATGGTCTCACGGTGCCCAATAAACTTGGTTCTAGATCAGTGCCCAAGAAGTGAAATTAATTTAGAGTCCTAATCAATTATCTGCAATAGAATGAAATGGAATAGAATGAAAAATATCAGTTCATTCCGGATAGTGAGATGAAGTACTTGTATTATGACATGTTCATTTCATTTATATATCTTTACATGTATATATGTGTACTCTCTGGCATGATCAAATATATTTTTTATTGTGGGTCCCAATCGAGCAAGTTTGAATGCTACTACTTTGTTTGGTACTTTAGAGCACCCAGGAGTCAAGCTTTTCCCAATAACTAGAAGATTCCGGAGATTCCGGGTAGAGCCTCTTGGTAAGACTTTGCATAGCCCTGTCTGAGGCATAAGAATTGGGTTCAGCTTGTTACCCTTAATGTCAAAGGACCATACAGCTAGCCCACCCAGAGACAAAGCTCTATGGACAAATGAAGTTGTCGGAGCATAGATGGCAGAGTTCTGTTTGCACACAGCTACAGTGCAGGCACAGTCCTTGTCACCTATTCAAGCACTTGTGCTCATTCTATTTTGGGAGTCTCTGTCACGAACTCACCCAAGTATATGTTCCTCCGTGGATCCCCAGACAGTGCTGGGGAAGGGAGGAGATAAGGAGAAGGTTTTATTTTTGTAGTAAACACTGATTTACTCAGTCTCTTGGGATTATTTGCTTCGCTTAATCAAATATTGGTCTTCAATCTTTTATTTCCTGTTCCTATGCTATAAAGAAAAATGTGTTGAACTGCATTTTAAGCTCAGATACTCATCAATATCACATTTTCTTCTAACAGTTCTTGTTTTGTTTTTCAGTTCCCTTTTGTCGTCTTCTACCCCTTCTTGCTTCAGACATCTAGGGCTAAACCACGATATATGTCATTTATCCTTAAATTCAATTCTAGAAATAATATATGTGCATACATTGTTTCCTAAAGGATGTATTTATTTCCTGATTTCAATAAAATTTGATTGACTTTGGTTACAGATGTAAGAAGAAAATTTCTGAAAGAGACAATCAGATCAGATAATATGTTAATATAATCAGGGCTTCTAAGGAAAAGCAATTTGACAGATTAGAAATTGTATCTTTGTGTGGATACTGCCCAAGTTGTCAAGCCCTCTTCCCACTGTGACAGCAGGCTCCCTCAAACTTCAGGGACACCCTGTCTTCTCATCACATTATGGAAAGCCAGCCTGGAGCTATATTTGAACCCTTCTGTCAGAGAAGACTAGGAAACAGGAAGTAAAGCTCCCTACTTGAAGATTCCAGCAGCTGTTGCTGATGCTCCTAGATGTTACCATATAGGTTCCATTTTACAGAGCTAGAAGCTGAGATGTAAAAAGAATAAATAACTCTACCTACCCTTCTGTTCTCCTTCATATGAAATCTGGCCATGTTTCTGTGCACCAACTTAGTCTCAATTTGGAAAACCTACCACCAACCAACACAGTGTTTACATTAGCTTGAAGTAGAAAATTACCAGTGAATAAACCCATCAGAGAACTGGGGGCCCAGTTCATGGCTATGGAAGGTATAGGAAGGCAGATACGTTTAGCCTTTCCCTCTCTCCGCACAGCCATTACGGACCTTCACGAGAAACCAGCCACCAGCCCAGGGAGAAAGGGCAGAGCAGTGCTGAGTGAACAAAGCAGCTATTTAGTGCTTATAGATAATATCCAACTCCGGCATCAGCGGAGAGCTTGGCCGGTGAGGGCATCTCCTAGGAAACCATCAGATAACACTGGGAGAGACAGGCTTTAACATAAAAAGAGCTGCAGGGGAAACAACACACGGAGCTAGAAATGAGCCATGTTTCATAATGCAGTAGTCATTTCTTGTACAACAAATCGGCCTGCACTGCTCACGCGGGTGCATCCGTGCTAAGGCAGGGAATCCTACGCTCCCCGCCCTCTGGAGGTCAGCAACTCAGCTACCCGACGAAGTGGGGGGAGCGGAACCTGACCTATTACAGAACAAACAAGCCACCTTTCAGGCCGGCCCTGGGCACTGCGGGGAGCAGTTGTGATCACGTGGGCTGCAGAGAAAGCATGATACTTGGATGGAGGGTGGTTCCTGACCTGCAGAGTGACCTGCACAGTGGCATATGTGGTCAACGGAACAGCGGCAGCTGCTGACAGAACCTGTGAGCCTTCAAAACATTCTCTTCCTCCACTGCTCAGCACCACATCTTTACCCTCCTCCTCCTCCTCC
>NW_011888809.1:4569201-4570779 GCF_000151845.1 Pteropus vampyrus
CCGCTCCCTTTAGCACGCATTAGTGATGTTCCCTGGTGCTAATAGGGAAAGATTCGACACTCTACATTTTTACAAACTCTTTAAAAGACTCTCTTTCAGTCTGTAACTGCTACTCTGACTCGAAGTCCCTCCCCTCACTCACTCTCCTCTTTCTCCCTGCCCTCACTTATCCACTGTCTCTTTTATTCTGTGTCCACCTTCAGCCCTCACCCTGGACATGATGACCTCCCTTTCCCCTCCTCCTGCTAAATTTAGACTCCAAGCTGTCTCCCTTGTGTGAGAGGTTGGAGGGCCGTGGCAGCGGGCTGCAGAGCTGGTCTTGAGTTGGCTGTCGGCAGGGAGGGAAGGACAAATGTCAGGGAGACTTACTCCCTGGCCACCTCCCCCAGCCCCAGCATTCACTCCTCTGCAGCCTCTCTTGACAGGCAGGGTAAAAGCTGGAGGGCATGGAGGGCCTTTGAAGTCTGGCTGCCTGTCACCAGAGCTCAAAGAGACCAAGGGCTTGTCAGAGCACAAGTCACTAGGGCTCTCTCCCTTCCCCAATTAATTCAGCTGGCTCTGGAAGGGACGGAATTGTGATATGCCCAGGACTGAGTGGGAGGCGGAGCACGCTGGTGGAATGCTGCGGCATCTAAAATCGTTTTCTAAGCACCAGATCCTGGCCGTGGCTAACTTTATTCACTCCTCCAAGGGAAGTGGCGCCTAGGCAGTTGACCCAGAGGAGGGAACCCATGGATTCCTTCCCCTGGTCCCATCCTTGGCCCTGGATGCTGGCCAAGGTCAAGAATCCTGTCACCAGAGCCTCTTCCCTTTATTTGGGCTTTACTTCTTCCCATCTCCCAAGTCTACCTGAAAACCAGCACCAGGTCATTTATAAGAATCGTGACTCTCTGGCCTTTTCTGAGAACATGTCTGGAAAAGGAAAAGCACGAACCCTCTGAAAGTGGGTGTCAGGGGCATTGCGGGGGTCGCCAGAAGAGACAGACAGGGGCCTCCAAAGGCAAATGCCCCCAACTCGCCCTTTAAGCCCATTCTTCACCTTATATCACTCTTTTGATTCTAAAGTTTTAATTGAACTAATATTTATTAAGTCCCTGCTGTGTGCCGAGCCTCTCACAGGTGCATTCATCCCAGTTCCATCCGGCCATCCCCGCTGCATGGAGAAGCTGGCTAGCACAACCCGCAGGCCTGGACACTTCCAGGCTCCTGTCAGAGGACAGGTGAAGGGGCAGAGAGCAGAGAGGGATCAGGAATAATCTCATCTACGCTGCTGGAATGGCATCAAGTCAGCACCCGGAAATGGAGCCAAGAGGCTGGCAAAGAGAGCGTCCACGGAGAAAACCAGCATTTACTTCAGAAGTTTTGAAGACGACAAACAAAAGCATTTGTCAGGGTTCGGCATCGCTGGGGCTAACCTGACGTTCCTTCTCAGTCCTTGGGTTAGGGCAGCAGTGTGCTGAGCAGTATAGATGGCACTGGATAAGAACTCGGAAGTCCTGAGTTCCAGAGCCAGCCCTGTCTCCAACCAACTGGATGGTTCTGGGTAAGTTTCTAGATCTGTAAAACTGGAAGGCAATA
>NW_011888809.1:4571694-4583319 GCF_000151845.1 Pteropus vampyrus
GTAAGCCAGGCTCAGGGGACTGCAAGGTGGTGAAATAGTGGACAAAGACTATTACTTCACTTGACAGTGTGGCCTCATTACATTATTTCCAGCCCAGTGTTATGCATTTGTGAAAACCACAGTATGTGAAGAAGCGGCTTCTATGTGGGAGGGTCGTGCATTATTAGTTCTACAAAGGAGCACTGACCGCCTGCTAGGATTTAGGGCCAGGTTAAAGGGCGAGGTGTGTAAACTCTTCCCGGTGTGCATCCTACTTGTATGTACATATAGTGCAGTAACCAGATCAGACACGTGAAGGAAAAAGAGGTGACCTTCAGCAGAGGACACCGGGAACACTGTCAGGCGGGCTCTTCTGGCCTGGAGCTGTCACTCTCCCTCCCTCGTGGGCTGGGTAGGGGAGGAGGCGATTCTCCTCTCCCAAGGAAGCCACCGTCAGGACCGCAGGGAGGGGCACCCACCAGGGCTTCTGGAAGCATAAGCTGGCTTTATGTCCTCATATAGCGCATAGGAAATGAATATTTAAAGGTATGGGGTCATAAAGCTGTGGGATATGAGGAAACATCAGACTTTGAAGCCTGGCTGCTGCATGCTGCTCCATAATATGGCACTTGTTTATAGCTCCCCAATGCCTCCGGCTCGATCACAGAAATGCCACACCAGAAAACTGGCACTGTGCCCTTCATCCTGGAAGTTTAAAAGTCACAGAGAGCGGTGCTTCTGACTGTACAGCCCAGTGAAGCCGAGGCATGGCCGCCACCCCCCGGACCTGAGTGAGGCCCCCAAGTGGGCCCTGCCCATTCCACCTGTCTGTGGCTCTGCACATGAGAATGTCGGTGCCCAGGCCAGCGAGACAGGACAGGCAGGAAGCAGACCTTGGCAAGCCACGGGATTGGTGAAGGAAAAATGGGATTTTATGATTTATGGTCCTGTTTAAATTATCCTCTCATTATGGCAGGTAAGAAACGATTTTCAACTACAGATGCACAAGTTGGAGCTCAGTGTTCTCCTCTAGATTTACGTCAAAACGCTCATCTCCTAACTGCACCGTTCTGCGCTTTAACACGTGAATGGGCACATGCGCATTTCCCCTCCCGGAGTGGGCACGCCCCACATTTATTTCCGCAGGGATGTTAGAACAGGCTTTGGTATCACCCTCGCTGGTCCCGCGCTGTCTGGATCATCACGACCCTGATCTTTCAGTCAGCTAAAGCTCTGCGAGTGGAAGGTCTCCGTCGCCTGCAGCGTTCCTGGGGGCACGGGTGATGCCCACCATTCCAGCGGCGGCGGCCGCGAGGCCCCTGGGCACAGACGCCAGACTGCTCAGTCGGAAGGGTACACGCAGAGTCCGGACTGGGAGCAAACTAACCAGAGAACAAAAACTCTGGGGTACAGGCTGTAGCTGAGAACTGCAT
The DNA here is from genome assembly GCF_000151845.1 of Pteropus vampyrus. Taxonomy (NCBI): domain Eukaryota; kingdom Metazoa; phylum Chordata; class Mammalia; order Chiroptera; family Pteropodidae; genus Pteropus; species Pteropus vampyrus. Next base: position 4,573,107 of record NW_011888809.1, read on the forward strand.
CCCCAGGAAGCATCAGTTCCCCCTCCAGAGCAGGAGCAGGAAGGCCATTACCGCAGAGTGTGAGGAGCCGGCACTGGAGCCCTTCCAGAACACAGGACGACGGAGGGAACACGGCTCCAGCTTGTCTCCGGCGAGGGACGGGGATAACAGGGCACGAAGCGTGTGTGGGGCTGCACGTCTGCATCCCCCCAAAATCCACAGATTGAAGCCGTAATCCCCAATGAGATACTATTTCTAGACAGGGCCTTTGGGAGGTGATCCTGTCCCGAAGGTGAAGACCACGCGATGGGATTAGTAACAAGAGAGCTGGCTCTACCCAGCTCTCTCCACCAGTGAGGCAGCAAGAACACTGCAGTCTGCAAACCAGGGAGAGAACCGAATTGGCCGGCACCTTGATCTTGGACTTCCCGCCTCCAGAACTGTGAGAAATCAATTTCTGTTGTTTAATCCACACAATCTATGGTATTTTGTGATCACAGCCTGGGCTAACTAAGACAAAGAGGGAAGGCCAAAGCTGTCAGCCCAAAAGTCCTGCTCAGGAGGCCATGAACACCAGTGGCTGCTAATTTCAAGCCACCCTGAAGAGAGACAGGAAATCCCTCTGAAGCAGGTTCTGTGCCCTTTAATTCGGTCAAGGTAGGCTGGGACTTGGTGGTACTCGGAGCCATGCTTTGCTCTCTGAAGACAGTTCCTGGACTCCCAACGCCAGATACCCCAACTACAAGACATTAAAGGGAGCATGAAGAGAGAGACGTTAAGTTCTCAAATGCACCGTCCGGGCAGAAACTGAGACAGTCTTCAAAACGCCAACTCCGGCCTCCATACACATTGCTCTTAACTCTGTGGAGTTCTCAGAAGAAAATGATTTCAGCAGAATAAGCGTGAGCACTATTATTCCTCCCCATGCCTGAGCAATCTGTCCTTTCCCGTCAGACCGCCATGGTCCACAGGGACAAGAGTGTAAGACATGAGTGTCACCCAGCAGCTGTGGCCTGTTTTGAGCATAGCCAGCCTTCCTCTTAGAGGTTGAAAATATTGTGAATCACGCGAGACTCTGCTGGATTGTAGCAGCACCCGTGGTAGTAGTCACCATGGTAGTAAGCACTAGCCAGAGAGAAAACTTGGAGAGATACTGGGTCTTTTTTCTGCGGCTTTGAAAGCCTGAGCCCAAGACAGTGTGTAACAGGTGCCTAAATGCAGAAAATGCTAAAAAAAAAAAAAAAAAAAAAAAAGGCACATGCAGGCAAACAACAGTATTCCTACTATTCCAGGGTCGCCAATGCCTTTTCTGTCGAAATAAAAATCATCCAGTTCCCCCCGTGACTGCAGAAAGATCGCGCTCCCAGCAGGTACCCTTGCTTAGCGCTGCTTCAAACCCCAGAGAAGGCCCCGGGGGGCTGCACCTCATTGCCCGGTCCAGACCCAGTCACCGAGCTCTTCTTGCTGACCCCCCGCCCTTGAGGCCCCCAGAGGCTCCTGCTCTGCGACTCCCCACATGTGGGCTCCCCATCTCCTGTCACTCCGCACAGCGAGGCTATCTCCGGCTGCGGAGTGTCAGAACTTCCGTGGCATCCGAGGATGAGCCGCGGGAACACGGCGCTGAAAAGAAAGGCCTCGACTCTGGCTGCCAGAGCCCGCAGCTCTGGGTGCCCGTGGGTAGCACATCTCCACATGAGGGCAGGGCCCTCTTCCCGCAGCACGGACCCTCAAAGGCATGTCGCACGTACAATGACGCACACCTCCGTGGCGCGGGGGACACTGCCTCATGGCAGGTTGCTGGGGCTCTCTGCTTGCTCCCCATCCGGGGTCCCGCAGCCTGTTCTCCACAGCTCTCCCCGTCTCACCTGATATGGCAGGTGCGGCCCCAGCGCCCCCAGGCAGAGCAGGCTCAGGTCCTCCCTGCGCACCTCTTCCTTCCAGACTAGGCACTGGCCTTGCCCTGGCATAACCAAAGAGCTCACTAAAAGTTCCCTGGGCCAGAGAACAATTTTCCTTTAAAGACAGATTCTGTGGCCACCCCTAGCATGCAGAATTGCTAGATTTGAGTGTGTTTTCCATCCGCATAATCGTCTGGGATCTGCCACATATAGAGGGAGGTAAACCCTTGAAGCGCCTCCAGCACAGGTGGCCGGCGCACAGCCCACAAAGCACTGCAGGGCCTGGCCTCAGCCAGGGCCCTTTGTCACCTGCCACAACTTCAACGTCCCTTGACCTTTCTCTGCCATGCTCCGTGCAGAGGCCCGAGGAGGAGGCCTGCTGGAGCAGGGAGCGCTGGGCAGCAGGAAGGCAGAGGCAAACTCTTCCTGCCACTGACATCTTAATCATCACCAAGTTTTCAAAGAAACTTCCGACCACAGGGAAACTTCCAGACAAAACTGACTTCCAGTGAAATGCATTTACCTCTCAGCTCTTCTTTACATGTACTTTGTGACAGCATCGCGAGTCTTCCTGCATTGGGCTGAAATCTTGTCAGCTTGTGAGAGCAAAGCAGGATGGAAGTGAGTTAGCGCCGAGGAAAAAAAAATCATAAATGTCAGTCAGGCTCCTAATTGCCTCAGCATATGCTAAGAAGGTACAGGGCCCCCAGCCTGCACCAATGCCCCCCATAGTGGTACCGCTGATCTCTTGGGATGGCCGAGGCAGGGTCCTCTCTGTGGCCCGAGGTCACAGGCTACACCGGGGAAGTGAGGAGCTAAGCCTGTGACCTTGGCCCACCCCATTGTGTGGCCCCCACGGGGCCAGCTGTGTTCCCTGCAGGGGATCCCATCAGCTCCTCTTTTCAGGAGAAGGTCTAAAGTCGCTTAGATTCACATCCTCTCTCCTAGGGGACCTGCAGCGCTCTCGTTGGCAGCCTTAAAGACGACGAGAGATGGATGGATTTGAGACGAGGAGGACCACTTTCCCTCCTCTGAGCCTCTTCACTGCGGGCCTTCCTCTCCCAGGTGTCCTGTCTGACTGCCTTTCCACAGCAAATCCTGACTGTCTTTCAAAGCTCCACTCACACGCTTCCTCGCCAAGAAAATCATCCTTGACTCTTCCAGCCAATGAAAATGTCTCCTTTCCCTGAACTGAATCCTGTCACTCAGATCCCGCTGCACAGATCCAGGATGCAAAGGCCTCTGGCTCTGCCTTTCAGTGGATGGAGTGTGGTGCTGCCCACTCACACAAGGCGGGTGCATGATCCAGACCCACCAAGTACAGGATGATGGGGAAATGTCACCCCTTTGTCTTAGAGAAACCTTCCCATATGGAAAAAACTCACTCCTTCCAGCTGAGGCAAAACCCGGAGGCCTTGCTCGACACTACTGGTGGAGGCTGGTGGCCTGCCCGCGCTGGTTATGGCAACGCTGCTCATGACCTGCTCCTGTTCTTAAAGTTCATGGCTTTTCTGGCAGCCACAGGGAACAGGACTGTGGTATTTGTAAAGAAAATCACATCTGTACCAAGGGGCTGAGAACGGCTGAGCAAAATGTGCCACCGTGTGGTCCTAGAGGCTCCAGAATGACATCCATCAACAACTTCTGCTCCTCCCTCTGCTGAAGTGGCCCTGTCAAAGGTGCTCAGAGGAAGGCCCGGGGTCACTGTGAAAGAAGCCGAGGAGATGGAGATTTTAAGCTGGGCCTTGGCCTGTAGGAGTAATGGGAAATGGGGGGCCACACGGGATAAGGCACTGGTACTGGGGGTCTCGTCGTAACCTGACACGACACACTGCAGGGCCTCTGGCAAGTCAGGCGACGACTCCGAGCCTCTGTTTTCTCACTGTTCTTGTCAGAGGAGGTAACAGCTGGGCTGGACACTCATGAGCTTTAACATATTACTGAAAAAGACAACACTGCCCAGACCTGGGGGGTAGGGGAGCGGTGCCATCAGGGATCTGGGGACATGAGAGCCAGACCCAGAGGCATTGCGTAGGAGGACGGGGGACTGGCCTGGCCCTGGGGGGTGAGAGATGAAGGAGGCGACCAGGCAGCGCAAATGCAAAAGTGGAAGCAGAAGAAGTTGTCTTCTGGACCAGCTGTATGGGGCTGAATCTGGGGAGAGGCATCCAGGCTGGAAATAAAACACTTGGGGTTCCTTGCATAACAATGATAGCCCCATTTGGGGGAATAGAGTAGTAACTGAGGCAGGGGTGACTGTGGAAAAGCAAAGAGGACCCCGAAGATCACCGTGGGGTACAGAGGCTGGCTGGAGCAACTGCATGCTTGTCTTTCCGACTCCGTGTTCATTGATTTCATGCTGAAAAGTGGTTTAAAACTGGCTTGCAGCAGGGCGGGGGGCGGGGGAAGGGGCAGTGTATTTACACCACAGAAAACTGCAAACAAACTGGGGCTTGTTTTCCAAGAGCTGGTTGTTAAACATTTGCCACTGCCCAAGGGCATCGGATGTTAAGGGAGGACACAGAAGGCCAGTAAAAGAAAGCACAAGACAACTTCGAAGATGCAGGAGCAGAACCAGAAGGGAACAGCACCCTGGCACCAAGGCAGGAGAGACGGCCCGCGGGAATCGGTCCGTAGGTGTGGGCCACTCCCTCTGAGCAGTCTGCATACTTTGGTCACCTGCTGCTGAGACAGCTGACTGCCCCCATGCTGGAAGGGGAGGTGACCTTGGCGTGGCTTCTATGCCTGCACCACCTGGTCAGGCACTACCCATGGCCTTGGCCTTACCATGCTAGTGACAGAACAGACTTTTTCCTGACATTCTCTCTAAACCCTTGGCTCTTTAGGAAAATGAAGGCATAATCGGAAAGCTATTTTCACAACATCTGACTCCTCCTCCGACAACATTTAGCCATAAACGATAGAAAAATTTCATCCTTCCTGGAGTGCAGTTGAGAGCAATCTGACAGAATTAACAGCCTCATTTATTAGCCACATTGTACTCAGACCCCCGCCTCAGGCACCTACCACCCCCGTGGCTCTCTTGGTTCTGGGAGCCTCCTCGACTGTTCCCAGACTGTGGGGCTCATTCTCCGCAGAGCGCTGGCAGGCAGCAGTTACATTATGTATCTGCTCAGCGCTCAGGCAAGAAACCATTATGTTCACGGATCATTATTGACATTCTGACATTTGTCACCTCCTTTCATAGCAGTTAAATCTTGCTTTATCTGTAAATGTCACCATGTCATTTATTCATGAAAGGGGTCACATTCCCGAAATAGCATGCTTCAGTTTAAAAGGGGAGCTTGGTTTTATTCACAGTGGGTAATCCTCAAACAAACTTTACTGCTGATAAATGCTTTTTTATTGGAGTTCCTTGGCCTTAAATGACATCCTCAAATGTAGAAAGCAGTTCTGTTTGTGGAAATAAAATCTGAATGTCGAACATGAGAGAAGATGGTTGAGATTAGAAAAAGGGAAGGTTTTCTGTTGCCACCATATGTGCTAAGTTCGATGTAAACAGATTTGAATTTATTGAGAGTAAGCCATAATTTTGATAAGATTGTTATGCTTCTGGAAACACGCCCGTGGCCTTTTTAAATCATTTATGCCTAAGAAACTTCATTGAGATCAGGGGCTTCTTCACCTTCCTGGGTGATCCCTTAGTGGGGGACATAGGAAGGGAAAGAGGGCTCAGCAAACACCATGTGCTCCTTCCTCCTCCCCTCAGATTCCAAGGACATTGCTGGGGAGATGATTAACTCATGTTTATGTTGGCAGGAAGAAATGCCTCTTTTAGTTACGAAGCTTGCTCAAGGTTCACTTTAAAGTAGGAGACCTATAAAATTTATCGTCCAAACCCAGATACTTTTCTGTGGGGCAGAGGAGGTACTAAAAATAATTAACAGGTATTGATTGATCTACAAGCACCATGAACACAGACAAAGCAGGGCTTATGGCCACCCAAATTTTAAGGCTTTATCAAGTGTCTCATTGAATAGGCTTACATTCACCAGCTGCTAACTATTAGACAGGAAAGGCTTCTTTCTCCATGTGTGGGGTTCTGTGTCTCTCAGATTTTAATTCATTTATCTAATCCAATAGATCTAAAGTGTGGTCCACGATCGAAAACAACCAGAAGATGCTGTTCACACTGCAGGTGCCCGGTCCTTACTCAGATCGGCTCAGTCCGAATCTCCAAGGATGCTGCTCACACGCCTGCATTCTAACACACCTCCCAGGTGCTAGAGGGGTCACGCACACCGAAATGAGAGAGTCAACTACTCTGACCCAAATCTTTTGTTCTTCCGGCTACGTCTGTGTTCTGGTCACACTGCGGTAGTATGAACCGGGTGGGTAAATTCTGCTCTTTTTGCCTAGAAAAGTAACTTGCAGATGGGCTGTGAGCTGAAAACAGATTCTCCATTGTCCACAAATACGGAGGCTTTGACGCTTCCCACATATGGCCCTTAAACATCAATCTGCTCCCCCGCTCAGAGTTGTGTGCGTGTGACCATTTCACACCCACTAGGCGAAAGCCACGTGCACGCATACGGTCTCGGAGTAGTTAGAAGGTAAGAAAACGGTTAGGTGACATTGAGGTCACAGCGAAGGATGAGCGAATGCAATTAAAGCCGCTCAGTGATAGAAGAGAAAAGAGCCAGGGAGGGAGAGTCCCCGGCACTAATGAGACCCTTTCTGAGTGTGATCCAGGCTGCAGCGACACGCGTCGCAGACCACAGCTGCACGTAAGTTCCCATCTGAAAGCCCGGGCCAGGGTCACGGTCACTTGGCTATCGCTGCCTCAGATAATGTCCTCATTAGTTCACCATGGTCATCACTGCCCTGGCAACGGCAGAATGCCTTCATCCTGCGATGGCCACTGAGAGGGACCGGCAGCAGGAGGCAGAGCTCATGCCATTCGTGTGGAGCTTTCGCACGCATTTCCTCATTAGTGCCTCCCTCAATTCAGTCATAGGTGGCACTGAGCCCAAAGCCCATACATCGGCGGTCCCCAACCATTTTGGCAGCAGGGACCGGGGCTCCTGTGAGACTCTAATGCCTGATGACCTGAGGTAGAGCCGAGGTGGTGATGCTAGCGCTGGGGAGCGGCTGCAAATACAGATGAAGCTTCGCTCACTCACCGCCACTCACCTCCTGCTGTGCAGCCCAGTTCCTAACAGGCCACTGACTGGTACTGGTCCATGGTCCAAGGGTTGAGGATCCCTGCCATACATGACCCCACCTGTTCCCCTCTGCCTCCAGGAGGAGCACCTGGCAGCAAGCCCCATGTAGTACACCTGCTCAGGAAACTGCTGGAGCGCCCCACACAGCCGAGGTCCTCCAGTCAGCACTGGGCATGGGGTTGCAACCCTGCAGAGCCCCAGCCTCAGCGAGTAGCCATTGTTGACCAATGGTGAGGATCTAGGGAAGAAGGTGTCACAGGCCCAGAAGATGTTAACTGAGCACCTACTCTGAGTCTACCTTAAAAACAGTAAAATCCTACGACCTCTCCATTTGTCTTCTGCACCCCATCCACTGAAGTACCTTGTCTGGCCTTCAAATATCTGTCCTCCAGTTCCCATTCTCATTTAAATGAACAAATTCACCCTCAAGTTTATCCCATCTGCCCAGAAACTAACATTTCACCTAGTCTTAAGGTAAGGAGAGAAAGTTCAAATTCAAGTTTCAGACCAGTTTCAAAGAATAATGGGCCAGATCCTCCCAACAACGCAGAAATTTCCTTGTGGGTTCCCACCTACCTACCAACTCTCAGCCACCTCGAAGGCTCTGCCCTGACCTGGCTACTGAAGGGGAGGGGAGCGCGAGGACACAGATCCCGACGTAGCGGAGGTTCCAGTCGGGCTGAGAACACGGAACGGATGCCTGAGGGGACCAGTCAGACCACCAGGCATCAGCTCCAGGCCTCTGAAGAGCTATGTGATTTATTTGGAAAACTTTCCTTACCACTCTGAGCTTCAGTTTCCTAATAAATAGAGAGAATATTGACCTATCAGATTCACTGTAAAACTGAGTGAGAAGGTGTACGTCAAATAGTTCACATGGGGCCTGGCACACAGTAGGGATACAAGTTAATACCTTTTCTTTCTACATAGAAGTTAATTGTAACCGTGGTCATCCGCTCCCAGCTGGGAGCAGGATTTTACTAACTACGAACTGCCTCATGACCTGACTTTTTCTGTGCCTGTGAGAGAGTAGATTAACCTCCAAATGCCTCAGGTCCCTCGTCTGTGGACAGTAATTGCTGTCCCTCCAGCTCCCCGGCTGCAGTTATCATCGAGAGAGAAGCACAAAGCCCGTTTGAGAAGGTCTGGGAGCCGGCGGGGAGCCGGTTTTTGGAGAGCACCGGGGTGGGGTTTTATCGTGACCACTGGGGTTGAAAAGACAACTCTATTTTCTACTCTGTCTTTCTGTTAAATTGAACTTCAACCTTGGAAATTAATATCCCCATTGCATTTCAGTGAGGTGCCTCTATTTTCACAAGTGCCGCAGAATCAAGCCCTAATCTGTTACGCTGTGACCTTTTGCTGGGCTCTGCATCAGGAAACCGTAATTCAGGGCAAGCCTCGGCTTTCGAAACCTCCATAGGCCTTTTATGACATGAGTGCTATTGAATATTCTATAAAGTCTCCTTGGAAAACTAGCCCACATTTCTTTATAATCTCCCCGGCCTGCTTCTGAAGTCTCTCCATAGAATTTTTTTACTCTAAAAATCCATAGTGTTTCTTAATAAGGATCTGGGCTTCTCGTAAGGGATTGCTGGGAGGATAAAGCTGGATTGGGTTCCCGGTGGGGAGTGGGGGGGGCGCTGAGGTGGGGCAACAGAAGCCACTCTGGTACTGCTGAGACCCTGGATGAGAATCTCTGAGCTCAGGATCTGTCGGCAGGATGCAATCATTTCCAGGAGATGGGAGATAAAGGAAGGAATTTAGAAGGTAGGCCGTATCCGCCTCCTCGCTCCAATGGATGTCAAGTCTCCCTGACCTTGAGGAAAAGAGGGTCAGTGTCCAGGAGCCAAAGCCTGTACGCCTTCTCAGATCCCCTCATCCTTTCTCTAGTCAGACCACACCTGTGCCAAGTTGTCCCGTCACCTCTGCACTTATATGAAGTGCGACATCATGGGGCACGGGACCTGGCCCTCTGAACAACCACTTGGGGCTCGATGACACAACTTAAAAGTGCAATTGCGTCAATTCCCTCTAGATAGAACCTTGACCGATGAGAAACAGAAATGGAAGAAAACCGGACAGAGTGATAGGAGCTTTCACCTCAGTATGAATTGCTTCAAAGTGAGTTTTTGCCTTGCAAACCTGCCCAAGAAATCCAGTGCGCCAAGGAAACACGCCTGTGGAGGATCTGGTATGTCTCTGCAATGCTTCTCAGAAACCTCTGGCCAGCAGAGTAACACAGAGCATTGTGTTACTTCGCATCTTGCCTTGCCTTGCTTTCCCCTTTCTGCCTTTACTCTCATTACTTTGGGCTTGAACCTCCCAAATAAAGTATTAGTTCCTTAATTCTTGCCACAGGCACTACTTTCACAGGACCTGGGCTGAAGCACATGCAGTTTTACCAACGTGAAGGTCAGGTATGCTGGGATAGGCCCCATCGGAACCACAGTGTGATCCTGGGACGGGACTCCTGTGTGACCTCTCTACGCCACATCGCCTTGCCTTTGCCTAGCATAGGGCTTGGTACATACAGGGCTACAATAAATTTCACTAAATTGAGTATATTAGAGCCAGGCGTAAACCTGAACACCCCCCAAAATATTTTCTACTTAAAGGAATGAGCTCTGAGCTTCTGAGCATCCACCAGCTCTGCCTCTTGGGAGTAACTGCACTTCCAAGAAGGCCTGGAAAGGGTCAGGCACCCTACGTTCCCCTGTATTAGTCAGGGTTCTCTGGAGAAACCGAACCGAGAAAAACAAGCATATGTATATGGGGGGGGCGGGGCAGGGATTGATTGATTCATTTCCAGGAACTGCCTCACCTGATTCTGGAGGCCAAGAAGTCTCACAATCTGCTGTCTGCAAGCGGAGGGAGACCCAGGAAAGCTGAGGTATGATTCAGTCTGAGTCTGAAGGCCTGAAAACCAGGGCAGCCAATGGTGCAATCTCAGGCTGAGGGCAGGAGAAACCCACATCCCTGTTCATGCCGTCAGACAGGAGGAGGCATGACTCCTCCCTCCCTCTGCTTTTTGTTCTATTCGGGCCTTCGCTGGATTGGATGGTGCCCAACGGCATTATGGGGAGACATCTACTTTACCAGTCCACCAATTCAAATGCTAATCTCATGCAAAACACACAGACACCCAGA
>NW_011888809.1:4583369-4585457 GCF_000151845.1 Pteropus vampyrus
GGGGCAGGGATTGATTGATTCATTTCCAGGAACTGCCTCACCTGATTCTGGAAGCCAAGAAGTCTCACAATCTGCTGTATGCAAGCGGAGGGAGACCCAGGAAAGCTGAGGTATGATTCAGTCTGAGTCTGAAGGCCTGAAAACCAGGGCAGCCAATGGTGTAATCTCAGGCTGAGGGCGGGAGAAACCCACATCCCTGTTCATGCCGTCAGACAGGAGGAGGCATGACTCCTCCCTCCCTCTGCTTTTTGTTCTATTCGGGCCTTCGCTGTATTGGATGGTGCCCAACGGCATTATGGGGAGACATCTACTTTACCAGTCCACCAATTCAAATGCTAATCTCATGCAAAACACACAGACACCCAGAAATAATGTTTACTCTGGCATCCTCGTGGCCCAGTCGACACATAAAATTTACCGTCACATCGTTCAAACTTTTACAATTTTCAAGATTCTTTTACAGATGATAATTCACCTGATACAGCAACTCTTCAAAGCAGACAAGGTAGAGAGCATTTTCATTTAATGGACATTTAACACATAGGGACACGAAGGCTCGCAGAGGTGACGTGACTTGCCCAAGCTCATACCAAGTTCAGACCCTTCAATGTGGCACCATTATAACTAAAACAATAGAGGTCCCAGCCAGCAATTCAATGCCACATGTCCTTAAGACCAATCACACAGTATATAGAGAGCAACCTTTCCCAAATAACATGTGCGGCCCCACTACCAGAGAGACAAAAAGATGCTGAGCCAGACTGAGAAACAAGGCAAAATCAGTCTTTAAAATGAAATCAGAAGAGCTCCATAAAACTGTGAGAGTTATGACCATTTAGTGTGATGAATAAATTCAGGAGAAAGAAGCATTATGAAAAGATTATCCTTTCCCTCAAAGTTTTAACTACCAAAGAAAAAGAAAACACGTAAGACAGTTCTCTGAGTAATGTCAGGCTGTCCAACGCCAGTGACTCTAGCATTTTCCTGAGGCCAGAAGCGATATTTGGCTCTAAAGCCAATCACTCCCCAAATGCTAAGTCCTCAAATATCACCCATACCTGCTGGATTTAGAAACTCCCCCAGGTCCAAGGCCTGGGCCCGGCAAGGGTTCCACATTCTCCTCTCACTGGGGAGACAGAAGGGAAGAAGAACCAGGACCTGTGCGAGGCTCTCATTACCCTGGAAATCCTCAGAGGGGGTGCATACTTGCTTGCTTGTTTGTTTGTTTATTTGACTGTCAGGTCTCCGCCTGGCAACTGGGCATGACTGGTCCCCACCTCAGCACGAGGTCTTCTCCTTAATCTTCCTTCTTCAGAAGACCGCGTCTCTCCCTGACCTGTCTGCGGGCGCAGCCCTGCCAACTCTGCCTGAGCCCTCCCGGTGCGGAGCCTCGGCAGAGCTTCCTGCCACAGTGGATCTCCGTGATAGGTCCCTTGGAGACTCCAGTGGCCACAGCCCAGGAGATCCTGAACTCCCTCTGTTCTTCCCTAAAGGGCTGTTGACAGATACAGTGATTAGAAAAAAGCAACATAAACAAAGGATGGCAGAAGGAGCACAGGAAAGGACAGATGAAACTTCTGCAAATTTAATGACAAACGCGTCGCCTCCGCTAAGTGATGGACACATTTAGATGCACTGTCTTTTGCAAAATCAGTGTGATTCTTAAAAAAATCCAGTCCACTGGGAACACAGACAGAAACCCAGAAATAGTAAAAAACTCCTGGACCTAAAAAACAGCTGCCAAAAAAAGCCCATGTACTCACTGGACTCTAAAAAGGAAGTAGGACCACATTTGTGTCATTCCTTGTGGACTAAAAACTATGTTTAAGAATAAAGATACCTCAGGCAGTTTTCCTGATCACTAAAAGGAACAGCATTTAGAATTCTGTGAGAGCCAACAGGGACAGCTTATGATAGAAGCTGCTTGGTGCAATTCCATGTCAGAAGGTGTCACTATATTACAGCCCCAGGAGGAAAATGGATACTCTTAAATACCAAGAGAATTTAGACTCAAGGAGGGACTATCCATTAACGGCTTCGTTTTACAGAGAGTAAAACTGAGGCTCAAGGAGGCCGGAAAACTAGGGA
>NW_011888809.1:4585507-4598297 GCF_000151845.1 Pteropus vampyrus
CCTGGACCTAAAAAACAGCTGCCAAAAAAAGCCCATGTACTCACTGGACTCTAAAAAGGAAGTAGGACCACATTTGTGTCATTCCTTGTGGACTAAAAACTATGTTTAAGAATAAAGATACCTCAGGCAGTTTTCCTGATCACTAAAAGGAACAGCATTTAGAATTCTGTGAGAGCCAACAGGGACAGTTTATGATAGAAGCTGCTTGGTGCAATTCCATGTCAGAAGGTGTCACTATATTACAGCCCCAGGAGGAAAATGGATACTCTTAAATACCAAGAGAATTTAGACTCAAGGAGGGACTATCCATTAACGGCTTCGTTTTACAGAGAGTAAAACTGAGGCTCAAGGAGGCCGGAAAACTAGGGATAGAACCAAAGTGTTCTCACACAAAGCGGACCACGACCACTCCCCTGCAATGAGCCACCCATGCTGAATACGTGTCCCAAATGCTGTTTTAAAGAGGAAGTGTAGGCAGCAATCCATCTCCTCCAAAAAGTTCCAGAAAGCGTGCACTTCTAACCGAGGAGACTTCTGTGATCTGGAAAACAATTTTGTAGGGCAGCTCCTTCCCCAAGGACACAGGATCAGCAGGGAGAGGGGGCAGAAACCCAGCCCTGCAGAAGGCAGGCAGCCGCCCCAGCACTGCGAGTCAACACAGCCAGCAGCAGCAGCTCTGTCTGCCTAAGATCTGGCCTCCCATCCCTGGAGACCGAAAGAGCTAAAAACTACGTATGGCCAGAGGCAGGGAAATCACCCAGCAAGCCTTGGGCATGCTACTGGATTTGGGCAGCTTCTCTGCTGAATTTTAATGAAGTAATTAAGAGCTTGATAATAGAGGGGGTGCGCTGCAGAGCCACACTCATGGACCTAACCTCTTTGATACTTTCCTGCATCAGGAAGCAACGCTATCACTAGATGGCTTCGTTATTATTCCACCCAGCTCCCTGGCTCTTAAAATGATCTATGCCAAAGTTTGTTAGTCTTTTAAATTACCTGCTGAGCTCCCTGGAAAAAAAAAAAAAAAAAAGAATGAATGAATGCATTCTGGGAAAAAAAACATTGTTAACAGACGGTGCTAGAAGAAGCAGACCCATTGGACCTGCTCATATTTCCTTTTCAAAAACGAGTCTGAGTTATCAAGAAGAAACAGTTCGGGGCCACTCACTCTGTGCAGACTGATCGGGGAATATGGACTGTAGCACAGCAGCCCAGAGGAGCAGGGAGCTTGTCTTGGGTGCCTGCTCTAAGAGCTAGCCACTGGGCAGATACCTTGACGACCGGACAATCTAGCTGTTCACTCCTTGGCTCAGAATGGAGATGAAGCCTACTTCTTGGGTTCCACATGGCCCAGAAAGCTGTTTCCAGAGTAACCCAATCTTCTCCTCCAGAGTTATACCTTCGTCACCCAGGTCAGAGGAGAGAACTGGCTCTCCTTTCGGCTGTGTTCTCCCCTCTCCCCTTTGCCTTCCTATTCCTCAAGGCCAGTTTGAAACCTCACCTCCTTTAGGGTACTTTCCTGTACGATCCTAAAAGCTTAGAGTTGGGAGCTCAGAGTTCAATTCAGCCCTACCCACTCTCCCTTTCTTGTATTACCACTTTAAAGAATCCCTGACAAAGAAGATCCAGCTTCTGTTTGAATGCTTCCAAGGACAGGGAGCTTAAAACTAGTGCAATGTCAGGCATATCTTGCTACAAAAATACGCTTCTGCGAGAAGAATTCTGTTTCCGGACTACTTCAATGAATTTAAGATAGGCGTCTGGTGTGGCTATAAGGGAGCAGCAAGCAAAAGTCTTATGGTGACTGTACAGTTCTGTCTTGACGGTGGCAGCGTTTTCATGAAGCTGTATGTAGAGAAACACACACACACACACACTCACAGACACAAATAGGTACATGTAAATCTGGTGAAACCTGAACCGGCTCAGTAGGTTGTACCCATGTCATCTTCCTGGTATTGATCGTGAACTATTACGGTTCCAGGTGTCAGTTTTGGGGGAGACTGGGTGAAGAGTATGTGAGACCTTTCTATATATTTCTTTGCAACTTCCAGCAAATCTGTGGTTATTTTGAAATAAGAAGTGAAAAAAATATGTCTGGCACCTCTTGAAAGATTACTGTCTGCCATGCACAATTTAAACACTTTTTTTTTTTTTACTTAAAACACATGTATTCATTTCAGATATCAATTCACTTAAATCTGACAGTGACCACAGAGAGGGCAGGTGGAGAAGCTGGGATCAGAACCCGGCTGTCTGGTACCAGAGCACTCCTGCTTGCCCACTACTTTGCCTCATGACACTACATCTGGCAGGAAGTCGAAGTAAATTTCATCAGCCTTAATGCACTATATTAATCTCTATAATCACTGTTAAGAATTAATATTTACAGGGAGTTCTGCCCCTCAGAGTGCTTTCACATGCTATATCTCATTTGATCCTCACGACAACCCTGTGAGACAAGCTTTGATTTCCTACAATTCCCAGATGAGAACACTGAGCTTCCAGCCCTCAGACCCCAAATCTGAGGCTCCTACCACCTTACATCCCCACTCTTCTGCTGCTTTCCTGCACTCACAGAAAGAAACACAGTTGTTTTTAAATGCTGACCCTGTATTAATTCCAATCAGCCTTAATCTGGAAACAATGACCTAAAAGTCCAACCCCTCCAAGGAGCTGGCCGAAGAAAGAGCATAGGGTGACATCTGTCTAGGCGTCAGGACTGGCTGCTTAATGGAGTGGAGGAAGCGATCTCCAGGGTCCACCTCCTGGAGAAATCTCGAGGCATCTTCTTACCTTCCAAAAGCAGGTGTCAGCACAAATAGGCACTCTTAAAAACATGTGTGCCCTGAGGGCCCTCCCCCATAATTTTAAATAGAAAAAGCTGGTATAATTCATTGTCTGCCTTTCTTTCTCATCCCAAACACAGAGCAAAAGGAGCCACAGAAGCAGATGAGCAGATCTCACCCTAATACAGGAGGATTTAAGAAACCTACATAGAGGGATTACAGTGAAGGGATAGGAGGAGAACTTTCCACCCGAAAACACTGACAGCCTAATGCAGTTTTTGATATTCTATCATCGGTGAGTCATTTCTTTGCTTAGAGAAGCCTTTTGCAACTCCTTGAATTCTCTTTAAAAATACAAATATCTCTGAGAAGGATTATTTCTCACGTCTTTATGAAATCAGGTTAGTGGCGATCAGCTGACAGCCAGCCTTTGCTGGGATGAAACATCCTAGTAGTGTCTGATATATATATATATAAAATTTTGGTAGGGGCAGTAGGGAGCACAGAAAAGAGAGGGACAGTTTTTTACATAGTCAAGAGTTTTTTCCAGAAGGGAAAATGGTATAGACTGAATGTTTGTGTCTCCCGAAATTCAAAAGTTGAAACTCTAATCTCCAGTGCGATAGTCCCTGTAGGTTGGGCTTTTGGGAGGTAATTAGTTCATGAGGGCGGAGCCCCCATGATCGGATGAGTGTCCTCATGAGAAGAGATGGTAGAGAGTTTGCTTCCCCACCCCCCTCTCTCTCAGCATTTGGCCACGTGAGGACACGAATAAGATGGCCAGCTGCAAACCAGTAAGAGAATTCTCACCAGAACCCAATAATGCTGGCAACCTGATCTTGGACTTTTCTGCCTCCAGAACTGTGAGAAATAACTCCTATTGGCTACCCTGTTTATGATATTCTGCTATAGCAGCCCGGACTGACTGAGATAGAAAATGATAAGTTTCTAAGGGTATTCTCTAGCAACCATCAGAAAACAAAAGCTACCAACACTGTTCACAGACTCAGGGCATTTCTGAAACTTCTCTTGGAGTTGGCCTTGCCCTGGGTGGGTGAGGCCTGCCCTTCTCATGGCCTCTTCTCTGATTTGCATCTTGGGATGCTCATACAGAAAGCCCTGTTTTCAGAAATAAGACCTCCTTAGCCTGGCTATGTTTTAATTCATTCCAGTAAGATCTAACATACATTTATTAGCTCTCTACTCTGAGCAGGGCCCCAGGTTGGGTATTAAAAGCAGAAAGGGGACAAACCTTGCCCAACCTGTGTTTGCTATAATCTCCTCCAAGGAAAATGATAGTTGATCATTCTAGTTCAGAAAAGTCTGAGCGCCTCCGCAACGGGCTTACATCAGCCAGTTTTCAGCCACCCAATGCACCTGCTGATGCTTTCTTTACTAGAGGATCCATGTGTCAGTGCATTAGTCAGCTACTGCTTCGAAACCATGATGCATAAAAAACAATCCCCAAATCTCGTCAGCTTATAACAAAAACATTCATTTTTCTCTTTCATGGATCTGTGGGTAGGCTGGGATTCAGCTGATCTCAACTGGATTCCATTAGGCTTGGATCTGGACTAAGTATAGAGTCAGGTATGTTCCATATGTATCATCATTCTCCATGGACCAGAAGCTATCCAGAGCATGTAATTCCATGGCAGATAGCAGAAATACGAGAGGCCAAGCCAAATAAACTAAGCACAATCAAATCCTCTGTTCACATCAAATATACTAATATACCATTGGTTAAAGTCATGCTCAACATCAATGGGGCATACACTCCTACTCTAAGGGAAGTACACCAAAGTCATATGACAAAGCTCATGAAGGTATCACTTTATTATAGGAAAGGAGAAAAGAGTTAAGATCAATAATCCATCAACCAGTCAGTAATAACTAATATACTGTTTGAGACAACTTCTCAAATCCTCAGATGCCCCTGACAGAGCAAGGCATTTGAGGCCCGGGACATGAGACAGAATCAATTGGCCCATCAGTTACACTTCCCCTCCATTGTGGCCTAGCACAACAATAGCCCATTGTAACCAGGAAGCAGCTGTAGACACAAAGGGAAACATCCTTCTTTGTGTCTCCCTGGCTTTGTTCCAGGCCCCAGCAGAATACAAACCAGACTCCCAGACAGCCTTGGCACTGGACTAAGGTGAAGCATCTCTATAGCAAGTCTGACAAGCAGAGAGAATAAAGAAATAGGATCGAATGTCATGGGGCCAGGCCTCCCTATCTGTCCCCTGCCTCTATCCTCAGAGGCTGTGGTGTCCTTGCTCTCAGGAGCAGTTGTGGTCACCCAGTCTTCATGATCAAAGACTTGCATTAATCGCTGTTTCCAAGGGGTAGCCTATGTGCCAGGCACCATGCAAAATATTCTGTTCTGATATACTCTTCTGAAGACCCTGTGAGATGGGCACTGATCACCCCACTTTACAGATGGGGTTCAAAGAGAAAAGATCATTTTCTCAAGTCTATATAGTACAGGCCTGACAGATGTCAGAAGTTAAAGATGAATGAGACGAAGGTGATGAGAGTGGACCCCAGATATTCTGTGATTTCCAGTTCCAGGATCTCGTTCCATTTGTTAACACCACAAAAACTGTAAGAGGGCTACAGTGTGAATTAGGGAAGAGCTTTGTGAGGAACTGAGCTTTCGATGTCCCTCAGAGAACAGACACAGGAGTCCCTAACATACAACTTCAAATCTTACCTCATCTCTAATGGCCTATCTTCAGATCAGCATCTCTGAGCTACAATAAAGCTCAGTGGCACAAAGTCACCCCCATAAATTTAATGGAGGAAGAGGAGGGGGAGGAGGAGGGAGAAGAAAGAGAGGGAGAGGAGGAGAGGGAGAAGGAGGAGGGGGGAAGAGGAAGGGAAAGGGGGATGAGGGGGAGGAGGAAGAAGAGGAGAAGAAGAGGAAGAAGAAGAAGTCATCGAGGGAGGAAATCCTGGACCAGAAGGAGAGAAATTCTCCCGTGGGTCGACAGTGAGCTGCCTGTCCTATGGCAGGCTAGGAGGAAGATGGCCTCTTACTCTCTGATGATTAGTAAGCGTATTGCTGGTCCACAAGACTAATGCAGTAGGAGCTGCCTCAGTCATACCGCCATCGAGGAAGAAATACACTGCCACTTTCCCCAGCTATGCCAGAGCTTCCTGGCCAGGTTGCCTCTGCCCCTCAGAGCTTGGGGAGTGAACTCCTCCTATAGGAGTAAGGAGCTTAGAAGAGAGAGGACCAGGCCAGATAGAGCCCTGACCTCTTCCAGGCCTGTTGGATACTCAAAAAGAGGCCCCAAAATCCATCACATTTGGAACCTGTGTTCCGAGAACAGACAACCTCCTAGGGTAGCTGGAGCAGTAACGCTCTCCTGTGTTAACCTTACTAACACCACATTTTTAGCCAGTGCTGGAGAATGGACTGGTCGCTGATGGGAAGTAAGATGGCGAGTCTTCTAGAGAACCCCGGAGCTCCTCAGTAGCCAGAACAACAAGGCGGGCCAGATTGCAGGCCAAGTCAAAGCTGTCTCCAGAGAACAGCTCCTCTTCCCAATGTAGTGCGTATCCTGTGTGCCACCTAGAGCACAGACACGTGTGGGAGGGTGGAAAGGAGCCACGGGCCCTGCGTCTCCCTGCCAAAGGGCTGCAGACACAGCTGTCCAGCACTCATGTACCTCAGAAAGATGTTGGGGCGCGGCCTAGACACTCGTCTAACTCCTCCTTCAGTGCATTTTCTGAGATAAAATGTGGCTGAGGCCAGAGAGGAGAGCTCCAGAAGTTTCCTTCTTCACAAAGTCAACATAATAGGTTATTTGACTTTGGGAAACAAAATAAAACAACAGAGGCAAAAACACTTGACCCAAACTTTCTAGAACGACAAACAATTCTTTCTGTCGGCACTCTGGCTGATATTTTTCTTAGTAAGTTTGAGAAAGAAAGGCATTTTGTCACTTTTTCATGCCTTCTGCTTTTTCAGCTCCAGGAAGCCTTGGCTGGTGAAGTGCCCCCACCGGGGGCTCACACGGTCCCCCACGCTCTCCACAGCACGGCTCATGTCATGCCATATTGTTACTGCCCCTTGCTTCATCTCCCTCGAGGAGAGAACACTTTCGGTTTTGTACATTCTGGCTGATGGAAGGTTCATTAGGTTTGCTGAATAATAAATTGATAAAATTCTATTGTCTCTGATCTTCCTGTGTGTCTCTCTCCCTACCCCACCACATGTCTCAGAGATCTGCTCTTCTTTGGTTTTGGGACCCAGAAGTTATGTAGCCCGGGCACAGAAGATGCTGAGCACTGTTTTAGTCCTCATAGGGAGAGGGTTCAGCAACTCAATCTCAGGGGCCACACTGGACAAGTTTCTGTACCCCAAACTCCAGCCCTTCCAATAGAGCGGGACTCAAAGCATGGGCTCAGTCAGCCTTGCCTCAGTGAGGTGCAGCCGGTGGTAGCATCGTGCTTTGGTGCACACCAGCTCTCCAGCTCACCTGAGAATACTGAATACCAAGGTCAGGATCACAGACACTCCCTCCTGCCCTGCCTGTCTCTTGCTCTGAATCAGAGTGACTCAAGTGCCCTACAAATATCCCGATCCTATCCTTCCCATCTCTTTGTAGATGGCTCCAGAGGAAAACTGTAAGTACCGACCCTGCAGGCAGGACAGGAAGGGAGAATGGTGAGTTTTCATGGCAGAGTCGATCCCTGCTCTACAGGAAGGAAGCTGCAGTGCCTGGGAAACCAGTGAGCTCAGCATGGACTCTGAGTCACAGCTGCTCCCACTCCACTGCACCCCCTCTCCTACATCATGCAGCACCCACACCCTGAGCCGCTGAGCCCACTGACGTCTCCCTGGAAAGCAATGAGGCCTAGAGGAGACTGGAGGGAAGGAGACAGCAAGAAGCCCCTCATAGGATTATCTCACTAACATTTTAAAGATCCTAATGTTAGGAACCCAGAAAAGAAGAGACTCTTGTGCAGACAAGCTTTCTCTTGTTGGAATCAATCCCTCAGCAGATGTTTTCTGTCTACTAAAAGAAGCAGATGGAGTCGTTTGAGCCATAGGCTCAGCCTTCACAAAGTGCCCTATTTGGATGGGGAAGCAAGGCACACACAAGAAGCAAAGGAGAGACTGTGGACAAATAGACCGTACAGGTAACACAGACCTTTACAGCAGCAGGAATGCACGCGAAGGAGAGACCACCTGCAACTGTAAGTTCCTAAAGATGACGAATCCTGAGCTGGCTCCCAAATGAAAGACATCAATTTAAGTAGAGAGAAGGCTCAGAGAATTTTAAGTGTGAAACACCACATAAGCATGGATTTTGTGGTAAGATATGCAAACTGTAAATTTTCAGCAATGGCAGAAAGGGCCATTCAATCCCATTGTATGAAACGATGCTGTCTTCTTAGGCTTGGTATTAGTTTAAAATAAAATAAAACCATTTCCCGCTTGATTACAGTTAGAATCAGAGAAGGATTTTCAGTCTGACCCTCACTAGTGTTTAAAATAGTGGAAAAGAACAGATAAGGCATTGAATAAAATAAACGTTTCTGATCTCAATCCAGTTACTGCTGAATGCAGCAACGGATTGGAAAGGTAGGTCGCCTCTGGCATTCTCAGCCATAAGAAATTTAACGATGGATGAAAATGGATAAAATCAAGATGCTCTGATAGAATGGGGAGGCTTCAATATCTCAGAAAATTAGGATCCTTGTAACCAATTTTACAATGGTTGGATTATAGCTAAATAGGATTTTAAGTCTATTGTAAATGAAAAGAAATCTAATTTAACTGGGCCACATCATTTTTACTGAAATGCGATAAATGCTAATATTTTTGCCTGGCACCAGTGACTTGGCTTGCAATAGCTGTTTGCAAGGTGCTCAAGTCTGACCAATCTCGAACCGTCCTTTTCCAGTCCTGGGGCTGAGCCTGAAATCCGTGGGTCTGTGATGGGCCAGGAAGTTAAGGTGAGCAAGCAAAGCTTTACCTATTTCCCTCCAGGGCCTTATCCTATGTGTCCGAGGTCATTCGGCCACTTTTTAGAGCCACCACTCTTTACCGACTGTAGCCCCACCAGAGCTGCAATATAGTATTCCAAGCACCTCATTTTAACTCTCCCCTTTTTTTATTTATTTTTTTTATTCCTCTCTAGATTCAAATGTCCAAAGGCAACGTTTTCACATACACAAAAGCCGAGAGGCAGACGAGGACAGGCCAACATGGCAGACAGTGAGCAGTGAGCATGGCTGGCTCACGAGATATCAGATGGCAGGCGATGGCATATGTGTGTGTTACTGAAATGTCCCCAAGCATGCCAATTCTGGAGTCATTCTTTCTTTTAATATTAAAATAAAATCACCAGAGACCCTCTTTTGTTTCTCTACCATACCACTTCCTTGGGAAAGCAAACATATGGTTGCTGCTAGTCCCCAAGGCAACTGCAAACCGTGACTGACACTAAACTGTAGCTCTTCATCGACTTTCCTGAATACTTGAGGATGTCAGAAGAAATTCGAAAGCTGAAAAATAAAACGAAAGATAAGTACTCCTCAAATCTACCAGCTCTACCCATTCCATACCTTGACTGGCCCTTTCTCCTCTTAGCCCTGGTCCTGTTGCTGAGGTCTGTCCCTTGTTCATTTCAGAGTTCCTTCTACTGGCTTGTCTTTGCTGATTTCCTGGGTCCCTATTCTCTGTGCCCAAAACCATCTCATAATGATAATTGTGTTCATAACTATAGCTAAGATTTACTGAGCACTTCTACGTGACACTGCTTTAGGCTCTCTTAACTGCATTAATTCACTTAATCCTGATAGCCTTATGAGATGGTAATATTATTCTCATATTTTACAGATTGAGAAGCTAAAGCACAAATAGATTAAGTAAATTATCCAGAGTTTAGAGAACTGGTGGAGGTCGGACTCCATAGAGGGTGGTCTGAACGACTCTCTTACACTGCGCTTTCAAAGAACAATCTTTATACCCAAGGGAGGCCCAGGCCCCTCTAAAACACAAAGCAATTTAGCACCCTGTGATGGTCTGGCCAGGCTATGGTGCCCATCGTTTGGTCAAACATTAGTCTTGAATTCTCTGTAAAGGTATTTTTTAGATTAAACTTTGAGTAAGAAAATCAGTAAATCAGTAAATATAAGTAAACAACTAAATAACAGGTAAAAATTAATTCATAAAATCAGTAAATCAGTAGACTCTGAGTAAGTAAATCATGAGATCGATTACCCTCCACAATGTGGGTGACCCTTCTTGAAGCAGTGAAGGCCTTAAGGGCAAAGACTGAGTTACCCCTAAGCAGAAGGAATTCTTCTCAAGGCTGCGATATGTATTGTATACTTGAAATCTGCTAAGAGAATAGACCTTAAGCATTCTCACCACAGGGGGAAAAAAAAAAATAAAGGTAACCATTAACTTGATTGTGATAATCATTTCTTGATATATATACACATCTATCAAATCATCAAGTTGTACGCTTTTAAAATATACAGTTTATGTCATTTATGCCTCAGTAAAGCTAGAGAAAATATACGTAAATGTCAAAAATCAATTGTATTTAAAAAGGGCAGAAGTCTGCAACATAGAAACCCTGCCCGAGGTTCCAGCCTGCTGCCCTGCGGATCAGGACTCAACACTTGCAACATCAACTCCTACTGAATTTCCAGCCCTCCAAAGCACCCTACGAACTGCAGACTTGCCAACCCTGCAACCAAATGAGCCAATTCCTAGAGGGGAAGGAGTCGATCTATAGCAGCTAAGTAGACTTAAGTCTTTCAAGTCTCTAAAATTTTGCTTGTATGAGATGCCAATCCCAGCATAATTTTCACATTTAATTGTACTGAAAAGAACCTTTCCCAGACAGGGTACACTGGAGGCAGGAATAAAAGGGGTGAGGGTGAAATAAAACCCCATCCTTCCACACTCTTCTCAGAGAAACCTTCACCAAAGGAAAGATGATGCATTCCCCTTCTATGCAACATCCATGTATGTGCATGTAAGGAAGGCAGCCTCTGCCACCTCCACAGGGGGTTTCCTGCGTCAAATGCAGCTCATAGTGTCCACTGTCAAGACCTGTTTCTTGCTTCTCTATTCTGAACACTGCTATGATCTGAATGTTTGTGTCCTCCAAAATTCATTTGTTGAAACCCTCACCCCCAAAGGTGACGGTATTAGTAGGTGGGACTTCTGTGAGGTGATTAGGTCACGAGAGTGAAGCCTTCATGAATGGGATTAGTGCCCTTGTAAGAGATCCTACAAAGCTCCCAAGCCCCTTGCCCCATGTGAGGACACGATGAGAAGTCTGTGACTCAAAAGAGGACTCTCACTAGACCATGCTAGAACCCTGATCTCAGACTTCCTCCAGAATCGTGAGAAATAAAGTTCCGTTGTTTATAAGTCACCTAGTCGGTGGTATTCTGCCATAGCAGCCCAAAGACAGACGCCAAGATCTCCCTGTGTTTGATGGCACTCACCACATCCTGCCCAATGCTATCCACACCACTCAGCTTTCATCCGAGGCATGGGAATTCACACCTGCTACATGCAGACTAAGGGCTTAGATGTGCCACTCACACATCTGGAGGAGGCTTCTGTCTCCATACTTGGATTTTGTTAGTTTCTCGCCTTTCTCCCGCTCACTATCCAATTCCCAGTCAACCAACCATCAAGGTCAAAGACAAATCTCTCCCTCACTCTCCCAATACACTCGCACTCACTGCTCCATCCCACTGGCCTTTGTATTGTTCCTCAAAGAGCCAAACAAGCTCTTTTCTGCCTGAAGATTTTTGCAGTTACTTGTCTCCTCCACCTGGAATGCCCTTTTCTCAGATTGAGTCATGTCCTGCTTCTGCTTTCTGTGAAAATTTCTGCCCGGTGTCACTTTCTCAGATAGGTCTTCCCTATCTAAAAGAACATCTCCCCCTATACCCTGCTTTCATTTTCTTTATAAAAAATCTGACTGGAAAAAAACTGAAATAAAATATGTGTATGTACATAAATATATGTATATGTGTATATTAATTGTCCACAGAACCCCACGAGGATAAAAATACATGAGACCAGCAGCTCAGTGTCTCTCTCTCATCTCTTGTTTCTTCAAAATCTATAAAACTGCTACAAAACTGTACAGTATTTAGTTAAATAAATCTCATTTATTCTTTCATTTATTCTTTATTTATTAATTAAGGGATTCAGCTTTTTCCCTCCTCTAAATCAATGAGCCAGTATTCCCTATTATTTGCTACAAATAATCCATCACTTACCTATTGGTTTTGTGGTGTTGCCTTTATCATATACCAAGTTCTCATATTTAAGATACTAGATTTTAAAAAGACAAGTTGAAGTTATCATTAGAAATATAAATAATAGGAATAAAAAATTTAAATCTAGTACCTTAAGAATTATATGGGCCTTTCTATGGAGCATAAAGTTTTTAAAAGCTCCTTATATGTGACTCTCACCTCCACTCCACATGCAGAACTACTGCTCTAACTATTTAGCGCCTCATGTGGACTCAGCACTGGAAGATAAACAAATGGTATAAGGCACAGACTTTGCCCTTGAATCACATAATGTCTCAGTAGGGAGACAAAACATGTCCTGGAAACCATCAGAATATTAAGTACTAAATTTCCTGGGAAATTATACACATGGAAGAACATTAAGATAAACACTGCAGGAGACGATCGCAAGCAAAGAATAGCTTGGTCATGTGTGAAGGATTCATAGTGACTATTAGACCAGATTTTTTAAAGGACAATAAATAAAATGAAATTCTGCCCTGTTCTCGTAGGAAGAAGGTTTCAGCAGGCAGTTTCTTCCACTTACTATCCAGTTTGTTTTCCAGTTAGATATCTGCAAGTGAAAAATAAACCGCACAGAACAAGCAAAAATCGTGTAAGGACTTCTAATTATAGCCATTTACTTGAAATTAAATGGCTATGACACAACTATGTAAGTTGAAGCATATGGTGGATCTGTTAGTCAA
>NW_011888809.1:4598347-4603369 GCF_000151845.1 Pteropus vampyrus
AAAACTGCTACAAAACTGTACAGTATTTAGTTAAATAAATCTCATTTATTCTTTCATTTATTCTTTATTTATTAATTAAGGGATTCAGCTTTTTCCCTCCTCTAAATCAATGAGCCAGTATTCCCTATTATTTGCTACAAATAATCCATCACTTACCTATTGGTTTTGTGGTGTTGCCTTTATCATATACCAAGTTCTCATATTTAAGATACTAGATTTTAAAAAGACAAGTTGAAGTTATCATTAGAAATATAAATAATAGGAATAAAAAATTTAAATCTAGTACCTTAAGAATTATATGGGCCTTTCTATGGAGCATAAAGTTTTTAAAAGCTCCTTATATGTGACTCTCACCTCCACTCCACATGCAGAACTACTGCTCTAACTATTTAGCGCCTCATGTGGACTCAGCACTGGAAGATAAACAAATGGTATAAGGCACAGACTTTGCCCTTGAATCACATAATGTCTCAGTAGGGAGACAAAACATGTCCTGGAAACCATCAGAATATTAAGTACTAAATTTCCTGGGAAATTATACACATGGAAGAACATTAAGATAAACACTGCAGGAGACGATCGCAAGCAAAGAATAGCTTGGTCATGTGTGAAGGATTCATAGTGACTATTAGACCAGATTTTTTAAAGGACAATAAATAAAATGAAATTCTGCCCTGTTCTCGTAGGAAGAAGGTTTCAGCAGGCAGTTTCTTCCACTTACTATCCAGTTTGTTTTCCAGTTAGATATCTGCAAGTGAAAAATAAACCGCACAGAACAAGCAAAAATCGTGTAAGGACTTCTAATTATAGCCATTTACTTGAAATTAAATGGCTATGACACAACTATGTAAGTTGAAGCATATGGTGGATCTGTTAGTCAATCCAGTCCATGAATGCCGGCACACATGTGCGTGCATGCTCTTGTGTGTGGTTTATCCTTTAGAAATACATTATCACGAAGCACCATGTTCTCTCTTCCCAGGCAGGCCGTGGGAACTCTCTCCCAAATGGAAGCTCTGAATAGTCTGTGGTTCTTTTCCAGGTGCTTGAGGTGGTTTCTATTTTTAAAACATGCAGTATTCCTGGCAGCAGAAGCTTTTAGAAAACTTAGCACAATATTTGTGCCCACTTCTTGTTCTGGAAATGTACAAAAATCCTTGGGTTTGTGTTTTAGCATTAGACTCGTATTTTTCTTCTTTTTTCTTCTCCTTCAAACACAGATTGCCTGCTTCCAGTCCGTACTGGAACAAGGCAAGGACAAATAAATACATATTAATTTCTCACATTCCCTAAATTGTTCTCAGCGTGTGGGCAGCAGCCACAGCATCACCTGAGAACTTGTTAAAATTGCAAAATCTCAAACTCGACCTCAGATACACTGAATCAGAAACTCTGGGGACAGGGCTCAATAATCTGTGTTCTAATTAGCTTTTCATTGACGCTCATGCACACTCAAGTGTGAGAACCTCTGTTCTAATAGATGAGGAACTGCGAGACTAGTGTATAGACTCCTACGGGAATCACGAAGGAGGCGCTGAAAGTGAGAGTGGGTAGGGCTTAAAGGGTGGGCTGACCTTGGATTAGATGACTGGGTCGTCTTAACACCTTGGAAAATTTCAACTTATCATGTCACGTCCAATGATTATATTACAAACAACTCCCAAGATATCCATCAAGCTACCTTGAAATGTCAGCTTTTAACTGAAGCCATCGGGCTGAATTGGGTTTATTTTCATTGAGAACGCCTTTGACAACATTTCTGGAAGTGTGGCAAGGCACCCAAGCTTTTCACAGTTAATAAATAGAAAACCTGACAATCTAGATCAGCAATTTTCAAACTTGTCAGACCTAATGCCCGCTTTACTCTCCCGAGATGGAATTCAAAGACAGTATACTCTCCCTGGGCACAATTTAAAATAATAAAATGTTTTGTAATTAATACAAAATAGAAATAAAAAATAATAATTTATAATAAAAATAACACATATTTTAATAAGTGAATGCTTGAGCAGGCCTATCCGAGAATACGTAAAGCAGTTAGATGGCTGTCCCATGAATGAAACCTCAAAAATACAAATCTACGCAGGTGTATTTATTTGTACAAGTCCAAATCTATGCAGATTTAGTTATTATAAGTGGTGCTGCTGTCAAGTGATGTAATTTTCCAAATGGTGATTCAATAGTTGGTAAAATTTTAAACAAAAAAAGAATATGATGTTCTCTCAATGTCCATAGTGGTTGCATTGTTGGAAAATTCAATGTAGGGTAAAATGGTGCAAAAATAAACTTTGTGTTTATTTATAGAATGGAGCTTGCTTCTAGGTTCAAATAATTATGAGCATGTTTTTCACTTTCCTGAATATTTGATGGGTCATTCAAAAATCATGAGTGACACAGGGTCATTCATCGTGCAGGACCGTACCACAAACTGCAGGATATCCGGCATACCTGGTTCACACCCAGTACATGTCAGCAATTCCCCTCAATCATTTTGATAACCAAGAGTGCCCCCGTAAATTTCCAAAACACTCTTTCGGAGATAGTAATGCGAACTACTGATCTAGACAGAAATCTATCTGAACACTCATTCATTCATTACTTACTCAACAAAGTGCACAGTTAATATGCTTCTAAGAATGGTGCTTGCTACGTGATGGGACCACAGAGCTAACATTTTATTAGGGGACCAGGAACACGTACAATCATCAAGAGACCACAAGACAGAATGTAATTAATGCTATACATGAAAGAGATGTAAGAAGCTACAGGCGCTCACAGAACGAGCACATCACTTCTGTGGGGAGTCGATGAAGACATCATGGAAGATACACTTTGATCATGCATTAAACAATGGACAGGATATAAACAAAGGCGATGAATGGCATTCTAGGAAGAGGTCATGGTTTGAGAAAAAGTATTCTATTAGAACCTCAGATTTCTCAGTCAAGGACCTTGTTGTTTCTCATTTCCTGTTGAAGGTCCCTGAAAATCCTATGGCCTTCTCTTGTTACTATTGACAAAGAAGCATCATAAACCTAACTATCTTTCAGACCTCAATAATGTATACCTCTCAGGTTCTACACACTACCTCCACTTCATGTTCCTCTGCCCAAAAAAGGCTTTACAGAACAATAATGTGTTTGCAGGTAGCTTCTAGTAACACATAAATCTCAAGTACTCCAAGAATGCATCCCAGAGGCCACCTGATTCCTACTGGAAGGAGACATCTAGGGTCTTTACATTTTATCTATTACTCCTGTTCAGTGAGATTTCCTATATGCTCCCTGTTCCTTTAAGCATTCTGTGTGTCTGTAATGGGACAGAACTCTCCTTCTGAGCCTCCACAGGCCCCTGCTCACTCTTCACATTCTGTACCACACACTTGGTTATCTGTGTGAATGGCTTACCCTCTCTTCCCCACAGAATACAGGGAGACCCAAGAGAATAGATCCCATGTGTAATTATGTCTCTCTGGGTTGACACATTTATACTCTTACTGATATGAGTTCTAACAAGTAATATCAGGGCCCTATCTTAGACCACAGCATGAAAGGCTCTGCTTATCACAGGAAGCCAGATAAACTTTATATTATCCAATAAAGAAATGAGGCAGGTGAGTTCCTGAGCCCAGGAGAATCACAACAAGTGGGGCTGGTAGCATGGGTTTGAAAACCAGAACTCTGTCAATCTTCCCAGGAGCTAAACTAACTCATCACTAGAGTAAACTGATGCTCAGATAAACTGTCCACTTTCCTATGGGCCAAACAAATTGGCCTGCCACTACCCCGTGTTTTTAAGGCAACTTTTCATTTTTTTAAAGCATGAGGGAGCCAAAGAATGAGGTGATACCAGAGGTGGGGATCTGAACATATAGATCCAATAGAGCCACTAAGTAATCAGTGCCTTCAAGGAAATGTCACCTAACTGGTCCCTCTGTGAAAGGAGGGCATGCTCCTAGATCAAGATGACCAAACACAGGCACCGGGCTAAACTCAGGAGCCACTGTTGTGCATCTTTTTATTAATCTTTAGGATGCCTTCGAGAACATTTCTTAAGGTGAACTGACCAGTCTCCTCCAGCTAACAGCTCTTCTTACTCCCTCAAACTGACCACATTATAAGATGTCAAGCTCCTGCGGGTTAGGCATCATATCCTAGTCCTCTCTATGAATCTCAGGGTCCAGCTCTACAGAAATGCTCACCAAAATGATCGCTGGGAACTGACAAAGCAAATTTCTCAGCGCAACAAAAAGCTGGGACTAAAGATCCTATTATTCTTCATGGAAAGTGTATGCAGAAGAGAGTTGTGACTATAAAGTAATATACAGAGATTATTTTTATGGTTTTGTAATTTAATTTTTTTCAAATGAGACTATCCCTTTATTATTAAAGCAAGACACATTCCTTATTTTAAAAAATCCCAAAGATACTGACATATAAAAAAATAAATATAAATCTCCTGAAATCTCATTGCTCCGAGATGATTAATACTTTTATGCTGCTTCTATGTATTATATGTACATATATAGTTTTGAATACCTACACATATATACTTTAAAAATGGAGTCATGCTTTACATACTATATATACTTTAAAAATGGAGTCATGCTTTACATACTATAAAACTTTCTTAGTATAACAATATATCGTGGGCATGTCTCCATGTAGTTACACAAACAATTACCTTATTTTTGGACAGTTTCACAGAACTTCATTGTATGGGTATAACACATTTTATTTAACGAACCCTTATGGGTAGATGTGTAGGTGATTTTCACATTTAGTTAGTATAGTAGTCCCCGTTATCCATGGTTTCGCTTTCTACAATTTCAGTTACCCATGGTCGACCATGAGCTGAAAATATGAAATGGAAAATTCCAGAAATAAACATTCATAAGTTTCAAATTGCGTGCCATTCTTGAGTATCGTGATGAAATCTCACGCTGTACTACTCTATCCTGCCCAGGACAGGAATCATCTTTTTGTCCAGCAAATCCATGCTGTCTATACTACCTGCCCATTA
>NW_011888809.1:4603419-4629171 GCF_000151845.1 Pteropus vampyrus
AAACATTCATAAGTTTCAAATTGCGTGCCATTCTTGAGTATCGTGATGAAATCTCACGCTGTACTACTCTATCCTGCCCAGGACAGGAATCATCTCTTTGTCCAGCAAATCCATGCTGTCTCTACTACCTGCCCATTAGCCAATTAGTAACCCTCTCAGTTTGAGAGAGAGACAGAGAGACAGAGAGACAGAGACAGAGAGATTGTTATAATTGTTCTATCTTATTATTAGTTATTATTAATCTCTTATTGTGCATAATTTGTAAATTTTACCATAGATAGGTATGCACAGGATAAAACATAGATTATCTAGGGTTCAGTACTGAGCATTCACTGGGCATTTGGACCACATCCCATGGATAAGGGGTGGGGGCTACTGTATAAGCACGGCTACAAATCAAAACCTTTTGCATAAATCTCTGCACACTTGTGCAGTTATTTCCTTAGAATTCATTTCTAGAAATAGAATTGCTGGGTGAAAAGTTATGCACATTTTAAACATATTAAACGTTGCCAAATTGCCCTCCAAACGTTGTACAATTTATATTTTCACAAAGGAAGTTGAGATGCCTATTTGTTTATACCCTAACCAATAGTGGATATTATCAAGCCTTTAAATCTTTATTAATATAATAAATGAAAAGCTATATCTTATTGTTATTTTAAATTACATCTTTGATTATAGAGCTTTTTATTTTTTAATTTGTTTATCGGCTTTTTGTACTTTGATAAATTACCCTTACATGTATTTTGCCTGTTTTCTCTCAAGTTGTTCATCTTTTTTCTATTGATTTGTAAGAATTCATTATACATTTAAAATTTTAACTCACTGTATGCCATACTAACTACATATTATTCCCATCTGTACCTTGCATATAGTGGCTACACAATATATATTGGGTGACTGAAAAAATAAATGAACATTATAGTTTGTCATATAGAAATTCTAAACTTTATGAAGTCATGCTTGTGTTCTTTTACCCTGCAGTTTCTGGTCGTGGTGCCAAACAATGAAAAGCCTCTTCCACTTAAAGATTAGAAGGAAATTTTTCTCTAATAATACATTTGATTTTTTTTTTAAATTTAATCTTTAATCCAGCTAGACATTCTTAATGTATAAAATGTGAGATAAATTTCTTGCTAATTCAGGCCCATGCTCCAAGATCACTGACTGAATAATTAAAGTTTTCTCCATTGGTTAGAAGTGCTGATTTCAAAATATATAAAATTCTAACATAAACTAGACTCTATTATTTTCTCTTCTCTTTCATTTATCTACCCATTCCTTTGCCAATATCACATTATTCCTATGACATTTACTTTATAGCGTACTGTGATATCTAGTAAGGCATATCCACCCAATTTTTTCCCCAAATTTTCTGGCCACTAGTATTCATTTTTTAAATTTGCAACTTGTATTGAATCAGCATTAAATTTATAGACTATTTTGGCCTGAACTGACATCTTTACAGTAGTCTTCTAAAGAATACATAGATCAAAAATCAACTCTCACCACTACGTTGTATAGCTCTGAATGTATTCTTTACTTAAGTTAATCACAATAAAGTCTAATTATTACTATTAAATTATTATATCCATTTGACACCAAGGATTGAACATTAATTATAAAATAAATTAATTCTGCATTGACATTTGTTTCAAGTTGCTAGATTACAGCTTTGTTAAAATATGACACCTCACTGAAGACAGGTCCCCTAATAATTAAAAAAATTGTGACCTGCATACTGGATAGAATTCTTCCCCACCAAAGCAGGGTCATGATGATCTACATTTTCAGGTACAGATGACCATAACAGTGATGATAGTTAGATTATAGACTTCTTATATATTTACATGAGGCAAAAGTTAGAATAAGATCTAATTAGCTTGCTCGGTCTTTCCAGAAAAAAAATGAGGCTTATGGGAAATGTTGCCAGTATCTAGGGGAACACCGCTGGGGTTTTTTGCAGTTCTTTATGGTCTGAAGTGAGACCTACCCTGTAATTCTTTTATCCTCCCCCATCTAGTAAGCATCCAAATTGAGCAAGCTAGGAGAAAATCTCTAAAATACAAACTGAACGCAGGTGATTTCTACTCTGGGAAAACCTACTTCAAAAAACCTGCACCCTACATAGTTAAAAATCCTACCAGATAGACAAGTCTTGGGTACTAGAATGCTGAGGCTTCTGACATTTCTCACATGTTCAAATTCTCCCGAAGTATCTAATAATCTTCCCATTGCCTATTTTTTTTAATCTGAAATAAATATCATAAAGTACATGACCAAGTGACAAGTTTTATGGCACAGCCTTCGAGCTCTACACAGCTTTAGGAAAAGATAAGTAGGGATATAGACATGCAAAGTTCTAGCAGCAAAAATAAACAAAAATAACATAGGAGCAGTAGCCACTGGTTGGGGAGCAATGAAAGATAAAAATGTATATACAGGATGATGTCAAATCACAGATGAACTTGAATCTCAGTCAAATAAATAAAAGAGGAAAAAGTCTCTCAAGCAAAGAAATAACAAGAAGTCATACAGAGCTCCCTAACATGACAGAAGAGGCAAATGGAATTAAAATATAAATGTTAGGAAACACTATCAAATATAGGTTCAATCACTCATTCATTTATTCGAGAAATATTTATTTCTGGAGAATTCAGCAGTGACCAAACTTCCCACTGAACTTTTCAGGAGGAAAGTCAGGCAACAGATAGTAACAGGCAAATGTGCAATATGGCATTATGTCATAGTAAAGTGCTGTGAAGATCAAGCAGACGAAGAGACAGAGAATGGTAAGGAGATGCTATTTTAGTCAAGATGGTCATAGATGGTCTCTCAGATAAGATGGCATTTGAACAAATCCAACAAAATAAGGGAGGGAGCCACGAGAGTATCTGGAGAAAGAGCATTGCAAGTAGAAGGAACAGTAAGGGGAAAAGGCCCTAAGACAAACTCACGCTCAGCACCCGGGATGGTGGACAGCAGTGCGAAATGAAGAGGATGACAGATGAGGCTCGGGAAGTTCACGGGCCAGAGTACTTGTGTCTGCACATGATGAGAATACCCTCGAGACTTCTGAGCAAGGGAATGACGGGATCTCATGACGTTTCTTAAAAAACCCACTCTGGCTGCTGGGTAGAAAAGGCGGGAAGCACGAGTGGTAGAAAAGCGGCCAGTTAGAAGTCCAGCGAAGGGGAAAACACATCTCAGAGTACGCTGGCAGCAGTGGAAGTGACGAGATGCGAGATTTGACAGCTATGGTAAAGTTAGAACCAACAACATTTGCGGATGGACAAGATATTTCCAAGACCTGAACTGAGCCACTGGGTAAATAACCAAATATCGCAAGGCCATCTCTCAACTCTGTGTGGCTCTTTAAAATCCTCTAACCTGACCTCGTCTTCCATTCCTTCTAATTCCCTTGCACTGGTTCCTCTGGAACTCATGGCCCATTATCAAAATCCCTGATACACTCAATCCTTTCAGCGAACTTCCCTATGTCTTATTTTCTATTGTTTAAAACCATTTTATCGAGGTATGATTGACATCTAAAAATTGTACATATTTAGTGTATAGGAGTTGATGAGTTTAGAGATCAGTATAGATTGTGGTGATGGTTTCACGGGTATACACCTATCTCCAAACTCCAGGCCTTCTTGCTCTGTCTTAGCCCGGGATGGCGCACTGTTCTCCTACAGCCCACTTACGTGATGGCTATTTGCTTTCCTATACCCTTCACACTTCTGGGCCTGGAACTAATAGATACCCTTCATGCTCTTCATTGCCACTTCTCACTAATTTAAAGATGAGAAATTCAGAAACGGTGCCACTGGAGGCCCAATGAAAGTCCACTTCTTGCTTATAAAATTTTGTTGAAGATGGATATCATATTTACATCAAGGATGACATGCCAGTTTGAAATTGACTCAAAGGTCTTAGGAACACAACACCTGGTTTGAGTTTTCGCTTTCTTTTGTGAATAATGATTCACGCACCAGCACAGCTCTCGAAGCACACATCGTGTCCCTAGACACAGACTCCAAAGCCTCATCATTAACCTGTGTGGGACGGCTGTCAGGGGGAAATGCAAATGTTGAGATCCTAATCATGAGATTTTTTCCCCAGTAGAATTCTGTGGTTGTGGCAGATCAGTTCTGCTATGTAAAATTTTTACGTATGTATGCAGGCCTGGGCTTTTTGCATGTGCACACATAAGCAGGGGGTATCTCACCAAGGGGGTATCCCTTGGGACTTCTTCAGAGTCAAGAGGATTCTACACTGGAGAAGTGAGGATGTAAAGGGTTCCCCGGACACATGGCTCGTCCTCAGAGAGCTCTGGGACATTTGCAAGGCCTGGTCCTGTCAGCCATGGGCAAGGAAAAAGCTGAGGCTTCCCTCCATCATCTCAGATCCTTGCTCTCTTGAACAGCTCAGCTCCTACCACTAATAACATACCTCGTGTGCTTGGTTAAAGGGCATCCATGCCTCTTAAATGTTCCCACGGTAACCTTTACTTAGCCCTGTCACAGGACTCATTTCATGCCGCTGGGTGCGTGACTGTCTCACTAATCCATGAGTTCTTTGAGGACATCTGTGTTCCAAGCACCAAAGCTGCTCACAGAGTTGGCATGGATACATTAAAAGAAGGCATGATTAGTCATGTGAAAATGCTTAGTAAAATGCACACTGCCAAGAGGCTGTATTCTCACAGCCATTCTCACTATAGCTTCCCATACTGAGGAACTGCCCTTTCTGAGAGTTTCCATGAAGTTTTCTCACTTTTCTCCTGCAAAAAAAAAGCATATTTTTTCCCTTCTCTCAGACTTATATCACATTTAATAGTAAGTCCATGGAAAATGTTACTCTAAGATGTAAATAACTACAAAATAAAAGTTTTTTATTTTCCATTTGTTTGTTTGTTTTGCCCTTCTGTGTCAGTTAGGGTTCTGAAGGCTGACAGCTGTAGGACAGACCAAGAGTGTGGAATTCAGATAGGATTTCTATGTTAAAGTCTTGAGGCAGCTTTCTTCCTCGAGAAATTTCAATTTTTGCTTTTAAGACCTTCAACTAATTGAATAAGGCCCATTCACATTATTGAAGGTCATTTCCTTTACTTAAAGTCTTCTGATTGTAGGCGTTAGTCACAAAATATCTTTAGAACAATATCTAAATTAGTGTTACGCCAAACAACTGGGCACTGTCACCTAGCTAAGTTGATGCATAAAATTTAACCTTCACACCTTCATTCTGGGGATACTACACAACTTTTGCTTTCACTAAAATCAAACACAAAACTAGACCAAACATTTGAAAAAGCTGGTTTCAGATTATGGTGGAAACAGAAATTGACAAGCTGATTCTTAAATCTACATCAAAATGCAAAGGACTTAAGATAACCAAAACAATTTTTCAGAAGAACAAGGTTGGAAGACTGACATTACATTATATCAGGACTTATCATAAAGTAACAAGAATCAAGATAGTGTGTCAGCAGCATAAGGATTAAAATATAGATCTATAGAATAGAATACAGAGCCCAGAAATATATTCACACATAGATGCTCAACCGATTTTTGCTAAAGGTGCCAAGGTAATTCAATCTGAAAGGACAAACTTTTCAACAAATGGTTCTGGAAAAACTGCAAATTTATTTGGAACAAATATGCACATTGACTCTCACTTCACTGCATACACAATAAATAACTTGAAATAGATCATAGATCTAAATGTAAGACTAAAACTTTAAAACTTAATTAAGAAAATATAGGAAAAAAGTATTGATAATGTTGAGTTAGGCAATGTTTCCTTAGATACAGTGATACAACTCTGTGTGATATTCCAATAGTGGATACATGTCATTATACAATTGTCCAAAGCCATAGAATGTACAACACCAAAAGAGAACCCTAATGCAATCTATGGACTTTGGACGATTATGATATGTCAGTGTAGGCTTATGAACTGTAACAAATGCACCATTCCAGTGGGAGATGTTGAATGGAGAAAGCTATGTATGTGTGGGGACAATGGGTATATGTGAACTCCCTATGCCTTCCTCTCAATTTTGCTGTGAACCTAAAACTGCTCTAAAAAAAAAAAAGTCTATTAAAAAAAATTCCTCAGCTAGCATGCAAAGTCTCAGAGACAAAAGGAAAAATAATAAATTTGAATTTCATCAACTGCTGAAGATTTGCTCTTTGAAAGACATCAAAAAAAAAAAAAACCAAAATGGCAAATTATTGCAATAAATGATATCCAGAATATATTTTCAAAAATCCTACAATTCAAGAACAAGAAGACAAACAACCCAAAGTTTAAAAGTAGACAAACGCTGGAAGAGACACTCAATAAAACAAGACATATATTGATGGTGAAGACATAAGCACATGAAAAGATGCTCAATGTGTCAAGTAATAAGAAAAATAGAAATTAAAACTATAGATACTACTACATACTCATTAAAATGGTGAAAATTAAAAGATCAATAACACAAATGTTGGTGAGGATGTAGAGCAACTAAAGTTCTCATGCATTGCTGGCGGGCGTTTAAATGTAAAACCATCTTGGAAAATATAGTCCAGCAGTTTCTTAAAAGGTTAAATAAACATCCATCCTATGGCCCAGCAATTTCACCATGCATTTACTCAAGAGAAATGAAAACATGTGTCCACATAAAGATGCATGTAAGAATGTTCTGAGTAACTCTATTTATAGTAGTCAAAAATTAGAAATAATACAAATGTCCATCATCAGGAGGATGGGTAAATTGTGGTATATTTATAGCATATAATATTTTTCAGTAACTAAGTGGAAAAATCCATTGTTATGTGCAATGACGTGGATGAATCTCACAGAAGCTATAATAACCAAAAAAAACTAGACTCAAAAAAAAAAATACATATGAACTATTCCCTTTCCTTGAAGATTAGGAGCAGATTACACTATTCTATGGTGACGGCAGAACCATAGCTACTTTTGATGGGAATGAATTGCTTAGAAAGAGGCAAGAAGGAACTTTCTAGGATGAGGGTACTATTCTAATTGACATGGTGTTAGAGGTATGTATACATTTGCTAGAGCTCAACAAACTGCATTCTTAAGATGAGTGTATTTTATTGCATGTAAAGTATACGTAAATAAAAAGACAAATGCACTCTTCTATACCAACGACAATTAGAATGTGTAATTTTTACATATATGTAAATCTATGTCTGGCTTATGGAATGTATTCTATTCCATAGATCTGTATGTCCCTCCTTTTGTCATTTATAATAAATTTATAAGAGGAATAGTCATACAATTATCTCTTAATTAACCTATAAATATTATCAACAAAGTATTTTATAGAATTTGACAAGCTAATATTAAAATGTATACTGAAGAGCAAAAGGCCAAAAATAGTCATGACCATTGTGAGTAAAGACCAAATAGGGAAATATGTTCTGACATATGTAAAGACTGACTCTAAAGCAACAACAAATGAGACAATATGATATTGACATAGAAATAAGCAAACAAACTGAGAAAAAGTATAAGAAATATAGAAATATAGAAATAGACTCAGTATATGGAAATGCACATAGGAGAGAGGTAGCATTAAAATCTAAGTGGACAGACTTGCCAATAAATTGTGTTAGAAAAACTGTTCATATGGGAAAGAAATTAGAGTCACATTTGACATTATATACATACAATCTCAGATAAACCAAAAAGATAACAGCAGAACTTTAAAACTCTTAGATGAAAAGATAGATCCATACACCTTTATGGTCTTGATATAGGAATTACCTTAAGAACAACATTCGCACATAAAAATAAGCAGTAAAGGATAAAATACATCAGATCATATCAGTCCCTATAACTGCTTAACATACCACCCCCAAAACTTAATGGCTTATTGTGCTCACAAATCTGCCATCTGTGCGGAGCTTGGCAGGGATGGCTTCCCTCTTCACATCTGGGGCTGCTTGACTGAGGGCAAAGGACCCGGTTTTGATTTTGTGTGTGTGCATGTGTGTGCGTGTGTGTGTAGTGAGAACACTTAAATCAACTCTCTTAGCAAGTGTCAAGTGTGCACTGCACTATTATTAACTATAGTCACCACGATGCACATTAGATCTTTGGAATTTATTCATTCTGCAAGAATGAAATTCTGTACCCTTTGATTCTTTCCTCACCATTCTATTCTCTGTTCCATGAGTTTGACAGTTTTAGATTCCACATATAAGTGAGATCATTCAGTATTTGTCTTTTTGTGTCTAGCTTATTTCGTTTAATATTATGTCCTCCATGTCCATCATCATCATATTGTTGTAAATGGCAGAATTTTCTTTCTTAAGACTGAACAATATTCCATGGTGACACAGGCATACCTCATTTTATTGCAATTCACTTTATTGTGGTTCACAGATGTTGGTTTTGGTTTTTTTTTTTTTTTTTTTTTACAAATTGAAGACAAGGCCCTCCACCAGCAAAAAGATTACGACTTGCTGTATTGTGGTGGTTGAGAACCAAACCTGCAATTTCTTCGAGGTATGCCTATACTACATTTTCTTTATCCATTCATCCATAGATGGACACTTAGGTTTTTCTCATATCTTGGCTATTGTGAATAATGCCACAGTGAACATAGGATGCAGACATCCCTTTGAAGGTGGCGGATAATTAACTTGATTGTGATAATCACTTCACAATGTATACGTATATCAAATATCATGTTGTATACCTTAAATACACACAATTTGTATTCGTCAATTATACCTCAATAGCTGGAGAAAAATAAAGGACCCATTTTTAAAATGGCTCACTCACTCACACAGCTGGCAGATAGTGCTGGCTGTCGACTGGGAGCTCAGTCAGGGCTGTGGGCCAGGGGCCTTGTGAGCTTCTCCACATTCTGCTTATATTTCTTTATGGCATGATGGCTGGGTTCCAAGAGAAAGTATCCCAAGATAACCTGTCAGAAGTAAATGGCATTTTTTGTGACTTGGCTTTTAGTTGCATAACATCATTTCCGCCAAACTCTATTGTCAAGGCAGCCACAAAGTCCTTCCCAATTTCAGGAGCAAGAGACATAGGTTACATTCCTAGATGAGGGAGTAGCAAAGTTTTAGAAGAACACGTTGGACAGGCAATAAGGCTGTGGCTATTTTTGGAATATGCGATCTGCCACAATTAATCAAATTTAATTTTATTGTTGTTAAATTAAAAGCTTCACAGAATTTAAAAGCTACAGAGGAAGTGAAGATTTCAACACATGCTATTATACAATATATATCCACAATATATAAAGAACCCATACAAATCAATATTAAAAATGCAAAACAACCCAGTGGAAAAAATAGTAAGAGAGCAAAAAAGCTAGTTGAAGAATGGTCTGTCATTATTACATCGTTCATATAAAGTCTCAAAATATTAAAAACAATCCTACGAATATATTGAAAAGTATAAAACCATGTATGGTTATATTAAACACAAAATTCAGAACAGTGATTACTACAAGAAAAGAAGATGTAGAATGGGATTAAGTTGTGGTACCCAGTAGCCTTCAACTTCATGCAAAATGTTTTATCACTTTAAAACCAGAGGCAAAGATGGCAAATGTTTAATATTGGCCAACGTGTATTTTCTGTCCTCAAAGCATACAGTTGTGTATGTTTGAAATGTATCTTAATAAAGTCCTGTGTTTTTACACCAGAGCTAAGAGGCAATGAACCTTATAGCTAGTCTAACAATCCTTTCCCACCATGGGCCAAAACTAATTTTGCAGATGTAGAAACTTCTGTCCAGAAAGAAGACTAGATTTCCTTAAAGCTACATAGTTAGTTATTAATATAAATGGAACAAGGACAGTCTCATGCTTCCCAAATAAGCCCTTTTCTTCTACCTCTTACTTTTCAGGAAGATTTTAAAGGGCCGCATCTGTCTGTCCCAGATAGGAGTGACAACTGTGACGATTCCTTTCAAAGTAAATCAGACAGAAGGGATTAGAGCAATTAGCTGGGCCTTCACACCTTAGCAGGATGGTGGATTATAAATCTAGATATAACACTGCCCGAGACCCCATCATTAAAGAATGATTCTCTTAATTTCACCATTGCCTTTTCCATTGAGTTCTCTTAGGGGAGGAAAATACCAGCAGACATGAGGCCTTTAATCCTCAGAATGAATTTAGAATGGTCAAAATCTGGTGACTTCTGGAAGAAGAGGGTACAGGGTGTGTCAGGGGACAAGGACAGAATCCTCACATATAGTCATCTGGCATTGTAAGCTCAAACCACTTAGAGACCTTCCTCTAGACCCAGAGAAAATGGCCAACTATTTTACAATGCAGAAGACTGATCGGAATGTGAACAGGAACTAGCTTGTATTTCCAGACGAATATTTAAAATTTTGAAGTCTTATAAATAATTTAAGTAGCCTAATACTCATTAACTTTAATGTATTCTTCACAACTGCTTCTATAAAATGTTAGCTATTGTTTCCTTCATGTGCATACATATATATGTGTGTGTATATATATATATATATGTAGATATATTGTAAGCAGCAGCATTTTTGATGGAAAATAGACTCCTTGAACAGAACAATGGAATCTCTCACAAAATATTAGAAGATAAAGGCAAACAAATTGTTTAGATCCCAGTTTTCTACCTCACCAAAATCTGTCTAAAACCCTGGTTGCTATCTTGGGCTTCTGAAGGACAGTACCAAACCCTACATCCATCTACTACGTAATGGCCACATATTCCACAAGTGTGTTGCTTCACAAAGCAGGAAGGTAGATTTTGGCTGTAATCCTCACTCTGCAATAAATCACTAAATGACCTTGGTCAACTCATGGTGGCCTCCCTAAGCATTTTGCTTCATCTGTCAAATTGGCATCATGATACCACTATATCTTGCTCAGGGCTTTCAAATTTTATATAAATAAGCATGGGAAAAGGTTTTGAAGTATTATCGTCTCTGATGTCAAGTGTCCGGGAGATGGCAACGATTCTACCTGAAGATGTGTACACTCCACAAGTAACCAGGTCAGTCCAAAAGGAAAATGAAAAGGGGAAGAGAGAGAAAGAAAAACCTGGGGGCTATCTGGGTCTTTCCTCTGTGACCAAGGCACCACTTACACTTCAGCTCATTTCCTACTCTATTCCCCATTTCATCCATACTTACTCTACCCCATCTTCTACATCTGGCTCAAGACAGGGGACCAGTTACTGTACAAACAAAGGCTTTGTCAGTGGCCCAATTCCCCCACCCCCCTCACTTATTCCTCATGCTGCTTCCTTCTCTAAAAGCTCTAGGATTTAACTGTTGCATCACACCGCACTTTTCCTCTTTTGACTCTCAATGTACATCACCTTAACCCAAGGAAAGGTTCAAATTCAGGTAGAAACTGAACCGAAATACACTGATTTTGTTTACAAGAACACTACAAGTTATCTTACAACCACTCCCCAATTCAGCTATGTGGCAAACTAGATTGTATTTTCTTGGGTTTTCGTAATCTGCATTCCAGATTAATGAATATTCCGTGCCTTCTTCCTAACTGTCCTTTCACTTATGCTGCAGTAAACCTGAGATTAAAAAAGAAAAAAGAAAAAAAACCTGAGCCACCATTCACTTAAGAGATTTATACCTGGGGACAAAGAACACATTAACCTTTGCACTAAGTGCTCCCACTCTCCGTAAACAGATCCTCACCTTACTTGTACATGGATGGTGGCTCTCAGCCCCTACCTCACAGCAGCAGTATGCCTTTTTCCATTTGAAAAGGTTATTTTAATTTCTGGTCACATTCTCATGAACACTCTGCAAACTCTTCCTATGGTGTTTGACCCTTATATCGAGAAGTCATGGCCTATGCATATTTTAAATCAGTTAGGGTACATTGACAGGTAGTCTGATGCTTTGCTTCTTGCTAAATTTATAATATCATTTCTTTGAAATCAGTCTCTTCAGCTTAAATAAGTCACTTATACTTGATCTTTTGATTTCTCTTTAATACAAAATGCAGACTGATCTGTAAGAAATTTGAAGATTGAAATATGGCAAAGGTGAGACAGATGCTACACTTTATATGATATAATAATTGTTTTTATCGTACCACCCATATTTGACTAAGGGAATATTAAAAACAGAAGACAATTACTGTTAAATAGAGAGTTTTCTTGTTTTCTACGTAATTGAATCTTCTGATCTTTCCATTACAGCTTCCAAAAAAAGCAAATGACTATATGCCTGATTTTGCAAGGTATTAGGCTCAAGGATAACAAATGGAACTTCGGTAAATGCTGTTAAGCATGTAAGTATTCTAGGCACTGTGCTCAGTTGGCAATAAAGTTGTGAAGAAGGTACAGTCCCTAAGTCTGGACATTGTACAGACAGGTGGGGGATGCAGTCATGTAAATAAACAATTGCAATTCTGTGTAATAAATGCTATTAAAGAAGAAAGCAGGACACAGAGTAGAGTCCCTAACCAGACTGGTCACGAGGCTAGAAAATATTCGTAACTGGTTTGGAGAAAAAGGGAGGAGATGAAGGTAACGAGGTGAGGCAGGAGGCCAGACACTGACGACATCACAGGTTTTATTAAAAAGTTTGGACTTCGCCATGAAAGCAATGTGAATTACTGCAGAATTCATAAGCAGGCAATGGGCACAGTCAGATTTTTGAAAGAATGCTCTGTCTGTAGTATGTAGATGCATTGAAAGAAGAGTGGAGACATGAAAAACTAGTCAGGAGATGGTGGCAGCCTTACCTGGGGATTAGCAGGAGGGAGAGAGGGGAGAAAACTGATTTTGAAAAATATGTAGGAGTAGGAGTGGTGATTTGCTGGATGCAGGAAAGGAGGAAGAAAAAGAAGGACTTAGGAATGGAGCAAGCATAGAAGTAGAGGATACGTGATATTGGAAATGCCTGTAGGATATCTCGATGAAGATCCTTAATAAGTTGTTGAATGTACATAAGTGCCCTAGAGACAGATCAGGTCTGCAGGTGTCGTTTTGAACATTGTCCCTTATAGGTGATAGGTGATAACTGAAATGAATGAGATTGCCAGTAGAGGGCCGTGAGCATGTAGAGTGAACAGAGAAGATCCAGAAGAAAACCCTAAATTAAGAAGTATCCACAACGACAGGATCCCAAAAGGAAGAGTATTTGCAAATAAAACTAAAAAGGGCTAGCTAGAGAGGCAGAGGAAGCAAGGGGCATGCAGTGAGCACGGGTCCACTAGGAACCCCTTGTCCATGTCCACATAAAAACAGATATTCAAAAAGGAAGGAAAACTGCTCAGGCACGAATGGACAGGCAACTAAGTAGCTAAAAAGAAACCTGAGAAGAA
Source organism: Pteropus vampyrus (assembly GCF_000151845.1). Taxonomy (NCBI): domain Eukaryota; kingdom Metazoa; phylum Chordata; class Mammalia; order Chiroptera; family Pteropodidae; genus Pteropus; species Pteropus vampyrus. Next base: position 4,616,765 of record NW_011888809.1, read on the forward strand.
CGTTCTCTGTCAGAGGTTGTGCATCACAGGTAATCAAGTTTCAGAACAGCAAAATTCTCAATTATCAAATTAATGCATCTGCAATGAATAAGAATTCTTATACATCTAATAATTCACCCACCACCTCTGTGAAAGGAGATACACTTGGGACCAGAGAGATCTGAGTTAAAATCCTGTGCCTGTCAGTGACAAGGGATGTGATCTTGGAACATTCAAGTGAACTCGGACTTCACTCATGTGCAGAATGGAAAGGATGCCTCCACCTCACAGGATTGTTGCTAGGGTTACAGATATGAAGAGTTTAGCACTGTGTTTGGTACATAGTAGTGCTTATTAGCAAATGACTGCTGAATCTGAATTGTTTTACAGGAGTCCCCACTTTTCCAGCCCTAACTGCAGGCTTGGCTTCTCTCCAACTTAATCTCTGATTCCCTTCAAATACAGTCATCATCTATAAAACCAAGGAGGACAGGAGGCTGAGAATAAGGAAATAAGTCCTTCTACAATATGTTCTAGCATTAGATCACCTGCTGCCCTGATTCTAAGTAAGCAAGCCCAAAGGCAATCCATAGCAACTCTCACTGTCTGCAGAGCCTGCTGCCAGACCCCACGGAAGGGGAGAAAGGCAAAGGTCTTAAGAAAAGACTGACAACACGAGAAACTTTGTGTCTGGTTGGAGAGAAGGTGATAACTACCAAGAAAAGTTCCTTCAGATCATCTTCATATGCAAAATAACAAAAACAGAGTAGTTCAGTTTCCCGAAAAGGAAGCAATGAAAGGATGTACACATTTATCCAATTCTATTTCACTCATTCCTTTCTCCCCAGACTAAAGAATTAGGTAGCCCTGAGTTCCAACTTGAATTCATTCAGCCTCTCTACAGCCATGATGTTGGGCATATTACTTAATATTTCTAAGCTTTAATTTCCTCAAGTATAAAATGAAGATAAACACACATTCAAAAAGGAAGGAAAACTGCTCAGGCACGAATGGACAGGCAACTAAGTAGCTAAAAAGAAATCTGAGAAGAACATTCTCTGTCAGAGGTTGTGCATCACAGGTAATCAAGTTTCAGAAAAGCAAAATTCTCAAATATCAAATTAATGCATCTGCAATGAATAAGAATTCTTATACATCTAATAATTAGAAAATAATTAGAAAATAATATATAGTAAATGCTAAGCATACAGTCTGGGCATGTTATGTACTCAAGTTTTTTATTAGTAGTTCATCAGCATTAATAATGGCAGCTGTATGGATATAGCGATTGTGCATTTTGTCCAAGCTCATCTTCCCCTTTGCACCAGCAACAACCACTTGCCCCATACTCTGCATCTCCTACACAGCCCTCCTCGCAGCTAAACTGACACAGCAGCTATCAGGCCACCTGGCTGCATCCTGCCCTAGACGCAGAGTCTTTTTCTGCTCTGAAAGAGTCGGGAAAGTTCAAAGGACACTGTGATATAGTAGAAACATCACCAGCCTGGGGGACGGTCCCAATTCTGTCTCTTGGGAATCCTGTAACCCTAAGCAAGTCACTTAACTCCTTCGAGTTTGTTATCACATGTGTACAGCAGAAACAATAAACCTACCTCCACAGCACTGTTATGAGAATCACACAACAATATCTCTGGAAGTTGTGAAGCATTATACAAACGAGTCGTTATTATTAGTACGCCCTGGTGCACAGTGGTTGCTCTTTTCTGTTTGGATCACACTATCTCAGATCACACTGCCACTTAGAGCACAAAAGTTGTCTTCTTTGAGCATTTAGTGCAGACAAGAGTTATGAAAATTTCTGTGGCAGCACTTCGAAACCATGGCATTTTTTTACCTTTTGCTTTACCTTATTGTTTTTTAACTTTTTATTTTGAAATAATTATCGATTCACAAGTTGCAAAAATCATACAGAGAGGTGGTCCCCTCTCCCACCCGCCGGCTCACTCCAGCAATAGCATCTTACTTAACATGACCAAAATGAAGAAATGAAGATTAAAACTTTAAAAAATAATACTGTAAAACAAAAAAGATAACATCATGGAGTGCATAAAATCAAAATTCTGGAAATCATAAAAGAAAATATAAAGAAATTTAACTACATATATTTTTTAATTCTACATGGAAAAATATAAACAAGACAGTAAGACAAATAGCAAACTGAAAACAAGTATTTGCAACATATGTAACAAAGGCCTAATTTCCATGAAGTAGAAAATATCCCCTCCAAACTCTACTTATTAAAAAAAAACAAAACTCCAATACGAAAATAGGCAAATGCATAAACAGGTATTTCATTTTTAAAAAAATGGATAATAGACACTTAAAAAGTCATCTGACTGCAGCTATAATTAAATAAATAAGAATTAAAATAAGAATTTTTAAATAAATGATTTTGGCAAAAATGAAAAGCTTGAAAGGAAACGAGTTTTGCAAGTTCGAAACAGATGCTCTGGAGCGTCGCCGCAGGAGAAAATGGGCATGACCTCTTTAGAGGGCGACTAAGCATTGCAGACCCCAATGTAAATGCCTATGCCCTTTGAGAATGTCTGGATATTTATTGTAACACCGTACTGGTAGATATAAGCTAAAGCATGTGGCAGTCACTGCAGTGTTGTTATTAATATAAAAACGTTTAAGTAATCTATCAATAGAGGGCTGTTCTTTGTAAATTACGGTTATATTCATATAAAAGAATGCCACAGAGCTATTAAAAAGAATGAGGTGAATTCATATGAATATGAAATGACTTCTTCATCATTAAAACAAATAGAAATTTTTTAAATCAACCATAATATAAGGCTACCTCCTCATCTCCTCAAAAATCCTGCAACAAATACTTAATTTTTCCCAGTCTTTCTCGATACTGTTTTCTTGAGAAAAATGCTACCTTAGACACAACAGAAAGCATTACCCAGATACATTCCAGTTCAACGACCCTAACAATAACACAGGCAGTACTACGTATAGTTGAGCACCCCCACCCCCTCAACCACCCGCAGAAGAAATATACCTGCCAAAAAGGACTCCTTGTGTTATTCAGGCCAAAATTCATAACCTGAATCTTGCAGCCATTATTTGCAGAGGCCTCTCATGTGCACTGCATAGCAGAGCAAAGCTCAAGCTAACCTGTCAGCCTGCGCACTGTGTGCTTCTGCCATCTTAGTTGACCCTTATAAGAGAGCTCCTAGGATGAAAATTTAACCAATAGGACTGAGACTTCCCCTGTCCAATCGAGCTGCACAGCTATACCCTCATATGACCAATCAGAGCAGCTCCATTCTGACCAATCAGAACAGTGCTATTGGAGACAATCAAACTGTGAGGATTTGGAGTCATCATTTACATGAAGATGGACCAATTAGGGACTAGGGGTGGGGACTTCTCTCTATATATCAGCTCCTCTCTAGCTTGGGCAATACCCTTCTCTTCTCCACTCCAGGTTGTATTTCCCTAGGTGGAGCTGTAACACGAAAGCTGAGTGGGGCTATCTTGCCGGATAAGATTGGAGCGGAACAGAGACATCTCAAAAGACCACAGTGGAGTAGAGCAGAGCACAGTGAATCAGACCGGACCCAAGCAAATCAGAGCAGAGCTACGGCAGAACGAGGGCCACTTCACCCCAGATCAGTCTCATAGCCATGCCCTTCTGTAGTCAGTGCTGTATCATTGTTGAGCTCACAGCTGGGCTCTTCTACAGCTGGGCTGTTCCACAGCTGAACTGTTATCACAATTGGGCTGTTTGCACTGAATAGTCTCTCTTCTCTCGCCACACTCCAAATTGGGGACTCCTGAATTGGTAGCAATGACTTTTGGTTATGTTAGTATTTGTAATAATCCTATAACATAAATTGGAGCATTCTACAGAAGGAAAGTAGAGCTTTCAGAGCGGTGAAGTTGATCATGATTTCACAACTACTAGCACTGAAATTGAGACTTGAGGACATGCCTATGCTCCTCCAACCTCGCTGTGCTGCCTCTGCTGCAGTGCGGAGTCCAGTCCTGACAGAAGCTCCTTAACTGAGACTGATGGCCTTCTACTCCTTGGCATTATTAAGGAAATGAATCATTAGTGTTTGGCAACATTTACCAACTCTGAGTGAACTGATTACATAACACTCTGCATTTAATCATTTACTAAGCGGCTAAATTACTATTTTACTCTAATGTAAAAACAGCTCTTAAGTTTGTTAGTGTTAATGAGAAATTGTCATATCCATATTACTGATTCCTACTCCTAAATAATTGATACAGCATTCATATTGTAGCTTGTAGTATAGTGTTTACTGGAACTTAGTTTAATTTTATCACATAACTTGGAAGCACAAATACTTCTGGGATTTAAATCAGATATTTTAAATTCGAGAAAAACAGACCATATTTTACAGTATTAGAATCCAATGGATAGCATATCTGCTCCAACTTTCTCTACTCTAGACTTCTAAGTTTAGCTCCACATGAGATGGGTCATTAAGATTCCAAAGTAACAACTGGATAGTATTAAATTTAAAAGAAACATCAGAGCATAAGAAAAATTATAAAAATTTACTTCTAAGTTAAGATCAAAAAGTAAAGTGTAAGTCAGATAGCAGCACTTAATTCATCTACTCTTCATTTACTTACTAAATGCACAAGAAATCTCAGAATGAGAAAGAAAGTTGCAAGAGCATTGCAAATTGATAATACTGGTAAATGATCTGTCAATGATATGTCATTTAAAAAATAATTTTTAATTCAAGGAAATATAGGTGGGGTCCTAGGTCAGAACTAAAGGACCAGCCAAAATAATGATAGACTTCCACCCAGGCCATCGTTTGCCTCAAACTCAGTGTCGGTGGTGGAAAGAGATGGGGAGAAAAAAAAAAATTATATATACATATATATATATGAAGAAATAATGGACAGAAAGTTACCAAATAGTGAAAACTATAAACCTGCAGATCCAACAATTTCAACTAGCTCCATTAAAAAAAAAAAAAAACTACCATAGGACATCATTATCAAATTGCCTTAAATCAGTAATAAAGAGGAAATCTTAAATACAGCCAGTGGCATAAAAGGAAGACAAATTAGATAGAGAGGAACAAATATCATGGTGACGGCAGATTTCTCAATGGAAACACTGCAAATGAGAAAACAGTGGAGCAACATGTTTACGTACTGAAAGAAAAAGACCATCGACCTAGAATTCTATATCCAGCAAAAGTATCTTTCAAATATTAAGATGAAATGAAAATTTTCCAATCATATAAAAGCTGAAAGCACCACCAGCAGACTCACAATACAAGAAATGTTAAAGGAAGAAGGCAGAGAAGGCATTTTTTTCAAGAATAAAAGTGATAACATGAAAATATGGGTTCACACAAAGGAATGAAGAACACTAGAAATGGTAACTACATGGATAAGTATACACAACAGATTGCATCTCTTTAAAATTGTTTAAACAAAACTAAGAATGATGCAATGTGGAGTTTTTACCATATGTATAAATAAAATGTATAAAAACAATGTTAATTAAAGAAATGAAAGTATGTAATTGCAAGATTTTTATGTTATATATGAAGTGGTATAATACCACTTGAAAGTAAGCTCGTAAGTTTAAATATGTATCTATAGACTTTAAAAAAAACCACTAAATAAACAAAACTAAGAGTTATACCTGATAAGCCGACAAAGGAGATAAAACAGAATCAATCCAAAAGTATGGCAGAAAGAGAAAAAAGGGAACAAAGAATAGATGAGACAAGAAGATAGACTTAAACATAACTAAATAAACAGCCATATTAAATGTAAATGGCCTGATAATCCCAATTAAAAACTAAAGATGGTTTAGGTAAAAAAGCCATACCCAAGTACATGCTGCTTACAACAATGCATTTTAAATACAAATGGGTTAAAAGTAAAAGCTGGAAAAACAGATGTCATGATAACACTAATGAAAAGAAAGACAAAGTATATTTCAAAGAAAAGACTATTTTGGCTATAAAAAAACAATTTAATCATTATAAAAGGGTCAATTCGTCAAAAGGACACAATAGTACTACATTTTTCTTTACCTAACAGAGCTTCGAAATGTATGAAGCAAAAATTAATAAAATTGCATGGAGAAAAAGACAAATCCACAATTATAACTAGAAATTTCTATACACTATCTCAAAAGTTGATAGCACAAGAAAACATCAAGCAAGGATATGAAAGACTTGAATAACAGAATCAAACAACTTGATCTAACATTTATAGAACATTCCACCCAACATCAGCAGAATACATTCTTTTCAAGTGAACCTAGAACATTTACCATATTCCGGATCATGTAAGTATGAATAACTATAAAAGGATTCAAGTCAGAAGTATACCTCCATCAAGAATTTTCAAAGTTTTTTGATTAGCTCATTCTGTAATATTGGTTAGAATAATTCATTAAAATCCCTCCTCACAGCAACACATAAACCCTATTCACTTTTGCTTTCAGAATTATTTGCATACTGAACATTTCTTTTCCTTACCTCAACACCATGTAAATCTACCCACCCAACTCAGACATATATTCATCCTAAGCTCTCCACTGAGCTCCTATCAATGAAGAATGACCCTTAAAAATAAGATTATACTGTTTACCTCTAAGTTCATTGACAGAAGAGATCATGCTTTACCATTTTACTGTGATCTACAAAGTACCTTACAAGCAAGTGCAGTCAGAAGGGTCTGGTTTGCCCTTTTTAGACCACATATGGAATGAAAGCCAAGATCATAGGACCTTGTAAACAAAGAATCTAACAAAGGAGAAATATGAATATTCCACTTCTAGCAACAAGTTTTCTTGTCTTGTAAACTGGCTTTATAATGATTTTTTTTTTAATTCTACACACAAATAAAGTAAACATTGATTAGGGGCAGGGTAACACTTGGTCTAGCTAACTCTACCTTAGTGAAAAGTTTAGGTATGATGGGAAGGGGTTGTACGGCAATAAAACAAGACCATTAAGTAGAAGATTTTGAGCTATACATAAAAGAATTACCATGAGTTTAGGCACTTGAGAGGATTTCAGATATTAATTGACCTCTTAATTTCTTGAGTCTGGTCAGGTTAATAGAGTTAAAAAACAATAAAGTATTATGTGCATGTTATCTCATTTACTATAAAACTTGTAGATGTCACCACGGATATGAAGCCTGAGCCAGGGAAAGGTAGAAGCTCATTCTTGTGATACCAATAGGGGTAGGCATGTTCTTGAGCTGTTAAAATTGTTTACTTTATCCATACCGTAACATCCAGCAGGTTTGTACCTGCCTAAAGTGAGAAGTAGAATAGAGAAGCAACACCTGAGTTGATTGGTGCTGAGTTTAATCCTTGGATTGAATCACTTATTAATTTCCTATTAATCTCAAGTTTCTTGTGTTTATTCATGCTTCCTCATTCCTGCCTCTTCCTGCCTCATTCCTATCTCTCCAGCCCCTTTCCTGTTGCTCCACCCAATATTGGATTAAAGAACTAGAAGAAACAAAAACACTAGGAAATCTACCAAAAGTATAGATTCTTATAGAAGAAAAAGCAAAAGAAACATCTTCCATAACTTTAGTATGATTCTGGGCCAGAGTTATTTTTCATAGGTAATTTAATGAGTAGTCACCGTATATAATCAAGTGTTCCAGCACATGGTAAATGAAGCTGACATTGATATCCTCAAGGAACCCCAACCCCTATATTCATTTTTTGATGTTTAAAATTTCTTTTGGTATTTTCCTGACAGAAAAGAAAAATAAAGGAAAACTATATTTCAAGAAAAAATGTTTTGTTTTCCTATCCCAGAAACTATAATATGCAGTATATTCATATCAAGACAACTACATGATCACAGGGGTGTCCACAAAGCATGTAGAAGTTATTCTTGGAGTTTTTTTTTTTTTTTAAGCAATTGAAAGGCATGTCACAAGTAATATGGAAGTGATTTTCTATTACATTTGAAAACTCTTGAGGATAAAGGTATATGTTCAATGATTCGGTTATTATCTTTCATCTACTACATAGATGTTAATAATTGCAAGAAGAGGTGTTAATAATTGCAAGGAACATTAAAAAACAACTTAGAATGATATGGGCAGCCAACTCCTCTCAGTTTACCCAGCTCTTTTCCAGTTTTAACACTGAAAGTCTCACAAATTGGTAACCCCACAGTCCTGGGCAAACTGGATGGCTGGTCATGGAGGCACTTTATTGGTTGGAGTTGTGACAAAGATAATTGTAACTATAGGCCAAACTGAAAAGCCATTTACACTCCAGACTTTTGTGTCAGGTTTAAAATCAGAATATATTTGCATGGCCTGGTATAGCACATTATTATAAATTAAGTATAGAGTCAGACATTGAACTATATGTACCGAAATCCCCACATAAGGCAATGACGCTTTACACTGTATCAGATGAATATCTCAGAATTCCAAATTCTCTACATGAAATGCTAAATAAGTTTGGCTCTTGCTAGTTTTTTTTTAAACTTGGAGTAAGCTTAATTTTTCTTGATAGTTAATACTTTAATCTCATTTAAAATATAAAAATTGAAGACTGATGAATTGTAATACATATTATGACTATAAATAAGCATTCACTGGATTCTTTCCTAAGAGAATATCTTGGCACTATTTAAAGGAAAGTTATCTACTGCAAAAGGTTAATCAACTCAAATTCAACAAAAGGTCTGACTTTAATTGAAAGTCCAAATGTCAAAATCTGAGACAGGCTTTAAATAGAGCAAAACAAATTTAACATGTGTGATGCTAAAAAATATCTTGTTTCAATTTGCATCCCTCAAATCCTTACCAAGATGACAGTACATATTTTGGGAGAATGATAACAGACACTTGCTAAAATGAAAGTACACATTTTGATGATGATTTCAAACATGTACATGAGTATTATTGGTCTACAGTTTATTATCTTGTAATGTCTTTGTCTGGTTTTAGTATTAGGGCAATGCTAGCCTCTGAAAAATGAGTTGGGAAATGTTCCTCTTTTATTTTCTATGCAGGAATTTATGTAGAATTGGAATTACTTCTGCTTTAAGTATTTGATAGAATTCATCGGTGAAATTGGCTGTAGAGATTTTATTATTAAAATGTTTTTAACTATGAATTCACTTTCTTTAATGAATAAATTATTCAGGTTATCTATTTCTTAGAGATGTTTCTGTAGTTTCTGTTTTTTAAGAAATTTGTCCATTTCATCAAAATAGTCAAATTTATAGGCATAAAGTTGTTCATAATATGCCCCTATTGTCTTTTCAATATTTGAATAATCTATATTGCTTTTTAAATTCCTGATAAAGGTAAAAGTATCTTCTCTATTTTTCTTTTATTCAACCAGTCTTTCCTTATTGATCTTTCCAAAGACAAGCTTTAACCTTTAATTTTCTCTATTGTTTTTCTGATTTCAATTTCATTTATTTCTGATCTTGTTATTTTCTTCCTTCTACTTGCTTTAGGATACATTTACTCTTTTTTTCCTTAAGGTAGATCTTAAATCACTGACTTGAGACCTTTACTTTTTTCTAATATAAATATTTAAGACTACAGATTTCCCTCTAAGGGCTGCTTTAGTTGCATCCCACAAATTTTAATGTTGTATTTTTTCATACAAAAATATTTTAAAATATTCCATGCAATTTCCTTTTCGACCTAGCAATTCTATTATTTAATTTTTTAAATTTTGGACATTTTTCCAGATGGCTTTCTGTTTTTGAGTACAAGTTTAATTTCATTGTAACCAGAGAAGAAACTATGATTTTAATTCTTGTAAATTTGAGGTTTGTTCTATGATCCAGAGTGTAGTCTGTCTTGGTGAATATCCCATGTGCACTCGGGAAGAATATATATTCTGCTGTCACTGGATAAAATATTCTGTAAGTATAAACTAGGTCATGTTGGTTGATTGTATTCTCAAGTCTTCTATAGCCTTACTTAGATTGAGGTACTGAAATGTCCTACTATAATTGTTTATCTATTTCGTTTTCGCAGTTCTGCCAGTTTTTTGTTTCCTGTATTATGAAGCTCTCTTATGAAGGACATAAACATTTAGGATATTAGACAGAAAATCAGTAGCATTTGGAAGACTCAAAAAATATGGTCAACCAACTTGACCTAGATGACCATTTATAGAACGAAGCCACCCACTAGTTCCACTTCTAGACAACAAAGTAAAAATAATTATAATGAGACATATATGAAAATGTGCATTGCAGCACTGATTATAATAGCAAAAAATAAATAAGAACAAATTTTCAAGAAGTACAGATTTAGATATATAAACTGTTATTCATATAATGGATACTATGAAGTAGTTGAAATGAATAAATTGTCTTCATGTATCAATTTGGTTAAATCTCAGAAGCAAAATGTTGAATGTAAGAAACATTACACATATAATATGATGGAGTTCAGCTTTATAAAATCTATCAAATTAGTTTAACAAAAATGAAGCATACAAGGTAATCATATTAATATACACCAAAAAGATATTTGATAAAATCCAAACAATTCTTTCTTAAAAAAAAGAAAAAAATGCCATGTAAAAGAGGAAAATAAAGAAACCATTTAACACAATTTGAAAAGTGGGTATTGCAACCACTAAAAAAGCAAACAGATTTAACAAATAAGCCAATACTGCAAGTAAATTGGAGCCATAATTAATATTAAATTAATCCAAGAGAAGATAGAAAAAGAGGCAAAAAGGAACAAGGAAGAGACAGCATGAGTGAAAAAACTAGCAAAATGGTAGCATTTGAACTCTACTATATAAAAAATACATTAAGTACAGATGGTTGAAAAATTCCAATTAACAGACAGATTTAAAGATTGCATTAAAAAGATCAAATTATATTTTGTCTACCAGAAATCCGCTTATAAAACCATAGACAGTTTAAAAGTAAAAAGATGGCAAAAGATATGCCAGGGAATGCTAAACAAAAAGGAAACAGGAGTCATTTTTGGAAGACAAAGTAGACCTAATATAAAGGAACACTGCTGGGTTTAAGATATTTATGACTTTATGTTAATGGAAATAATTCATGAAAAGGATGTAACAATCTTTAATGTGTACATAACTAAGAACAAAGCTTCAAAACACACAAAGCAAAAAAAAAAAAAAATGACAACTAAAAGAATAAACAGAAATAAATATAGAAAATTTCACAACTATGGATGTGATGCTCTCTTATGAACTTCAACAGTTGAAGTTCATTATTGATCTGTAATGATCAATAATAGCAAATAAAACATCCGTAAGGATATAGGAGTTCTAACCTAGTTGAAAACCTAACCTAGTTGACATTTATAGCACACTCTACCCAACTACAGCAGAACACATGTTCTCTTCAAGTACACATGGAACACTGACCAAGATAGAACATACTATAGGCAATAAAACAAACCATACAAATTAAAAAGAGTTTAAATGATCAAAGTGTGTTCTCTGGTCATGAAAGAATTAAGCTATAAATCAACAACAGAAAGATATATGGAAAAATTCCAAATATGTGCAAATTAAAAATATATTTCTACATAATCAGGGATCAAATAGAAAATAACAAGGAAAGTCAGAAAATGTTTAGTTAAATGAAATGAAAACACAGTGTAACAAAATGTGTGGGACACAGAAAAACAGGGCTTAGATTATATTATGTATTATAGGTAGCATTACATGCTCATATAAAAAAGTTTCACATCAATTACTTGAAACTTGACACTAAAAAATAGAAAAATAAAAGCGAAAGCAAGCGGGAGAAAGGAAATAAAGATAAATCGATTACGTTGAAAACCAAAAAACAGTGGAGAAACTTAAAGCTGATTGCTTGAAAGATCAATAAAATTGATAACCCTCTAGCCAAATAAATAAAAAATAAAAACACAAATTATCAATATCAGGAAATAAAGTATAGCTACATTCATCAAAATGGATGAACATCTATAATAAAGTCATTTATATGAAAAATGCAAAATTAAAAAGCACATTTCTGGATCACATACGAATTGGTAAAACCATACAGAAAAGCATAGGAAAGATAACTACTAACATCAGGAATTTGGTTACATCAATACAGAGAAAAAATGATGTCATAAGGGCAAAACACACAGTCTGTCAAAGGTGTTGGGGATGCTTTGCTTCTCAAGTTGGAAGCATGAGTATGTTTTTATTGTTATTAGTTAAACTATAGGGGAAAATCAATTTGTTTTCCAACTATTTAAACAATAAATCTAATTTTTTTTTAATCCTGAAATTCCTTAACAGGAAGTAGTAACTTTCGGGAAAACTGTCAAACTATATCTATAATTAAGCAAGGATAAGGCTAATAAAACATTTTTTCTTCTCTAGACATATAACTGCTACAAATTGGCTCACAAAATAGCCATCCTTATAA
>NW_011888809.1:4630261-4648924 GCF_000151845.1 Pteropus vampyrus
AGAACAGGCCATAGTCTCATCAAAATTCAAATCCATTTACTTCATTATAAAGCTTAGAAATGTCTGATTAATAAAGCCAGTAGCCTTCCCATCTATTACAATTTTTATTTGTATATAATTTATGTCAGGGAAAATATTAGATTTTGTGCCCTGCTGTTTCCCTTTATCAGCCTCATGATCATTTAACGGAGACAATCAACATTTGTCACGAGATCCAGGAAATCGCTAATGGGCTGTGCCTTGCCAGGCGGGGAAAATTATCAGCAAGACAGAGGGTAACACTGACGTCTCACTTATTGATCTGCTGAAAATCCAAAAGGAAAAGCGCATGCCGCAGTCATCACCAGTGTTGACACAGTCATGAAGCATCATTTACATGAAACAAGCTCAGAAATGAACCTTACAAAGAGTTCCTCACAGACCGCATAATACTAATCAAAGCCAAGAACGAATAACAGAAATGAAAAAGAGTAAAACCTTTGATGATGCTACTGTAAAACAAATCGAGTATATTTTCGCTAATTTCAAAAAACATAATATCTTTCTTGGTAGAAACATGCATCGATATGGCATAGTAGGTCTCCTGAAATACCATGAGGATGATATTCTATATAAAAATGTATTTGAAGGTGATTTTAAAAAGGGACAATATTAAACAGTTAAATATGTACTTTTGTCACTTGTCATAACTGGCTGCCACTTTTTCACATCGTATCATCAGGATTTTGGCAAACCGATGTTATCTTGAGCTCAAATTATGCATTTATTTAGTGCAGGGTTATTGTTTTTCAAACGGTAGCCTGTCTTCAAATAAAGCACAATTAAACTTATTTATAACCGAGCAAAGTGTTATGGCCCAGGACTTTACCCAAGCACCTGAACATAACTGGGAGCCTCCAGCAACAAGGCAGAATTGCAAATAAGGATGAAGTCACCACGGAATCTTCAGAAAGGTTATGTTTCTTTTTTAGTGCACATTAAGCTGACTGGTTAGCTCTGTGCTCCCACATGAAACAAGAAGATTCATAATGGCAAAACGGATAACATTATGAAATATATGTTTATGAGGAGCACCTACATACCAGCTCTACCACAGACAACCTAAAATACTCAAGAAAGATGACTATTCAAATTGTGATCCCTGCATAGCTCTTTCTCAGCAATGCCCTGCTTGCAGAGATGAAGTTTCTATATCCCCAATACAATCAAAAAGACTCCATAGCATAGGATTCCCTGGATAAAGTCTGCAGATTAATCACTGTGAATGCAGCTACTTCTTCACCCCATGAAAAAGTAGGCCACAGAGAGGGCCACTCTTCCCATAGCTTTGTAGCTGCCAAATATTGAGATGGACGTAATAGTATTTCCACTGTGCTTTGAAAGATCATTTTAATTATCTGTATGCATATGTATTATTTCTCATATGCATACTCTTGAACACTAAAATGGAAAAAATAAACTAAACTCAATCATGACCATTCTATGAAAAAAAAGAAGGAAATGAAGAAAGTGTGCCCTGCAGATCCATGCACAAATTTCTACAGATTCTGGGCACACATGGTGCACAGCTGTTGACTAAATCTGGCCCTTGGGGCCAAGATGAAAGAAAACACAATTAGAGGTGAAATAAGCAGGTGTTTTCCTTTGTTTGTTTGCTTTCCTTATTTGAGTGGGAAGAGCGAGAAAACTTCCTTTATGGCAAAGTACACAGAAGAATTTCAAATTCTTCATCTAATTGCTTTGTCTCTTAAAAACAAAAAGACAGTGTTCTTTCTAGAAATAAACTCACCTCCATGCCCATGAAGCATAAGAATGGAAAAAGTCTTTGTTGGTCTAAGCTAAAATTAAAATACATTTGTAGCACTAAATCCTACTCTGCCTTATTCCTTAAATATTAAATGGACATTAATGCAGAACTTACTCTATCCCACCTTCTATCACAGATCAGTCTAATTTTCTCATCTCCCCAATCAGGAATAAAGTTGAGGTCAGGAATTATATTATTCCTTTGTGTCCCAAACATAGATCTTGCATAAATATTTATGGAATGATTTGCATCCAGTAGACACACCAGAATATCTGTAAAATGAATCAATTCTGAGTCCCTCAGGGAAATGCTATGAGAACAAGATTTTTTGGGAATGATGATATTTGAGACAAATGTAGTCTATTTATACAGGTAAGAAATTTCACTTGCTGGTAGTAATTTAGTGCAAGGAAACAAGGTAGACACTTCGAGTAAAATCCTCATACACTGAAAGTTGGGAGGTAACGGAATGAGGATTTGTTTTTCTCTCCCTTCAACTTGTTTCTATTATATTCCTTGTATACTAGTTACCTAGTTAAAAACACAGGGGATCCTGGCAAACATGTTAAATAAAGCTGCACTATCATGTATGTATATATACACATACACATACATTATATATAATATATATAGACACGCATATGTTACACATGCATATACATTATATATATATGTACAGTGGGCTGATTTCAACTTAAAAGCTATCAGTATAATGTTGGCCATAAATGTCTCTAAGAAAATTCAGGCAGAAGGAGTTACGTGAAAAAGCATCCTATGCCTGAGTTCTAATGAGGTAACCATGTGCTAGATTAAGCACATGTAGGCAAGGGCATCAAAAATATTTTTAAATGAATATTATGTTTATGTAGCATATATGTGTGTGTGAATGGAGAACACTAAGTAATCATCATTAGAAAAATAAAAAGACACCTTTAGTCTCACTTTTTAGTATTTTTAATAATGACATAAAACCTCCTATGTACCACCACCTCTGCAATAATGTTTTTAGTACTTAAGGCCTCTAAAGTCTTGATGTGGCCCTGGGAACAGGCCCTGTTTAACCAAAATGGTGGCATTCCCAACTGAGAGAAACCTAAGAAAAAAAAAAAAAATGTAGTGGCAAAATTAGAAATGATAAATCTAATCCCCATCATACCTCCATACACAAGATTTTTTTTTTTTTTATAGTTCTGGGGCTTGTTTTATTAAGAACGGTGCCACTACTTTTAAAAAGCTCTATTAGGTAAAAACCAGGAAAAACATTTGAGTGTTATATATTTTTAAGAGAAACTGGTAAAATTTCTACAAGTTAGACAAAAATACTTAATATTTTTATGTTAACACCTCTATACATACAAAAATAATAATTTTAAACCATGGTTCTAACACAAATATATTTGTGCTCACAATTTCACAAAAATCTTTAAATCTAAGTAAGTCCTTAGAATAAAAACTTCATAAATTTAAATTTTATCCGAAATTTCCTCTAAAAAAATCCATTACTCCCCATCTCCAATCCACACCTCTGATCCTAAAATCTTGTCACACTGAACTACAAAGCTTAAATCAAAGAACACCTAGCACCTTAATTTCAGAGTGTAATTTCAACAGCCTTATACTGACTGTCCCTGAGTACAGGAAAAGTATTCTTAGTCATTGTCTATCAGAAAGTGGATGGACTTCATCTAAGAGCCAACACGTATATCTAACTCTAGAAAGCATCTCTCTTCTAACATAACTTTGAGGTGAGGGACGAGGGGGGAACATCTAAATACTCATATCTGAATCACATCTGTGATTATCCTAGAAAGGCTAATTTACCAATTTTCAAATTAAAAGAATACTGCCATAAAGTTTTGTCTTGGGACAAGGCCAAAATTCTTTTATTAAGTAACTTCAGCAGGTTGGTGGCTTGGATAAATTAAGGTGATGCATGCATTCCTTTTGTAGCACTAAATCTGCGGTGTCTTCCCCCACTGGGTGACTGTGGGTTTGCTAGCAGAGGTGCACAGCCGGCGGTTCCCTCCGGATGAGAATTACCATCACACTGCCCTGAGGATAGCTGTGGAAACACTGAAGGCAGAGAGCAGCGGCACGTGATTTTCATTCACTGGGTTCGGATAGCGCTGTGACAAGGGGCATTGTTCTGATTTATTTCAACAAATCTTCAGAGCTTTAAGTGATTTCAACAGGCTTTAATCTCTTGCTGCAATTAGTACTCTCCACAGACTTGTCATATTATCTAACCATTACACCCCGGCCCTGAGAAACCTCACTGCCCTTTTACTAATTTGATAAAAGGCCTCCTTGTTTCCAGAGTTGCCGACTTCCATCCCTCAGATATATTCTCGCAACATTAAAACACATATAAAATGCCCACTCGGAGCTGATAATACGTACCACAGGAACCCTTTGTTCTCAGAATTCTTCACTCTCAGCAGTTCTTGAATATTCTCAATGTTAGGGGAACTCTACACAAGAAAGGGTGGAGAGCCAAAAAGTAATTTTCTTCTATTTTACATTCTAGTTTTCACACTAGCTAAAAACACCACAATTATTTCTTGAAAAACTATCTATTCATCTCTACACAAGCCCTTGCAGACATTTCCGGTTATCTCCTATCTTTCCAAGGCTATTTCCTCTTCCGAAACCATTTCTTATAAGACTAATGAATTTAAACTCAGAATACTAGAGAAAAGACACATATAGAACCACTTGCCTAACCATGTAATTTTTCACAGCTGCCACCAGAGAAAAGAGAGAAGAAATATGTAGACATAATATATAAATAACATAATTGACTACATTTTCTTATCAGCAGCTACAAGAGTCTAAAAAAGGATATGGTTAGAATATTTGCTAGGATATAGTCTAGACGTATCAGTGGATTGCTATAAGTACAGATGAACAGGTCAGCATTGAATTCCGTATTTTTACTACGCCATGCTTTTATTTATGCTGTTCTACCTTGAATGCTTTTTCTTCCTTATTCTGAAAATTCTACTAAGACATCAAGACCATTTCAAATGCCATTCATCAGTGAAGCCATATCCCTAAACACCAAAGCCAAATAAATTATTCCCTCCTCAGTGTTCCAAAAGCAATTTTTATACATTTCATTATAATTTATAATCCAAACTCCTACTTACACACATTCTAACCACCATCCAGGGTTATAAAATGCACAGTGTTACATGGAGTAGGTACACATTTATAGCGAACTGAATTATCAATAAGCCTACAGACACCTTACACAGAAAAAATCAGAGGTCAAATGGCAGAGCAAAACTCAATATACCCTTTTAATGGAGTATTATGCAGTCATTAAAAATCTGTTTACCAAAAGTTAAGAAACCGTTCTGATACGTTAGGTTAAAAAAAAAAAAAACAGAAAAATTAATTCTACAGAATTCTAATTTCAGCTATGTATAAAATTTATTTTTGAAAACAAATTAAAAGAAAATACAACAAAATATGAACCATATCCTTCAAGATCATGAAATGATCATATATATTTCACTCTTTTTCTTTGAAATTGAAATGACTTAGTATAAACACTTCTTCCCTATTTCAGTCCTGAGAGGAGGAGAGGAATACATCCACATGTCAGAGATTTCTGTAAAACAGAACACAAAAGAGACCAGAATGAGAAAAAGGCACATTCTAAATTCCTACGTGAAGGAAATTCCTAACTTGGAAATAAGTCCGTGGTACTGCAATCCCAAGAAAACCTCCACAACCAGTTCCAAAACCTGGGCACCGACTACAGGTGAGAGTGGTTTGTGAAGCAATGGAGAGTGTAAATTCTGCCAGCGACTCCAAGGAAAGTCACCTATTCCAGGATGCAAAAGGGTAGCCTCTGACACTCATGCCAAGTCCACCCTTAGAAGAGGCGAAAGTGAAGTGAGAGAAGCTTCTAGTATACGCAGTTTGAGAAAGTTAAGGAGGCATCCATTCTCAGAGTCCTGCAAGCCCACGAGGCTACTCACTTGCCTCACACTAGTCTAACTAGTTGGGCTGAATTTAAAATAACAAAATAAAACCAAACATTCTGAAAAGATGCCTATCAGCGTGGTGAGATTGCCAAGAGAATGCTGCCTCTTTCCCTCCACCTTAAAAAGGAGTCAGATCTCCAATCTAGATAAATAAAATTGAAGTAATTCTAATGTTTTCTTTCTCACTTATAAGAAATTATATAACTTCCAATTTTAATCAAATGTACACTTCCTCGACCCCAAACACAAACATCAGTAACAGGATGAAAAACAGTAAATGACCAATCTAAAGAAACTAAAACAAATAAATTTTTATGAAGCAAATCTGCAGCAAAATTAAGACATTATTAAATCTTAGTATTCTCATGCAAATTTGAAAATACTGCATGTATAAAGAAAAAAAATAGAGACATATTAAAACATACTATAACTTTATAAGAATTTAAAAATATGACACTAGCATAAGAATAAACAGATGTGGAAATGGACACAATAAAAATTCTAGAATTAACCTCAAATACATTAAGAAATAATTCATTTGACTACATTGATATTAAGAATTTGTATACAACTTTAAAACTGCACTGTAAACAAAATTAAAAGGTAATCAAAGTTAAACAGTAACAGAGAAAGTAGGAAATTTTCAACATGAGAAAATAGTCTTACAACATAAAGGGCTTCTAAGAAAATAGAAGACAAAAATTCCAATAGAAAAAATATAGAATTCAACTCAACAATATATATATTGAGCACTGTATTCATTTGCTAGAGTTGCAAAGTATTACAAACTGGGTGGCTCAAACAACGAAAATTTGTTTTCTCAGAATTCTGGAGGCTAGAAGTCCAAAATCAAGGTGGCGGCAGGGCTGTTTTTTTCAGAGGCCTCTCTCCTCGATGTGTATGTAGACAGCTGGCTTTGCCCTCTGTCGTTACATAGACTTCCCTCTGTATATTGTCTGTGTCCAAATTCCCTCTTCTTATAAATCATACTGGATTAGGGCCCACCCCTATGACCTTATTTTAACTTAATTACCTCTTTAAAACCCTCCCTCCAATTACAGTCACATTCTGATGTATAGGGACTTCAGCATATGATTTTGGGAAGATGGAAGGAAGGTGGAGAGAGGGTGGCCTGTAACAAGTACCTACTATTTGCCAAGCATTATTCTAAGTACATCAGTGTATAAAACAGACAACAATCCTTGCCTCATGGAGCTGATATTCTATACAGATGTCCATGAGAGAGGGACAATAAGCAGTAAACATAATAAATAAATGTATATTAGAGGGTAATAAGCACAATTATAAAAATTACTTAAATAAGATTCAAAAAGCACAAATCATACACTTAAAAAATGATGGATTAAACTCTATTCAACAAAGAACACCATAAACATTAACTAACTGGAAGAAGAAAATTGTAGCATCTAAAACCAATAATGGATTAATATGTAGAAAATATTGAGAATATTTACACACCAAGAGGGAAAAAAAAAAAAGCTTATAGATAGGCAAAGATTAATACACAATTACCTAAAAAGAAAGCCAGAATGGCTAACAAATAAATGAAGAGATGCTCAAACTCACTAGTAACCAGAGAAATGCAAATTTCTACAAAATACCAATTTATACACAGATTTTCAAAAATTTCAAAAGAGACAAATATCAAGTGCTGACAAAGCTATTAGAAGTAGAGAACTCATGCCCTGTTGATAGGCGTTACCCCAAAACACTCTGTCAGTATATTTTTGCCCAACGACCCAAAAATTCCAGGTCTACATACTTCAGATGAATTCTTGAAGAAGCAAATACATGGTTGTTCACCACAGTGTACTTTAGATAGCACAGAAATGAGGGCTGATTGTCCACTACCAGGGAAGTTGAAGAGTAAAATGCGGTGGATGTACAAAGTACAATACCATCTAGTAGTTAGAACTAGATGTTCTACAGTTAACGACAACAAACTAGATAGAATACAGCAACATGGACAAATCCCAAAGGCATTGTCATGATTGGAAAAAAGTAAGAAATATCTACAGAATGGTAATCATGAAAATTAAAATCATACCCACAGTATCACTAGAAACACACAAGGATATTAGGATGGGTACCTATCAGGAGAAAGGAATGGAAATAGCAATTATAATTAAAGGAAATTATGGGAAAAAAGGTCAAGCAAGAGAAGCTAAGGCAGGAAAAGTTGAGAACCATATGATTTCACTCATATGCAGGATATAAAACTGAAAGCAACAAACAAACAAGACAAAGAAAAACTCATAGACACAGACAACAGTTTAGTGGTTACCAAAGGGGAGGGGAGGAGGGGGAGGTAGAAAAGGGTAAAGGGGATCAAATATATGGTGACAGCTTTGACTTTGGGTGGTGAACACACAACACAATATACAGATGATGTGTTACTGAATTATACACTTGAATCTTATATAATTTTATTAACCAATGTCGCCCCAACATATTTAATAAAAAAATCAAAAAAAGAAAGAGAGGTAAGGCATGGATTGATAATAACAACATGCTATGAAATGAATTCAATGCTTTCTACCTGATGGCCAGAAAGAAAGGGAAAATGAAAACTATTCCCATATAAATTTCTGAATTAATCTCAATTAGAATTCCAATTTTTTAAAGATGAATCAAATATTAAACTTAACCTGGAAGCAGAAAAAGGTAACAATAAGCATAAAAATCTTCCATAAAAAGTGAGATGAGATATGGCCACTTGCTAAAAACAAAACATGTAAGTCTACAATAATTAACAGAAGATAGTATGGGTTGCAAAATAGAAATGTAAGCAGGGAAACAAAGCTCAGAAGTGGACCGAAGAGTATATTACATTTCCATTTCTTTGTGTCCTCTTCAATTTCTTTTAATAATGTCTCACAGCTTTCAGTGTGTAGGTCCTTCACATGCTTAAGTTTATTCCTCAGTATTTTATTCTTTTTGTTACAATTGCAAAAGGAATTGTTCATTTCTTTTTCTGAAATTTCATTGTCAGTGCACAAGAACACAATGGATTTTTGTACATCAGGCATTTTATTCTTTTCCTGAAATTACCATGAAAAATTGTTGAAAAAAATATATTCTATTTCACTGCTTCCATAATGCACTTTGCACATATCCACGTAAACATCAAATCTTCTAAGTCTTCCCTTTTATAATCTGAGTTATTAATGACATGTGTTCTGACTCTCTTCAAAAAGTCGAGTCTACAACAACAACAATGACAACATCAACAACAAAAGATTTTAGGGTGTGAAAGAGCTGGCTTTCCTTCTGCCAAAGATCAAGTCCTTTACCCATTCTCTTGGAGTCATACTCTTCTATTTCATCCACTGACTTGGAAAGATGTCCATGATACAATAAGTCAAAAAACTGAGTTGCCAACCAACTCAAATGAATAGTTTATTTTTATAATCATTGTTAATAATAAAAAATAACCTAGCAGGAACCTCAGATTTCATCTAAATCCAGTGATGTTTAAATGGCCGTCATTAAAACAGTTCCATTTGGGTTGCTTAAGTATTTATTCCTTTACAATTTCACAATCTCTTTAAAGAAAGAGTGACAGCCAGAAGCACAGATTACCAGTTCTGGCTGTTGAATATTTATCTTGAACACTTGAACATTTGAACGCTGTTGAATACCCTCACCGCCCATTTTGCCAGTACTCTGATTGTACTAGTAGAGCCCCCACTACCATCAAAATCGAAACAAAAAATAAACCTTCTCTCAATGTGACTACATTAAGTGCAGTTGAAAGTCAGAATATTCTGGTATATTACATAGAAATGAATCCAAACACTTGGGGAGATATAAAGGCTGGAGTTTCATTCATTATGAATAATCTACTCATCCTCCTATGTCTCCCGAGGGACCAAGAAAGCATAGAAGATACTCACCTAATCAAGGAATTTAGGAAAACACTGGTTGAGGCGAATGCCAGCATCTTTGAAAGTATCATAGTGTCTTTTCTCTGTAGAGCAAGGATGCTGGTGATGATGCTCACAAGTGATATAGGTACCATGATTTCCGCTGGAATGATTAGACCTCAAGATGTCATAAGCCTAGGAGCTACACTTAACCATCCAAAGAGGACATAGTTCCTGTCAGAGCGGTAGTTAGGATGTTCTGAGTAGCAGCCTTTGATATGAGACACGTGGTGAGAGGACTGAGATAAACAAGCAGCCTCCTAGGATTCTATATGATTTGTGTAACTCGAAAACCCCTAAGTCTGGTGAACATACCTGACATCAAAAGAGAGTAACAGCCCTTCACGTAGAGCTTAACTCCACGTTAATTCACAGACTGTGAGTCCCCCCCAAAAAGAGGTGGTTAGCTACCTAAAGTACATTCCACAAATCCTCGTTTTCCCCAAGAGGATGTGAGGCACTGGGGCTAGGGAAATCCCTAGACCTTTGGAGGACTGTTGCACATTAGCTGTGCATTAATGTTAAAACCCCACGAATCCAGAAAGTGACTTTTGTCAACTAGTCAAAGATAAATGAAAGTCAGATAAACCAGTCTTACAGACAGCTCAATGTGACAATAGACTCACTCTATGGTTGTTCCCTCAGGTCCTTAGTATATGGTTGGAAAAGATACTAGGAAATAGAAAAATCTTCACATTAACCCTCAAGAAATAAGTTTTTAATGGTAGGAAGAACCAAGTGAAGACTCTGGGGTGTCATCTCTCTATCTAAATAGTGCATTTATAGGAATACCAGGTATCTCTGGAGAATTAGATACTGTTGCCACCCTCAAACTCTAGAAAGTTGCTGAGGTTAGGATTCATAATACATCCTCATTAAACTCCAAGAAACATCTTAAAGGAGGACAGCCTAATCAAGCGATTATATCAATTGAAGCTGCTAGTTCAGATGTGGCCTCTTCACTAAAGTAAATCAGCCCACCTCCTAGCACCTGGCATGCAGCTATGTGGGCAAATTTTTTTCTACCATCCGATAGACAAAGAATACTCATAGCAGCTTGTCCTCTGTAGTGACAGCAGCAACTTTCACTATTTTGCCTCAGAGTAGGCCAAGTCTCAGACTCTGTAAAGTAATTTAATCTACATTGACCTTGTTTCTTTACTCCACAGAGCATGACACTAGTGCTTTATACTGACAGAATCACACTGATGAAATCTAGAGTAGGGAGCATCAGGTAAACTAGATACCTTGATAAAGTACATGTATGGCAAAGAATCTGAGATAAACTTCATGAAAATACAGAGGCCTAAAACCTCAGAGAAGATTCTCGACACCAGTGATGTAAGCCATGTTAGGGTATTCCCTATAAAGCAAAATGCAACTTTCCATGCCTGTTGCCTCCACTGCCAAGAAAGAAGTATTATGCTTGGAAGGTTTGGGGGGATTCTGGAGGCAACATACGTTGTATGCTGCACTGCCACCTACGGCCTCATGGAGAGTTCCCAGTGACCAGCTGACTGAGGAAGATCAGATTGCTACAGCATTACTCAACTCAGCCTTGCAGAGAACAATGGGGATGTAAAATTCCACCAGGAGAAATTTAAGCACCTACAAAGATGATCAGAGTCTTGGAAACAAGTTGACTAGAGGATCGGACATGAAGAGTACTGAAAAGAGGCAAGTGAACAGATCTCTCAGAATGAACGAACAATGTGAAAATATTTGTGTCCTATTTGATGATCACCAGGGTGTCACCTCTGCATAATAATATAGGAAAGATAATGCTTCTTGACCTTCCAGCTATTCAATAAATTACTGCTGTTTGGTTTTCCTAATAGCAATCATCATTATCCAAAATTGTTGCTCATTCACTTTACTTTTTACTGTCTATCTTCCTCAAAAGGTGATAAGCTCCATGAATGCTAAGAGTTGGCTGGTTTTATTTATAAAAGTTCTCCAAAACCTGGGATGGAGCCTGACAAATAGTGGTGCTCGATACATTTTTGATAAATGAATAAATCCTAAAGCACTCTTCAATACTGGATTTACTAAGAGCATCTCACTTTACTTCAATCAATACATGTATGCTGTTGTTTTACACGTGTTTGGAGTAGGTGTTTTTGAGGGGGGAGGTTCACATAGCAACTAATTTTTCCTTTCGGTTAATCCTACAAGGTTATGAATTGACTTTATTGTTGTCCAATTTGCATATAACTTTCAAAAGAAATAAATTCTATGAAACATTATGTAATATAAAGGAAACTATTTCTATTTTAAGAGATGAAAATAATAACACCTTCTTTGGTTTGTTATATTGCCTAAAAAGCTCTTTTGGTTTTGTACATTAAAAGGCAAGAATTTTAAAAATTAAATTAGTTATCTAAAGTCTCTGGTATGGCACGGCAGGAAATGAATGATTCTACGTTTCTCCAAAAATAAAATTGAAAGGTGGAGCCAAAAATTTACCAATATACTAATTGCCCTCATTTTGGCAATGAAGACACTGGGAAATAAGAATCTCAGACCTCAAGGAACTCAAAATCTATGCAAGATCAAAATCAATAGTTAAATACAATGTAAGTGATGTGACTTAACAATACAAACAAAAACATGAGAACACAAAAAAAGAGGCTACATCACTTTGGTTCAGAATATGAAAAGAAGGCTTCACGAGTCACACCTGAGCCGGGCAATCAAATCCCAACACAGGCAGGGTCATGGTATGGGGTCTGACCACGCTAGAGTTTGGCTTTTACTCTGCTCTGAAGTCTTTGACAGGTATGGGCAAGTCATCTGTGTTTTAGGTACATCAGTCTGAAAGGATTATAGGCCAATGGGGCAGTAGAGAGAACGAAGGCAGAGAGATCCATTAAAAGGTGATTGTGGTTTGGGGGAGTGGAAGAAAACTAAAGCAAAATTCATCAAGCTCTCTGTGAAGAGACGGTGAAACAGAAGGCAAATTTTTCCTCTAATGTTCAGGTCAAATAGCTTATAGGCCATGAAATATTTTTCTTCTCCTAACATTGCCACAAAAAGACTTACTTTCTTTTAATTTTTGTTTTATTTTTTGGTTTAGCCTTCTCCAGAAGCAAAGTAAATGAAACCTAAGGGGGAAAAATAGAAAAATTTGTTTTAAATTTCCTTTCCGGAGTCTTTCTCTTTCTGGTACGAGGAAACCATATTCACTAAGACCTTCATGGAAAACATTTATTGTTGTAGGAATCTCATGTGACACATGTAGTCTCCAAATTGCATGGCACAATGGAAAAAATATACCAAAAGTAAAAGGAATGAAGTGACAAAAACAGCCAGATTCTCCACTCATTTAGAAACGAACAAGCAGATTCGACTTGCCTGGACAGTTGGAAAATTCCTCAGAACGTACGGCTGCGGGAAAATCTCTGGAAGCTTCCTATTTCGTGACCTTCACTGCCCCTCTATTCCACTGTTCCAGGAAAGCACAGGTTAGTTAACACCTGTCTTCTAATGAATTATCTTCCCTTTAACTCTTCCCTGACTGGCCTTTTTTCCTTAACAAATCTCTTAACTCCAAAAATCTTATCACTCAGCCTTACCTACACATTTGGACTTTCTTCAACAGCCTGTGCTGTTCCAACCTAACCTCACCACAGAATTAGCCCAGGACCCTGACGTTTGAATGATTTTTTAACTTATTCTAAGATTCCTATTTACTATAACTTGCTAACCACAGCAAACATTCCTGAATATAGGTAAGAACATCTCTAAAGAGGAAAAACTGTTAGAATACACAAAAGAGGGGGGAAAAAATCAAAGCGTTGGTTTTAAGTTTTGGTTTTTTTTTATGATTACTTCTCAGATAGCCTATCATGAAAAGTCAGTACTGGGTCTCCATCTGGTGGCCAAAATTTCTACTTTTCATTCTAAAAGACCTCATTATTTTTCAGACCATCTTCCTAGAGTGAATTACAAAAGATAAAAGGCATAATGAATTATCCTAAAAAGAATGCACAAATTCATTTCATTAATAATTCAGAAGAGTATAAGTTTGATAATGCACAAATTAAAGGCACACTTACAAAATAAAGCTCAAAATTCTTTAGAGCCAAATCTCATGCAAGACAAAAAAAAAAAAGCAGATATGTTCTGAACTGAACACAAAGAGAAATTGTCACACTCCAAAATTGCATTTATTTATGTTATTCAGCAAATGTTTATTGGTACACATCATATGTTAACAATTGCCCTAAGTGCAGGGGCTATAGTGAACAAGATAAGCAAATTTATTCCTTTCAACGAGCTTACATTGTAGTGGGGGAAGCTAAAAATAAAGATATGCCATAACATCAGTTCATCAATGTTACAAAATAAAGTAGAATAGTGAATAGAGAGAGGTGAGAATATGTTACTTTAAAGACAATGGTCAGGATTGGCTTCTATAATAAGGCAATATTTAAATAAGAGACTTGAATAAAGTGCAGTTCTAAGCATTTTAGGCTAAGGAATAGTACATATAAAGGGCCTAAGGTAAAAAACGTTTTAAGATCAGTAAGTGGAACAATGAGTGACAGGAAAAGTGGAAGATGAGGTAAGAGAGGTAGGTAGCAAGGAGGTCCTGGACATCAGTAGATTTGTGTTTTAATAGCCTCACTCAGATAGCTATGGGCAGAACAGACTGGGTACGTGAGGTGAGGAGGCGGCGGGTGCCAAGGGGCGGCAGACAGCAGTCTGCTGCAGTAATACAGGTAAGCAATGGTTGTGACTTGGGCTCTGATGGAAGCAGTGCAGGAGGTAAACAGTGAGCGGGGTATGTTTTAAAGAGAGTGCCGACAGAGATGTTTGCGAGGTATGAAGGAAAAAGAGCAATAAAGGAAAACATCAGGTTTTTGTCATGGCAACCAAGTGAACAGGAAGCCGATTACTAACATGAAGAACACTGGGGGAAAAGCAGGTTTGGAAGGAAAAACAAAAACTGAATTTTAAACATGTTAAGTTTGAACTGGCTATTACGCATCCAGTTGAAACTTTCAAGGATGTAGTAGTATATATGGGTCTGCGATTCAAGGGACCGGAAAGAAATGAAGATGTAAATCCCAAACAAGTGTTTTGTAACTTGTGTTGTTGATGAGTGGGAAAATGTGGATGGCTCACTCAGTACAATCTATTACAATGAGTTGAACACATGTCAAATTGATGGCAGAATAATTCAGAACATGTAGACAAATTTTACAACTGATTAGTTTCAAAGCTCTTTCTATGTGCTGACTGTAATATCCCAGGCAATGTGACGTTCAAAGAAAATAAAAGTTTGTCACTGCATGGAAGCTTGTAGTGCTGGTAGAATGACAAGATAAATTAATAAAAAGTAATTTAACAGGAAACAAGCCCTCGTTTTCGAAAAAAATGACATTTTGTTCTTCTATAATTTAGCTTTCTGGTCATGTCACCACCATCATTCTTCTGGCCGTTGTCACTTTACAGACTTCCACCGATTCTCTTCCTCAGCTTATCCTGCTCATTCTCACATATTGCTCTACAATAAAAATCTAAGCACACTGTGCAATGAGTTCTTCCTTGCAGATAAAGTAAATATGCCGATGAAGAATGATAAAGATACTGTGGCTAATACAATTCCTGCTGCACGGTATATATTTAGGTCAACACATATTTGTTAAATATTTATTATATTCTGAGTTAATTTTAAGTATTAAAAATTGAGATGACAGTCTCTATCCTCAAGAAATAAACCAGATATGTTAATAGAACCAGATATGTTAATTATAGCCTGACAGCTACCTGGGTAGGGTGGGGATGGGACTTCAATTAATAAATGTTTGCTGAATAAACAGTCAATTAAAAATACAGATTATTAGTCCTTTATAAGGAATGGAGCCTTTTCCTTCAGTCTAGAGTGATATTCAGAAAATAAAGGAGGTTTTTTTTATATATATAAGTGGGCAGATACTACCCAGCATGAGAGTAAGGAACCTTATCATGATGAGTTTAGTCTAGAGAACAAAGATAAAGCAATCAGGCAGTCTAATAATTTTTTTCTTACATTCCTAATTCAGGCAGTCCATAAATATTCACATGAAAGCTTACTAGTCCAAAGTCTCCAGATAAAACTTTTCTTGTTTTTTGTGCCTGCCCAAAAGGCCCAAATTACCTCAGTTTCTCAACAAAAAAAAAATCTATCTAAAATGGGATATAAGGAAATGTAAACATTTTTGATGACTTTGAGCCATTCCTGCAAATATCCATCACTACGCTCTCTGTATAAAAAAGAGAGGGAACCCAGAGTATGTTTATAAGCAAAAACTAGAAAGTCAAAAATAATGTCAGGGGCCAGCAAGGATATGGAGGGGAAAAAATCCTTTTACATCTAGAGAAGAGAAACTAGTACAGCTATCTGGAGAGCAATCTGGCAATATTTCCTAAAGTTAAGTATGCTCATACTGCACGATCCTGCAATTCCATTCGTGGTTATAGACACTAGATAATCTTAACTAAAGGACTAAAGAAGACATGTGTCATGAAAATCCAAAGCACAAACCACAAAGCAATATATACTTGTTCATAAAATCATTTTCTTGTAAAAACATTTTTGTACAGTGGACACCAACAAAAAGAATGTGCCCAATAGTGCCCCAAAATGACAAAGAAGTAATATTTAATGCTGCACTATCCAATGCATGAACCACTATCCACGTGATTATTTAAATTTGAATTAAAATTTAAAAAGTCAATTCCTCAATCCGAGTAGCCAATAGTTACTGTGTTCAATAGCTACATGTGGCTAGTGGTCCCTAAACTGAGCATACCAGAATTACATATATCCACCACTGCAGAAGGTTCTATTGGATATTTCTGAATACACAAGGAACTCATGCAAATCAATGAGGGGTTAGGGGTGAGCTTAATAGTAAAATAAAAAAAGAATGTGTACAGGCTAACGTGCATTAAAAACATAAAGTTAAAACATTGTGTCACTATTATACCATTAATACTAATAAAAGAAAAGTTGGGCATTGTCAAGCATTAGCAGGGATATGCAGGTAGAGGAATAATCATTCACTGCTGATAAGAATGTACACTGATGCAGCCATTCTGGAAAGCAATCTAACACTGCTCAAATTAAATATATTCTCTTTCTCAGAAATTCCATTCATTGGAAGTGTCACAAAGTATCCATCACTGGTCATGTAAGAAAATTTTACTGAAGCATTATTTGTGAAAATGGAAGAAGGAAAAGGGCAGGTGAGGAAAAGGAAGTGGAGGGATAGGAGAGACAGGGAGATGGAAACCAGTAGGGAAGCAGAAATGGTGAGAGATAGATATAGGTGTGACAGAAAAAGGAAGAGAATCTCAAAAATAATAAATAGCAAGTAGATTTTAAATAGAACCAAGTAGAAACCTAGAAATAACAATAACAACGGATCCAACAATAGCCAAGGCAACCCTCAAGAACAAAGCTAGAGGGCTTTTACAACAGTTATTAAGATCTATTAAAAAGCTAGAGTGGTTAATTCAATATGGTATTGGCAACAAGAGGAAATGATCAATGTTAGAGAACAGAGAGTCCAGTAACAGACACACACATATACAGTTCATTGATTGCATTTTACTGTAATGCAATAAAGGATGGCCTTTCAGTAAGTTGTACTGGTCAACTGGCTATCCATACTCCAAAATACGCAGCTTGACCCTTACCTCACAGCATACTAAAAACTTTCAGATCTAAATGTCAAACGTAGTACAATAAAGCTTTTAGGAAAAAAACTATGTGGCAATAGTCAAATTACCTCTTAAATAGGAGACAAAATGAATTGCTTGGTTTTAACATGTGAAGGAAGAACTGGTGAACAA
This sequence comes from Pteropus vampyrus, assembly GCF_000151845.1. NCBI lineage: Eukaryota > Metazoa > Chordata > Mammalia > Chiroptera > Pteropodidae > Pteropus > Pteropus vampyrus. The sequence continues at coordinate 4,647,856 of NW_011888809.1, forward strand.
AAACACAGAACTGATAGAAATTACCCACAACAGAAAAGAAACAAAGAAATGAAAATACAGAAGGCAGTTTAAAAGAAATAGGGTCTAGAAACGGCACAGGAATTTTATAAATCAGTAGTATAAGTGGCCAATAAGCCAAAGGCCTAATTTATAATCTAAGAAATGCCTATTAAAACTACAGTGGAAATACAGCCACAGTGAGTAGAGGAGAGTTAGGTCACAAGAACGGGAGTGGAGAAGACAGGCCTGCTGGTCGAGTAACTGGTTACTTAAAATAGGATTGAACACATAAATATATTGAGGATTATGGGAGCTAGATTTCTCACTAATAGACAATTACAAATATAAAAAAGGAAGTAGCTAGAATTGGAGTTTTGTATAAACTTATGACAATATATATAGATGTATGTAAAATGATGTATATAGACATATATGTATGTACATTAACAAGGAATATGAGTATATTTATAACTCTTTCCAGTGAAAGAGTTTAGCAGACAACCAGTATGAGTACACCAAGGCCTAGATCTCAGTTTATAATTATCATTTTTCACTAACAGAGAGCAGGGCTGCTTGGAGCAATGGCTGATTCCAAGACTAAAGTACCCTAAAGGAAGGAAGGAGTCAAAGAATTATGGGGCTATATCAAAATAGATAAATTAGCTTTAAGGGGTTTATACTGGCCAATCCTGGGACAATTGAGGGATAAAAATAAATAATGGTAGTAACGGATGATAAATTATTAAATAAAATAGAAATACATGAGGCATTACTGCATAAGTATATGAATGAGTGAATGAATGGATGGATGGATGAGTAAGTAAATAAATAAATTTGTATATGTCGAAGAAATTACGAAATTAGAAAGGTATCATTTGGCAACCATTACAGTAGTATTTGATTAGAAAAGAATTATCAAGCATGCTAAAACTGGTAAGTGAACATTTGATGAATAAGAGGCTATTTATATAGCCTCACAAAAGTTTTTAATTACTCATCGATCAATAATCATAAAACTTATTATAGATAAATCTGAAAGACACCATCCTAAGAAAATTATAAAAGTCAG
>NW_011888809.1:4649679-4652954 GCF_000151845.1 Pteropus vampyrus
TAAATTATTAAATAAAATAGAAATACATGAGGCATTACTGCATAAGTATATGAATGAGTGAATGAATGGATGGATGGATGAGTAAGTAAATAAATTTGTATATGTCGAAGAAATTACGAAATTAGAAAGGTATCATTTGGCAACCATCACAGTAATATTTGATTAGAAAAGAATTATCAAGCATGCTAAAACTGGTAAGTGAACATTTGATGAATAAGAGGCTATTTATACAGCCTCACAAAAGTTTTTAATTACTCATTGATCAATAATCATAAAACTTATTATAGATAAATCTGAAAGACACCATCCTAAGAAAATTATAAAAGTCAGCAACATCAGTAATGAGACAAACTATTATTGTGTGCCTGCTGATATATGTAGAGAAGAACAGAGCATCATTCCAACAGAATTCATGCCAAAATGCAAAACCAGAATCCAATCATGAGAAAACATCAAACGCAAATTGAGAGTCATTCTACAATAACTGGCTGATGTTCTTCAAAAATATTAAAGTCATGAATGTCAAGAAAATTGAGAAACTGCTCCAGATTGAAGGAGACTAAAAGACACAACTACTAAAGGCAACACATCAGATTAAATCCAAGATCAAAAGAGAAAGACCAGTTATAAAGGACACTGCTAGGGTAACTGACAAAATGTTAATGGTAGGACTGTATGTCTATTTCCTGATTTTAAGCAGGAAGAGTCTTTGTTTACAGGAAATATATATTTGAGTGTCATAGGGGTAATGAATGCAACTTATTCTCAAATAGTTAAGGAAATTTTATATACATGAGATCACAGCTGAATTATATACATACATATTATACACATACATTAATATATACAAACACATACATATACATACAAATATATGAAAACTCAGAGAAAAAGTGAATAGGGCAAATATGCTGAACCAGGAAATAGGGGCAAAGAGTTAAGAGGAATCATTTTATTGACAGATTTCCAGATTTTGAATCATCTTTACATGCCTGAAATAAATCAATTCATTTTACTGAAACCACCTGGCAGATATAACAATTCAAATCTGTATGCATTTAACAACATACCTTCCAAATATAAACATAACAGTAACTAAAAAGAAACAGACAAATCCAATATCAAAGTGAGAGACTATAATATATCCCTCTAATATAAAAACCTGAACAAAGAAAATTAGTAAAGATATAAAACACCTGAACAGTACGAGTTTTAAAAAATGACTTAAATGACACATTTGGAACACTGCACCCAACAATCATACAATACATAGTCTTTTCAAGTGTGTAGAAGATTAACAAGATTATACGTGACTCATAAAGCATGTCTTAAACTTGAAAAACTATAAATTATTCGAGAATGTTCTCTGACCACTTTAGAATTACGTTAGAAATAACAAAAAATAACTTGAAAATTCCCAAATGTTTGGAAATTAAGTAATATAAGTCTAAATAATTCATGGTTCAAAAAGAAACAGAAATGGAAATTAGAAAACATTTTTAAATGGATGATATTGAAAACATAACATATATCCTTTTTAAGAATTAGAAAAGAGCAAATTAAATCCAAAGAAATTAAAAGGAATAAAAATAAGAGAATTTAATGAAATAAAAATAAATGTACTCGATTTCCAGTCAAGATGGCTAAGGAGGTAAACACTGTACTTGCCTCCTTTCATGACCACATCAAAATTACTGCTAAACTACCATTATTAAAAAGCACCTGAAGTTTAGCTGAACAGAAGTCCTAAAATTAAGGACATACAGAAGCAGCCACCTAGAGACTGGTAGGAGGGATGGAGTCACAGAATGGGTTAGTCCCACACTCAACAGGTGGTGGTTAAAAATCAGGATGGGTACATCAGCTGCGGAGGTCTCCCTGGAAGAGCAGTGGGTCCCAACTCCACACTAGCTCCCCAGACCAGGGTTCTAGTGCTGGAAAGAGAAGGCCCCACAAAATCTGAATGTGAAAATCAGCGAAGATTGTGGCTGAGTGAGAGAGAAGGCTGCAGGAGTCCCAAGAGCTCTTCTTAAAGGGCCGGTGCATGGACTTACTTGTTGATGAATTCACTCTCTCTGAGGTCCAGCACCAAGCAACAGCTTGAAAGGCACCAGGGACACATGGGGAGCAAATGAATTATCTGGGCTCAGGGTGAAGACTGGAGGAGCAGCTTTCTCCCAGACAGAAGTGCTAACAGAGGCCACCATTCCTTTATTGCGCCCTCCCCTCACCCAGCATGCAGACACAGGCAGCCACCATACCTGAGTCTCCATCATCCTAACACTGGTCACCCCGCCCTGGTGATTCACTGAGACTCTGCCTCACCTAGGGTCTTGTGGACCCATCCAAGCCACTGGCAAGTGGCTTTTCCATACAAATCGCCTGTCCTGGCTCATGCTGTAAAATTTCCTAAAATCTCTCGAAGGTCCACAAAATCTAAACAAGCAGCATCTGGCCTCGGTGTGCCCCATACCTTTTGCTGAGCAGCCTCAGGCCTAGCACAAGCAGAAGCTAACCTCATTTTGCAGCTTGGACTCTCAAGGCACCTCCAAAGCCAATGTGGGTGGTGGCCATCTGCAGATTGTTTCGTGGCTTATGCCAGGTAGCCCTGGGCGGGGCACAGGCTGTGGCTAAACTTGGCCTGTGGTAAGATCCTACCCAGAAGGCCCCAGCCAGCATGCCCAGTAGCTGGCTTCAGACTGAGTTAGAGCACCACCCACACAGACATCCAAGGATGACACACCCAAAGGTCAGAATGGGCAGGCACCAGAGCCCTCCTAAAGCAAATCCTGCTCCATAGGGTCAGCTGCTCACCAGTCACTACTCACAACCAATCAGCCCAAGGGTCATTCCCTCCCACTAACATGCAAACAGCAACCAAGGCTCAACTACAACAGGAACGCACACATAACCTGTACAAGGGACACAACTGGAGTGCCCAGGTCAGGTGAGCAGGGAAGACTGCACTGGGCCCCAGAGGATGCCTACTATATATATGGCCACTCTACTAAGACCAAGAAACATAGCTGCCCTACCTAATACATAGAAACAAACACAGGGTGGCAGCCAAAATGGGGTGACAAAGAAACATGTCCCAAATGAAAGAACAGAACACAGCTCCAGAAAAAGAACTCAACAAAATGGAGATGAGCAATCCACCAGATGCAGAGTTCAAAACAGTGGTGATAAAAATGCTCAATGAACTTAGAGGAAGAGTAGATAAACTCAGTGAAAACTTCAACGAAAGATAGAAAACATAAAAATAGAGATAGAAA
>NW_011888809.1:4653004-4655464 GCF_000151845.1 Pteropus vampyrus
AAACATAAAAAAGAACCATTCAGAAATGGATGCAATAACTGAAATGAAGATTACCTTAGGAAGAAACAACAGATTAGATGAAGCAGAGGAGTAAATCAGTGATTTAAAAGATAAGGTAGCAGAAAACATCCAATCAGAACAGCAACAAGAAAAAAGAATCCAAAAAAATGAGGATGGCCTAATGGGCTTCTGGGACAATATCAAGCATACCGATATTCACATCATGGTAGTACCAGAAGGAGAAAAGAGAAAACAAGAAACTGAAAACCTATTTGAAGAAATGATGACAGAAAACTTCCTTAAACTAGTAAGGGAAGTCCAGGAAATGCAGAGTCCCAAACAAGATAAACCCAAAGAGGCCCATACCATGACACATTATAATTAAAATGCCAAAGGTTAAAGACAAAGAGAGAATCTTAAAAGCAGCAAGAGAAAAGCAATTACAAGGTAGCTCTCATAAGACTGTCAGCTGATTTCTCAATAGAAACTTTGTAGGCCAGAAGAGATTGGCATGAAATATATAAAGTGATGAAAAGCAAAGTCATACAACCAAGATTACTCTACTCAGCAAAGCTATTATGTAGAATCGAAGGACAGATAAAGAGCTTCCCAGACAAGAAAAAGCTAAAGCAGTTCATCACCACCAAGCCAGTAGTACAGGAAATGTTGGAGGGAATTCTTTAAGAAAAAAAGAGAAAAAGCTCAATAATATGAATAATAAAATGGCAATAACTATATATCTAGCAACAATTACCTGAAATGTAAATGGATTAAATGCTCCAATCAAGACATAGGGTGACTGAAGGGATAAAACTCTAAGATTACATATGCTGCCTACAAGAGACTCACTTCAGATCAAAAGACACATAAAGACTGAAAGTAAAGGGGTGGAAAAAGATATTTCATGAAAATGGAAACAAACAAAAAGCTGGGGTAGCAATACTTACACAAGACAAAATAGAGTTTAATACAAAAGTATGAGAGACCAAAAAAAGGCCCAGTAATTCTATGTCTAGATATTTATCTGAAGAAAGCCAATACTACTTTAAAGGGATATGTGCATCCATATGTTCATTGCAGAATTATTTACAATAGCCAAGATATGCAGGAAACCTGTTGCAGATGAATGCATAAAGAGGTGGTACATATATACAATGGAATATTACTCAGCCATAAAAAAAGAATAAAATCTTGCCATCTGCAACATCGATGAATTAGAGAGTATTGTGTTGAGTAGAGTAAGTCAGACAGAGAAAAACAAATGCCTTATGATTTTACTTATATGTGGAATCTAAAAACCAAAATAAACGACAGAAACAAACTCATAGATACAGAGAACATTTTGAGGATTACCAGATGGGAGGGAGGTTAGAGGAGCGAAAATGAGGAAGAGCTTAAGAAGTACAAATTGGTAGTTACAGTATAGTCATGGAAATGTAAAGTATAGTGTAAGAAATATTGTCAATAATATTGCAATAACTATGTATGATGTCACATGGGTACTAGGTTTATCAGGGTGATCACTTTGTAAGTTATATAAATGTCTAATCACTATGTTGTACACCTAAAACTAATACAATATATGCCAACTGTAATTAAAAAATAAAAAAATATTTTGAGACATTTCAGAAGTACAATCAAAATAAAATAAAGTGCTCACTCAGCACCCAAATCTTGGTGTCTCATATAACATGCTCAAATAAAAGAAGCCCAGCTTTAGAATCAGTCGTTTCTCCAAAGAGCTTGGCTTCTTATATAAAAGGCACCTAGAGCATGTAGTAGTGACAAAAAGTTAAAAAAAAAAAAGTGCTCAAGAACGAAACAATGGAATTACATCATAGAAACACAGAAGTCAACTGTAAGAACTCCCAATGGTCAAAGCTGGAAGTATTTGACTAATAAAGTACATACTACTGGATTATAACCTAAAGCATGAAATAAATATCCATGAGTCCATACTGATATAAATAAATGATCAAATAATTAAGTGGAGAGAAAACAGAAAAATATATTTTACAGAAGAATCAACAAATTCATGTAAATAAACCCTCCTCAAAGAGTTGGGGCTTAACTTCCCACCCATAAGTATAGGATGTACATAGTGACTTCCTTGTAGACTACAGCATGGAAAGTGGGAGAAAATAACTACATGGAAAAAATCTGATCAAATACCTCAGTCAAGTGAACAAGGTTTACATCATTAGTAGTAAGTCGTGTTAATAGCATGTATCTTTGTCGTAATGTGATGAGAATAACAATTTACCCCAGTGCTATTTCTCCCAATCCTAATCCCTATCAGAAAAAGAAACAGCCAATATCAGAAAATATAAAAGAAGCTATCAATACAGATCCTACTATCAGTTAAAGGATGGTGAAAGAACATTAAAAACAAATTTATGCTAATAATTTTGAATATTTGTAAAAACAATAAGAACAAAAATATTAATTAAATCTGACACA
>NW_011888809.1:4656819-4661037 GCF_000151845.1 Pteropus vampyrus
ACTACTTTAAAGGGATATGTGCATCCATATGTTCATTGCAGAATTATTTACAATAGCCAAGATATGCAGGAAACCTGTTGCAGATGAATGCATAAAGAGGTGGTACATATATACAATGGAATATTACTCAGCCATAAAAAAAGAATAAAATCTTGCCATCTGCAACATCGATGAATTAGAGAGTATTGTGTTGAGTAGAGTAAGTCAGACAGAGAAAAACAAATGCCTTATGATTTTACTTATATGTGGAATCTAAAAACCAAAATAAACGACAGAAACAAACTCATAGATACAGAGAACATTTTGAGGATTACCAGATGGGAGGGAGGTTAGAGGAGCGAAAATGAGGAAGAGCTTAAGAAGTACAAATTGGTAGTTACAGTATAGTCATGGAAATGTAAAGTATAGTGTAAGAAATATTGTCAATAATATTGCAATAACTATGTATGATGTCACATGGGTACTAGGTTTATCAGGGTGATCACTTTGTAAGTTATATAAATGTCTAATCACTATGTTGTACACCTAAAACTAATACAATATATGCCAACTGTAATTAAAAAATAAAAAAATATTTTGAGACATTTCAGAAGTACAATCAAAATAAAATAAAGTGCTCACTCAGCACCCAAATCTTGGTGTCTCATATAACATGCTCAAATAAAAGAAGCCCAGCTTTAGAATCAGTCGTTTCTCCAAAGAGCTTGGCTTCTTATATAAAAGGCACCTAGAGCATGTAGTAGTGACAAAAAGTTAAAAAAAAAAAAGTGCTCAAGAACGAAACAATGGAATTACATCATAGAAACACAGAAGTCAACTGTAAGAACTCCCAATGGTCAAAGCTGGAAGTATTTGACTAATAAAGTACATACTACTGGATTATAACCTAAAGCATGAAATAAATATCCATGAGTCCATACTGATATAAATAAATGATCAAATAATTAAGTGGAGAGAAAACAGAAAAATATATTTTACAGAAGAATCAACAAATTCATGTAAATAAACCCTCCTCAAAGAGTTGGGGCTTAACTTCCCACCCATAAGTACAGGATGTACATAGTGACTTCCTTGTAGACTACAGCACGGAAAGTGGGAGAAAATAACAACATGGAAGAAATCTGATCAAATCCTCAGTCAAGTGAACAAGGTTTACATCATTAGTAGTAAGTCGTGTTAATAGCATGTATCTTTGTCGTAATGTGATGAGAATAACAATTTACCCCAGTGCTATTCCTCCCAATCCTAATCCCTATCAGAAAAAGAAACAGCCAATATCAGAAAATATAAAAGAAGCTATCAATACAGATCCTACTATCAGTTAAAGGATGGTGAAAGAACATTAAAAACAAATTTATGCTAATAATTTTGAATATTTGTAAAAACAATAAGAACAAAAATATTAATTAAATCTGACACACAAAAAAATAGAAAAAATGAATGATCATATATATTTTTAAATGGAATCTCTATTTCAAAATTTTCCTATAAAAAATTCTTCGGGCCATATGGTTTCATTGGTAAATTCTTCCAAACATGTAAAGTGTAACACAAATCTTATACAAAGTCTTTCAGATATAGAAATAAAAAAAAAAAAACTTTCCAATTCAATTTATGAGACTAAACATTTACATCAAAATCTCAAAAGTTATTAGAAGAAAATACATAGGCAAATTTTTCTAATAATTATAGAGGTAAAAACCTGAAACTTAGAAAATTAAATCCAGAGAAATACAAAAATGATAAACCATCTTGACTGAGAAGAATTTAATCCATGATATAAGGTTGGTTTAATATTTTTAAATGAAACAATGAAATAAACCAGAAAAAATAGGGAAAAAATCACATGCTCATACCAATTTGGTAAAATTCATACTAAAAGTCTTAACTAGAAATACAAAGAAACTTCCTTGACCTATTAAAAACCACATAAAGAAGAGCTTAAGTGTGAAAACCACATAAAGGCCACTTTCACACACATCATACTTAATTGAGAAACATTAAAAGTTTTCTCCAAGATTAACAATGACACAAGGATGCTCACAAAAATCGAGTGCATTAAAATAAGAAGAAAAATTCAGATAGAATAAAAAATAAATTTATTTTTCAGAACTGACTTTATTAAAAATACTTAATAAGACCGTTAGATACAACATCAATATATAAAAGTAAAATGAACTAAAAATAAAATTTGAAAAATTATACCATCAACGATATAATCTAAAATATCGAATACTTAGCAATATATTGGTATATTGAACACTATGAAGTATTTTTAAAAGAATTTTAAAGGGCCCAAGTAAATCTAAGAACACACCATATTCACAGACTGGAAGATTAAATATTATAAAGCTGTAATTCTTCTCTAAATGATCTATACATTCAATGAAATTGCAATAAAAATCATAATAGCATATTTCTTATAGAAAATTTAAAAGCTAACTTTAAAATGTTTATGAAAATGCAAAAGCAAAGAACTTAGACAATCTTAACAACAAAAATGCCAGTGGATTTATACTGGCATATAGCAAGACTTAGTGAAAAGCTATAGTAATAAGACAGTATGGTATTGACCTACTGTATGGTACTGCCAATCAAAGAAACAAAGTCCAGGAACCAAATCATAAATATATAAACAACTGATTTATGCCCAGTACAGTGGGGCAAGTATGGTCTTTTTCAATAAATGCTACTAAGCCAATTGAATATCGATATGTAAAAAATGAATAGACTCATTTCTTACACTTAAATAAAAATTAATTTTAACTGAATTGCAGTTGAACTTAAAAGCAAAATAATAAAATTCTCTTGGTAAACTGTTGTCATAAGCTTGGAGAATATAAAGATTTCTTCAAAAGGACACAAAAAAGCATTAAACACAAAGAAAAGTAAGTGTATAAGCTGAACTAAGTAAAATCAACTGTCTATTAATCACAAAATTAACTACCAAAAAAGGGGCAATCCACTAAGTGGAAAATACATTTGCAACAAAGGGCCTATACTCAGAATAGGGGTATATAAAGAATTTCTACAAGTAAAAGAAGATGTCTACCTCATAGAAAAGTAGCCAAGAAAAAGTAATTCTTATTTGACCAATAAACATATAAAAAGTTGTTGCACTTCATTAGTTATCAGAGAAATGCAACCTAAAGCCACAATAAGATACCAATACCAATTCATAAGACAAAAAATAGAATAAGACAAAAAAAAATACAGACAATGCTAAATATTGAAGACAGAGTAACCGGAACTCTTAGGCCACTGATAAGAAATGTAAACTGGTATAACCACTCTGAAAAATGCTTTAGGCAGTAATTACTGACCTACTGATGCTATCCATCTATATGCCCTCTGAGCCATTCAGTTTCTCTCTGAAATATATATTCGACTGAAATGTATACACTAAAGCATCAAGAATAATAAACAAAAATGCTCATAGCACCATTATTCCATGTGGCCATAAACTGAACACAATCCAAATATCCATCAACAGTGAAGAGATGAGTCACATGAGTCACATATTCACACAATGGAATACCAGATAGCAAGGAGAATGAACTCTACAATGTGGATAAAGCTCACAAAGTGTTAAGCAAAAGATACTAGATAGAAAAATTACATATTATATGGATTTATATATATTAAGGTCAATAAGCATCAAACAGAACTGTAATGTTTAGGAAATCCAGCTTAGGAGGCAAAAACATGAGAAAAGCAGGAAGGCAATAATGCAGGCTTAGTAATTATGGGACAAGATTGTTCTGAATGATTGGTTGGTGATTACAGGGGTCTGTTCACTTGGTGATAATTCTTTAATACTGCACTTCACTGTGTATGTTATCCTTCAATTTTAAAAAGTTTATTAAAATAATTAAATTTCAGATGGACTAAGACTTAAATGTAATATTCAGACAATAAAAGCTTTGTTAAAAAAAAAGGAAGGAAGGAACTTGGAAGAATATAATCTATGTGAGAGGGAGACTTGCTCAATAATATCTGCGAAATTCAGAGTCTAAAAAACAAGATAGACATATTTAATTATATGAAGAGTTAAAACTTTGTTATATTTTTTTCCATACAAAATGTTTGTAAATTGGATGGTTAGCAGGGGGTTAACATAAAAAGTGCAAAAGTTAAAATTAGAAAATTTATAGAACAAAAATGTTGTTCTCTAGTAATTAGGAAACTCAAATTAATAAGGCACTTTACACCCCTCAC
>NW_011888809.1:4662367-4681287 GCF_000151845.1 Pteropus vampyrus
AGTGCAAAAGTTAAAATTAGAAAATTTATAGAACAAAAATGTTGTTCTCTAGTAATTAGGAAACTCAAATTAATAAGGCACTTTACACCCCTCACTCAAGCAAAAGTGCTTAAAATACTATAACATCTACTAATATTGAGTAGAGAAAAGGTATTCTCATAATTTTTCATTGATATTCCATCTGTCTTTAAAAGCAATATGGCAATATTATTAAAACTAAAAATACATTCTTTAATCCAGCAGTCTCATTGCTAAAAAGCTACCCTGGAGAATAAATTCACTCCTAGGATATTGATTAACAGACCTGTAGTGCAGCTGTACATTCATGGTGGCAAAAAACACAAAGATAAATGGCTATCAACAGAGAAATTATGCATACATTTAAAATAGAAGTACATTACTTATCTTAGATTTCAAAAACATGCTAAATGAGAAAAGCAAAATGCAGAAAATTGTTTATGATCTTATACAAAACATAAAAATGTGTATGTTGTATTTATATGTTTACATAATTATATTCACTCAAGCACTAAAATGAATGCACACAGAGAAAAATCTAGGCTGTTATCAAGACATACCTTAGGGCAGGGGTAGAGAAATTATATGAATGGGAAAAGGAGAAAGGTAGGGGAAGCCGAGCAAATAAAGTAAAAGTGCAGGAAAAACTACACCTAAGCATGAATGACATGATCATATTCATTCATTTATATTAAATTATATATATATATGTATAATATATATCCTCAAAATATCGCTATCTTCACTTTAGGCACCTGAAATATATTTTTCCTTTAAAAAAATTCTTTAAAATTAAGATAGTCATAGAAAGATAGGTAGAAATAAAGCTAAAAGGAATTTAAACTATATAGGACTGAATGCCACTAGATGTCAGTAAAACCCTCCAAAAAATTATAGAAACAAATTAGATATAGTTTTCCAGGAATGAAGTTCCTTATACAATAGACTATAACCCTTATTAATAAAGGGGTTAATATTTACATTTAATTCCCTATTTTCTAAGCCATCTATAATATTTTCACATTATTTTAAAACTCATGAATTATGCCTTCTATAAAGATAAAATAGTCAATCGATATGCATTTATCACATATCTGTTATGTATAACATAGAGGCAAAATGAATCATATTTATTAAGTTTTTAATAAAGTAGGAGAAAATACAAATTAAATGGAATGGTTACAAACAAGCCATTACAAGCTAATGTACAGTGGCACATCAACTATCTAGAACTCAGATATAGCCACATGACTTAGTATCCTAAAACCAAATAAATAAATAATAAGCAAGTCAGTCAACCATCAGGCAGCTAAAGTGTGTCATAAAAATTTTCACTGAAACTCATACTTAACTCATTACCAAGCCTCTTTAACAATACACCAAAAGGTGTGATTCTTATAAAGTGGTTTTTAAGTTATCCAGTTGTTTCAGTTACTACCTCAAAGCTTGGTGTATAAAATATAACTATTTTATTATGTTCATGAATCCTATCCGTTAGGAATTTGGATGTGAATGCCTTGATGGACTTGGCTTGTCTCTGCGCAATACCCATGGCCTCAGCAAAGACAACTCAAATGGCTAGGGTCTCGAACAGGAGTCCTTATACATGGCCTCCCCATGTGGCTTGGGTTTCCTCACAGTCTGGATGTGGTAGCTGGACTTCCTGCATGAATATCCAGGGCACCAGGCGCCAAGTGTCAGAAAATAAGATGAAAGACACATCATTGTTTATGACCCAGCCTTGTAAGGTCACATGGTATCACTCACTTCTACTTTATGCTTTGATTAAAGCAGCCACAAACCTACCCAGATCCATCAGATCTCTTGATGGAGAATGGCAAGGTCACATTGGATAAAAGCAGGTGAGCTAACAAAGATCACTATGACGATCACTGGATAATACAATGTAACACATTCTGGCCTCTGGCCACAACAATTCACATCATTCCCACAAGCAAAATACAGTACACCCTCCCCAAGACCTCCAAAGTCTCAATCCATTATGGCATCAGGACAGTCTCTGACCTCGTCCTCTAAATCAGTCCAAGTGTAGATTTGGCTCCCCAGAAGTGGTTTCTCAAGTAGACTTCCTCTTGATCTGAAGACCTATGAAATAAAGTAGCATATTAGCCCACGGGAATCCAACATACAACTGTGGGACAAGCACAGAATAACTTCATAGGCACTCTCATTCAAAATAGGAGGCATAATCACTTAGAAATCTCTTTAGCCTGATTCCTCACTTCTTTAGTTGCATTTTCAATTTTCCATATTGTGGCAGTAGCAATTTTGCTAAATTTCTTTTATATTTAACAAAGATCTCCAGTCTCCCTTCTTCCAGTTTCCAACATTTTCCTCAGCCTCCTCAAAGCTCTCACTCATAGCTCCTTCAGGCCTGTCAAGTTTCCTTTTTCAAGGCACTTCCCATTTCTGCCCACTGTTCAGTCCAAGTTATAGCAGCATCTCCCTTCTGGTACCAAAATCTGTTCCAATTATTATTTCTATATAACAATATATTCCAAAACCTAGTGATAAAAATTATGATGCTCATAGATTCTGTGAGGCAGAAATTCAGACAGGACACAGCAGGGTTGGCTTGTCTCTGCTCTTTAATATCTGGGCCTTATCTAGACATATTCAAAATAGTCATAGGCTGGAACTACCAAAAAAGTATCTAAACATGGCCTCTCCATGTGGCTTGGGTTTCCTCACAACATGGCAACATCGGAGTAACTGGTCTTCTTACCTAGCAATTCAATATTAAACACAAGTATTCCAGTGAACAAGTTAGAGGTGCACTGCCTTACATGACCCAGCCTTGGAAGTTACACAGCATCACTTCTCTATACTCTCTGAAGAAGATAATGAGGACAGAAGATAGTGCTGTGGCTCTTTTTGGAAAATAAAATTCTCTACACCAGCTTACCAAGAAAAAAATATGGTGAAAAAACCAAAGTGCTACTGGCAACATACATAATGACAGGAGGAAGAACTAATGGCTGCAACACATGTATTTATCTTAGCTGAAATATATCTGCCCTTAAACTTGATCTTGACAGAACCCAAGTGATTCACTGGCAACTTCACTGCCTACCGGAACAAAAATTAAAAATCTTGAGAGGAAGATAACATAACCCAAAGCTACTGCAATGTACATCCACAATAACTACCATTACATTTTTCTTTTCTACTTTAAATAATCTCAAAGGATAACTTATTAAATTCATAAGCCATACATAAGCTTCATACATGTAATTTTTAAGTAGCTTTGCTATCATTCACTTATAAAATTCACCTTTTTCAAGTGTATAATTCAATGGGTTGTAGTATATTCACAGAGTTGTACCACCAATATCACCATTTAACTTCAGAACATTTTCATCACCCCAAAGAGATACTCTATATCCATCACTAGCCACTTTTCATCCCCGTCTCCCCTCAGGTAGCCTAGGTAATCAAAACAAAAGTACTATGTTTGTAATGAGTCAACTTTGCTCTGCTGTACTATGCTTTCTATAATTTCTTCCTTTCATGTTTGCCTAAGTTCCCTGGCAAACTATACCAAATGTCTTTCAGGAATCAGCTCACTGGTCATGTTTTTGTAAACCTTTTTCAACCGGTTCCTCAATTCCAGGAAGTTAGACACACTGTCCTCTGTGGTCTAAAACACATACTATATACCTTTATTACAATCCACTTGTAATGGAAATATCTAAAGAACTGGAATTTGACTTACTCATTATTCCATCTACTATATTTAATAGTGACATCCAAAATGTTTGAATGAATGCACCATACAGAATAATGTACCATTATAAAGGATGATTTAGTAGTAAGAAGATATTCAGAGATATCGATGTACTCAAGGACAAAACTGAAATAAGTATTGTGCTATGGAAAAGCACTATGATCATATTAGCTTTAGTCAATGATTGACCACTTTATGATTAATAAATTATAAGAAAACTAAAAAATATATGAAATCCATACTTAAGATCTCACACTAAGATGTTAATGTATCAGAGCCAAAAGGGAGTATCTATTAAAATCTTAACTAAGGTTATATTGTGACATCAATACAAAAAAAAATTCTAAGTCAAATATAGAAAAAAATTAAATATGGAAACTTAAAAAATACTGAGAACTATATCCTAACTATAGACCAAGTAAATCTTTAAAATCAAGATACATAATTTTTTAAAATCCAGCATTCTTATTTTGAGAATAAGAATACAGAAATACTTTTAAATATAAGAGAAAACTGTAATAAGTGTTTAAGTTGAGTACGGACTATCTTTGGTTGAGAAAAATTTTTTAGTGAATTCAATTTTTTATCACAATATGCACATGGCATGATTTTTTAAAGTTGTATTACCCTTTTAAAACACATATAAACATATGCACTTTCAGACTTTAGAGATGTATACTTAAAAGTATTTTATTATGAAAAAATTTTAAGTCAAAACATTGAATATACAAAACAAAAATAATTTCCCTTAGGTGTATACAAAATTCAGCAACAATATAACAAGTTATTAAAGTGATATTATTTCAATGTTCTTATTAAATTCAGAAAAAGTTACATTATGCTACTATACACAGATGAAAAAAAATTTTTTTAATCAGACACTGAAATTTAACAAACTTAGTATCTCGTACAGAAAAATTTAGAATCAAAGTGATCACACCAGGAAAATACGAGTGGCTAAATAATTTGTCTTTATATAACAGTTTGGAGTGTTTTTTATTTCATATCAACATATAGCCTTGAAAAATACAGTATATTTGACTATCTTAAAAAACACATATCGATAATCATAATTGTTTTCACTAATTAATACTTTTTCCATTTTTATAAACCACTTTTACGAGTTTGAAAAATATTCTTTAATTTATATGAACAAAATTAGAAAAATTTAAAAAGCAAAATTTCACAATCCTAAATTTTAAAATATTTTAATCTAAGAAATTTAAATGTTCTACTGCTCTTTAAATTTTTAATCAATAGTGTCTTGCCAATATCTATAAAATAACAAATTCTGCTAACTTAAATGAATACAATTGGCTTCAAAGTAGAAAAAGGCATTATTCTAATATTGACTATTATTACCTATAAAATATAATGAAACTTAATCCTAAGGAAACATAAATCCTAAAATAAGCATGCTATTTTTTGTTTGTTGTTATCTGAAAGTACTCCGAATGAAACTATATTACTATACATACTCGATGTCATAATTTTAGAGTATAATAAAATAGCTAATGTAGGGCAAAATAATGTAACTTCGTAACAAAAAAATGAAAACGAAAGTTAGTTTTAAATTAAGAACTATTTATCTTAAAGGAAAGAAACCTAATTTAATCATATCTTTAGCTACTTTCTGTATTGGACTTTTGTCCAAATAAGAAAAATAAATAAATTAGGAATTAATTGGAATATAGACTTGTAAAAATATCACTTTGTACAGCATTTAATAATTTAAACACTGCAAATAAATTTGTGAAGTGTCATTTCTGGTCATTTCCAAACATAAAATATTATACATGAAGACATAACTAAAGTTAAAAACACTGAAAGCTAAAGGGAATGAAGCTTTTCCTGATTAATTGGTACTAAACAATTCATTACTACTACTTTGTCTTACTTTGGCGTTCAAATTCATTTCTTTTTTAACTAACAAACTCATTAACTTTACCATATTTTGTGGTACCAAAGCAAAACAACAAAAGCAACCCAGTGATACAACAGTCACAGAATTTGTGTAAAGTGAGTTATTTTTCCAATAGAAGCACTCTTCTAAATTGTAGAACATAATCTTCAATATCTGGTGAGCATGGAGGAAAATGACAGAAAAGTATTCAAAGAAATTAGACTACAAAAACTAAATGCTAAATTCTCTTCTAAAATAACCACAAACTAGAGATTAACTTGTAATACGAAAAATATACACAATGTATATTTTTTTAAAAAAGGTATTTCTGGAAATTATTTCCTAACCTCAAAATAAAATGACAACAATATCAACATATTCAATATACATGCCCATGGATGGATCTTGAGAATATCATGCCAAAGGAAATAAGTCAGAAGGAAAAAGTCAAGAACCATAGGATTTCACTCATATGTGGTATAAAACTGAAAGCAACAGACAAAAAAACAAAAACTCATAGACACAGACAACAGTATAGGGGTTACCAGAGGGTAAGGGAGGTGCGAGGGAGGTAGAAAAGAGTAAAGGGGTCAAGAATATGGTGAGAGAAGGAGATTTGGCTTTGGATGGTGAACATACAATGCAATACACATATGATGTACTATAGAAGTGAACATTTGAAATATAATTTTATTAACCAGTGTCACTCTAATATATATACATATATACATGTACAAATAATGATAAAACTGACTGTCCTAGCTACATTATGAAATTTCTAAGTTTTCCCAAATAATCTTTAAATCATCTGCTCTCTAGTTCTTCAAAACTATTTGGCTTATACTGACTATTAAGTATACTTGTGTAATTTTGACTGTCTTAACACCAAAACAATACTCATAATTTGCTCAATATTTACTTGCAAAATAAATTCCAATTCACAGGTAAATGCACTAACAAAACATCTACCCTCTACTACTAGTAGTGTTCTTGAATGTCACAAATATCCACAATGAACCAAAAATGTAAAAACAAATTAAAAACAGATAAAAAAGAAAAAATACCATGGTATGAGCTAAAGAGAGGATGGGATTAAACTGATTTCTATATGCTTTTAATAAACGTCAGTCACCTATAATTATAATATAAACACCTGTATTCTCCAGGGAATATAGTTATACAGCATTAACTCTCCATGCATTATCCATGATTGCAATTATGACTCTACAAAGTAGCAACTAAAACAAATCCTTTAGTTAGGAAAGACACCTGAAAAATATCGGAAGGTAATGGTAAAATGATATATAATGACTGTGAAACCACATGCAAAGAATAGTTTATCAAATAAAATGTTTTCTAAATACAGTTAACAAATTGTTGGTTAAGTGCACCACTCCTCCGCTGTTAACTTTTGACTCCTCCAAAACTTTACAGTCCTTCAGTATCCACAGGGGATTGGTTCCAGAACCTCACTCCCCCTCTAAATACCAAAACCCATAGATGCTCAAGACCCATACATAAAATGGCATGGAACAATGCACACAGTCAGCCCACCACATTAAAAGATTCTCAATCTCAGATCAAAAATACTGTTTTCGATCTGCAGTTGTTTGAATCCAAAGATGTAAAACCCGGGGATCCCAAGGACCAACTTGAAAAAAATTGAAAAAAATCCACGTATAAGCAGACACATGTAGTTCAAACCTGTGTTATTCAAGGGACAACTGTACTTTATGGGCGAGCCACATTTCCTAAGTAATTTTTTTTTCAAATCAAGTCACAATTCTTGGTCACGTAAAATTTCTGTAGCATTCTAATAATTGTCTCCTTGGGAAATAATCTGAACAATCTAGATTCCTTTAATGTGCTTTAGTATTAAAATTTGTCCTATGCTTACCACTTTTATTATGTAGCTGGAGCATCTAAAACAAAACAGTAATTACTGGGTAGCCTATGTCTCATTTTTGCCAAACTGATACATAAATGATCTGAGCTTTCATCTCCCTCTACTGAAAAACAAGCAAAAATTAATGAGTATGTTGCACTATAATTTTCATAGCATTATGTTTAAGAATTACGCAAGACTGTATTTTGAAAATTCCTAATACAAATAAAATTTCTTTTTACTTGATTTCTGAAAGTCACAATATAAAAGGTAAAGAATGAAACATGGCACAAATTACATGTAAACTAAAACATATGCATATAATTATATATGTAGTTTAACAAATAAAAACATATTTTCTTAAACAATTAATAATATGTATCCACTTCGGAAAAATACATATAACCTATTCTAGTCTTTATTTAAAACTATAATTGTTTCTTACTCATAAATCCTATCTTCAAAATAGAAATTTAACCATTAATCTAACCATTACACTGCAAATGTGTATATGTGTATTTATGTATACATTGTCCTAAAAATTTCAGTTTCTCGCAGAGCAGCATCAGAAATTTAAGTTACTGTTTCACAAAATATTTTCAAAACAAATGTAGTAGCTTTCTTATGATGATTACTGATATTTCTCACAGTGAGCATTTATGTACCAGGCACTAGTGAAAATGCTTTACATGCTGTAACTTATTTAAATCCTCACAACCAGCCGAGAGAGTAGTTATGATGATGATCTACATTTTATAGATGAAGAAACTAAGGTCCAGATAGGTTAAAAAGCATTTACTACCATGCTAGATTCAATGCTACTGATTCATACAGCAGTATCCCTAACTACTCTTATATTTTCAAACTTCATTCTGACATTTTACACACCTGTCAGCCATTCCCCTTTGGATGTCTAGATATTGCCTCAAATTTAAGATATCAGATAAAACTCTTCTTGAAAACTGGGTTGCCATTCCAGATTTGTTTCGAAACTGACTTCCAGTTGAACAAGCAACTGCAGGAAGGTAGCACATATCAACATCAAGTACTGTCTCATGTGCAAAGATTGACTAGATATTTTTTTACTCTTTTAAAAAAGTTTTACATTCTGTAGTCCTCATAATGATCTGTTCAAGGGCTTCCAGAGAAGAATGAACAAGCAAGCAATCAACCAACATCAACAAACACCTTCAAAACCTTCTGAAAAAAAGACTCAGAACTCTTGTTTTTGAGAAAAATCTACGAATAAAAACAATTACCTTCAATAATTATATATTGATATGTTATAGTAGGCTGAAACTATAGGAAAGTTAAGCCAATTTTATAAATGTAAGGACAGCAACTTCCATAATTAAAACAATACCTGGGCAAGATAAAATAAGTGCATTATTTTTCTAGGACATTTCAAACGCAAGAACATTTTTTACTACTATATTTCCTCTAAATTAAGTTTAGCACAGAATTACTGTGACTCTGTATGTATAGTATGAACTCCAAATACAGGAGGGACAGAGTCTAAGAGTTTTCACGCTTAAAATCCGGAACTATTTTCTCTCACAAAATAATTCAGAAAGTTATCCACCAAACCCTCTAAAACAGTGTTTCTCAACTTTGACTGTGTATCATCTAGGGGAGTTTAAGTCCTAATGGTGAGACCACAGCCTGACCAGTTAAAATAGAACCTAAAAGTGAGACCTAGGCATCGAATTTTTGAAAATTTCCTTTCTTAATTACAATGTAAAGCTCAGGCTGAAAAGCACTACTGTTAGAGCCCCTTTTCCAAAATTTTTAATAGGTGAAACGGTTTTAAGTATTGACATCTTCAACCGAGAAGAACCACTAAAAACCATGTTGCCATATACATGGAGCGCCTGCAGGCTATAATGACAGCAAACAGCAATGGTTACTACCACCCTTGGAGGAGTAAGAGGTAGTAGGAGATTGGATAGTATTCAAGGCTCTTAAACCAGTTTTTTGATATTTTCTTATTTAAAGAAAAAAGTGGCTACAACAGCAAGTATATTGGTTGATTCTCAGACCACAAAACTATGTTACTTATGTTGTCTCAAAGTTATGATTTTTCCTTAAATGAGACTTCAAAAAAATCTTTTTAGAAGTATAATGTAATGTTTGCTTCTCTGCTCTTGCAACAGCTACTTTCACTTTAATTCACTTATTGATTCACTGTGTGCTGGAAATGAAGGAGGTGGGATGGAGGTGGGGGCCAAAAGTGAACTCTTAAAGAATTTTATGGGAAAAACATAAAGAAGGTAGAAATATACACAGGTAAAGAAACAATCTAAGAAATAACAAGTACCAAAATGTATGTGCTGATGGCCAAAAGTTTATAGAAAACTCTTTTTCAAATAATCTACTTTTCAAAAGGCAGTATAAATAATGAATAAAAGCAGACTTTGGAGTTGGAGACATCTGAGTTTAAAATCTCACTTCCTTACTTACCAACTTTATATCCATGGGTAAAATTTACTGAATTTCCCTGGGCCTCATCCATAAAATGATAACTTTTTGGGGGGGAGGTGGAATTCTTCCAATTCCTGATGCTCACGGGTGAGGCACTCTCCTACTACAACACTCCTCTATTCTCTTTGCTCCCTTACTCACCAGGAGTAGGGACAATCTGATTGGTCCATTTAGGAAAAAAAAAAGGTATGTTAGATTAGCCTCTTCCTCTGCCCTCCCTTACCTTTTGGAGATGACTACACCTCAAGCTGTAAGTTTTGGGTAGGCCCCTTGTGTGAAGCTCTCCTCTGTGCCCATGTGGGTGAGTCTAAATTAATGAATGGTTCAGTATTTTTTCAGTTACCGCTGACATTCAATATTATATTAGTTTCAGGTACACAGCATAGTGATTAGACATTTACATAACTTATAAAGTGTATAAGTGATAAATCTAGTACCCCCAATACCATACCTAGCTACTACAGTGTTATTGACTATATTCCTATGCTGTACTTTACAACCCCGTGACTATTTTACAACTGCCAATTTGTACTTAATCTCTCCACCTTTTTTCACCCAGCCCCCAAATCTCCCTCCCACCTGGCAACCATCAATTTGTTCTCTGTATCTATGAGTTTATGTTGTTTGTTCATTTATTTTGTTTTTTAGATTCCACATGTAAGTGAAATCATATTTTAAAAAGAATGAAATCTTACCATTTGTGATAACATGGACAAATCTAGAGAGTATTATGCTAAGTGAAATGTCAGACAAGAGAAAGATAAATGATTCAGTACTGATATACCTATTTGCTCGTGGATATAAGCCATATTCATCAATATTGTTTTTTGGTTTCTTCTAAAGGGGATATTTTTCTCACCAATTGTCTTTTTCCTTGTCTCTCTCTAAAGTGGTTTAGAATTCAAAGAACTTGGGTACTAATTATTAGACCCCATTATAATCTTAGTATTGACCAAGTTTATAGCTGTAGTAAGCTTTAAATGAGATAATGCATATAAAACTCTTAGCACAATATCTGGAACACGGTAAGCACTCTACCATAACTGCTACTACAATAATAAAAGACTTGAAAATAAAAAAGGAAAAAGGACCAATTTTAAAGCATTTATCAATTCATTATAAACATCTAAATATGAATTCAAATGTAATGCTCTTTCTAAAATACATCAATAAAAACAAGAAACGTCCACTCCTTGAAAGAATGTAAGTTATCATTAGTTATAATACAGAATAACACACCTTTCTAAAGTCAGAACATTCTTTTTATAGCCTATAAAATGTTCAGTAACTATTTCATACAGAAAATGAAATATAATGTGCATCAGCAAAATGAGACAATGCTATAGCACACACTACATTTAGAATCAGTTTGATGTCTAAAAGTTTTAAGAGGAAATGGGCTAGTCAGTTTATTCTATCAATTTAACCACATTAGCAATATGCTACAAGCACATTCAAAAAACCTAAATAAAGATATACTTCATCTGATAAGAAAAATATAAAATAGAAAACTGATTCTTTAAAGCAAGCCCAGGAAGCTCATTAACAGCAGCAAGATTAACTTGAAATCTATGGACCATCAGTTTTGCAAAACCCTTGAAATTATTTGTAAAATGTCACGCATGTGTACATGCGTATGTGGTTAAAATCCTCTACACTTATTTACGAAGGTTACCATTTAAAAAAGGTAAAGATAGTAGAGCATCATTTTACCATTCAAGTGATCACTCCCAATTTATCTATTTATTCAGACATTCTAGTAGGTTTTCTTACAGTATATTTTCAATCTGGATAACTTCAGTACATATTAACAAACTTTTAAATAATCAAAAATAGAATCTACAAAAAATAATCTACTTTTTACAAACAGCCACTTACCTTTTAAGTGTTCTTCTGATACTTTTTCATTAACATGCGGTGCTTCTACTGTTGTTTTCAAGTTCATTGTGTTATTTCCCCGTATTCCTTCAGTTGGTAGCTTTTCAAAAATGTTTTCAGTGCAATTGGTGTCATTCTTCAAACTGTTAAGTAGTTCCCAAAATGAAGCTGCTGCACACTTATCAAATGCAATGGGACTTTGGGGATTATGTTTTCCACTACCAACCTTCTTCTTCGGTGTTAAATTTCTACAATATAATCTTTTACTAATATGGTTTTTCCTTAAGAGGTTCTTATAAACATCTTTCCTCTTAATAGTTTTCTGCTTTGTTACCTTCTGTTTCTCAATGCATGTACAATTTATATTTTCTCTTTTGTAACAATTTTGATCTAACAATGGGCAAACAGGCTTACCCTGTAATTTATATCGGACTGCAGCAGATCCAGTAGCAGTAACTGCATCAAGATGATTTGAACCTTTAGAATACACTGCAAGCCCAGATGCAACTAACATATCTGCCAAATTGTTTTTCTCATTAATAACATCTACTTGCAGTTTTGTTTCAGAACTATATTCCTGAAACTGAAAAACTAAGCCTGGTTGACTCAGGAATTCTTGAAAAAAACTTTTGGCTTCTTCATTCCAGTATTTTCCTTTAGCAGGTAAGATACCATATAAGATACAAGGATAACTTAGCCTTGGCAAATTCAAAAGTTCCTCAGGAATAACTTTAAGATTTTTTACATATGAATAAGGTATGTAAACGGAAAATCCATAGTCAATTAACACAATAAGTAAAGACTGGTGGGAGACTTCAGAAATTTCTACTCTATTCCACTGATCTTCCAATTCATATTTGAACAAACAACCAGAACCAGGAATTATGTGCTCTTGAGGTACTGTTTCTAAGTTTTCTGGAAGATCAGAAAGCAACGTAAAGAGAGATTTCATTGTGTCAAAGAAATCTTCTAACTGGACAGAGAAGTCTGATGGATCAGAAACAGCAGTGGCGATGCCAGAATATTGCCTACCATTTTGGAGTTGTGCCCAAGTAAATGATCTTATTGTACATGATGACACAGGAGTCTTAGATTTCAAGTTGAAAATAATTTCTGAAGATCTAAGTTTGTTTTCTTCAATATGAACTGTACTTAAATTTAAATATTCCAAAAGTAACAGGCCATCTACCAAAATTTCTACTTCCCAGGCAGAGTCTAAATATTTCAAGAAAAGGATGTTTATTTCCGAACGAGCAAACAAATGCACAACGGACTCAAATGGCATGTTCCTAAAATTTTCAAAACAAATCCACTTACAAGGCACAGCTTGTCTTGGAATATTTCTGATTTCATTACTAAGCACCTTGGTATTACATAAAGGCACTATTTCATACCAACCACAGTCAACTAAAAAAACTAGCAGTGTCTCATCAACACACTTTTTTTCTACTTTCGATCGATACCATTTCGAAGTTTTTTTAGATTTCGCCAAACATTCTAAGCCTTTTTCAGTATTTTCCATTGTTAAGAAAGAGGGATTTTTTACTTCTTCAGTAATTAATACTGTTAAATCTGATAATATTTTTTTATTTTTAGATAACTTCACATAAAATGTTCCACTTTTTGAAACATGAAGTATTTCAGCTTTTTCAAGTTGTCCAGGTTTTAAGTGTTCAAAAGGAATATTAACCAGCTGTTGGCAGGATGGTTGAAGGACCACAGAACCATCATATTCATCTGATCTCCCCTTCTTCATTTCATGATCATCACCAGGGCTTACCTCCTGAGAGACAATCTGAGGCATTTGCAGTACTGTTTTCTGTAGCTTTGAACATGCTGTCCATTTCAGTAGTTCATTAATGACACATTTTTCATCACAAATTATATTTACTTCCCATTTCTCCTCATGCTTTTTCAAAAATTTGCAAGAAACTGTTTTGTTACTTACTCTTGAAGCAAAATAATCCACAGTTTTGCAGTCCCATATTTCATTAGGCTCATTCCACTTTACTCCACTAAGAAAAGAATGGATTCCTAGCTTAGGAATAGTTAAGAATTCTCTCTTAAGTTCATAAATTTTAGATGTGTTTACTACTGCAGTATTACCATAGTCAATAAATTCCACTTCAAAAGAATTTCCTGGCAAAATTTTCTTAATAACTGCTCTGTAAATGGCATTGTCAGTAGAGTATTCTGCAACTACAAGATCTCCCACCATATGTTTAACTGATTTTCTCTCATTCACTATATTTGCTCTTCTTTCATTTAGAGCATCTGCAAGTCGAATGATTACATTTTCATTCTCGGCAAGCTGAATATGGAAACTTGCTGGATTACTGATATTAGAAACATATCCTTTAACTTTGGCATTCAAGAAAATTTGAGGTTGAGGAAGGTCTTTGATCTGTGGTCTCATAAGATTATATGGGTTTTGTGAGGCCACTTGATTTAATTCTCTGATAAAAGACTGTGACATAGCCCTTACTGATTTCTGGCCCACATCACTTTCATCAAGAGTATGTGCAGATCCAGAGACAATTTTTATACCTTTATTTTTAAGTCCATCATTCAAAGATTTCTTCACTTTGTTTTTTGACACAGGTTCGATTTTATAACAAACTGATGGTTTCAAAAGTCTGGCATATATACTTTTGGGATTCATTAATTGATCTATTTTACTTTCAGAATATGTTACTAGACTAGTTTTATTTATCATACTATGGTGATAGTTATTTTCTATTTTGCCTTTCAAAGAAACAGCAAGTCTCTTATTCTCATTTATTTTATGACCCTTTTCTACATAGTGTACTTGGTCACCATGTTTTTTTCCATATGCATGAAGCAACATTTTAATTTTCTGATTTATATGTTGATATCCATCATACAATTCTATACCAAGCTGGCCATCTGACTCCCTGGACAATATTATTGCCCTTAATGGTTTTCCTAAGAAATTATCTTCAAACCACCTATTGATTTCTGCTGGAATATCTACATCTCTAAGATCTGACAAAAAACACTTAATAGCTTGCATAGGTGTAAACAGCAACTCTGGAAACTGATCTGAAATAGCCCTCAACATACTTTCTTCTACTAGTTGCTTATTTCCAAAGTCTACAAAATAGACCAGAAAGTGAGATAACGAATCTGTTGGCATTGCTAAACCTCTATAAGAGAGACCATCTTCTATATATTTAGATATACACAATCCCATTTTACTAGAATATTTTGGACAATTTTTGAGGTTACTAATCTCTGTGATTTTTGTTTCTATCATCTCTAGATGTTTATTATTTCTACTAAGCTGGCAATAAAACTTTTGGGGACTATATATATGAGATATATATATTTCTTCCTCACTTCCAACTTTTAAATTGAAGGAGGAATAACAGTAACTGTAAAGACTCACTGAAGATGGGAATGGCTTTGATAATGTACTATACTGTGCAGAGCCGTGACTAATAAGAAATTCTTTTGCACTAGTAAATGGAGCTTGTAAATCCACTAAATTACATAAATAGTTTGGATGTATAAGAACTAAAGCATAGATGACACAAGTCAATAACCCTCTAGATGAAGAAATAAAATTACCAAAGTCTCTGCATGCTTGTCTCGTCCAACTTAATAATTTACAACTAATGGGTTCGACTAAATGGTTAAGACTACATCTGAAGGCTTGACCTTCTAAAAAAAGAAAAAGTGGGTTAATACCACAAAGATCTTTAATTAAAACTCTTTCCTGGTAACCATAATCAACAAATACTATGTCAACTTCTTTCTTTGATGCTTGAGTCAAAACAGCAGCTCTGTACCATTTCCCATCTTTGGAATACTTAGCAACACAAGCAATCTGCCCAATCTGATAAGGATCAGAATGAATGCTATAATAATTCTGAATTTGTTCCATTAGTAATTTTAGGTCATCTAACTTACACTGGAGCTGGCATGAAAAGTCACCGGGGCCACGATAATAAGAACACTTAACTTCAAGGACTGTTCCTGGTTTAAACATATATTCTTTATAAGGCCATGGTGACCCAGGTCCCACAGATAAAGTGAAAGGATTTTTTAAATTTGAGAAATTAACAGATGGGGACTTTAACAAAGACAAATTACTTTCTTTTAGCTTATTTGAATAATGCTTTTTAGGTGTAGGTCCTACAAGAAGGGCAGATAAGACCTTCTTGATACTAACTTTGTTTTTGGATTTTAAATTTAACACTGAATATTCACTTACGAATTTTGGGAAACATTCTGGTTCTACTTCCCAATATTCTGCATATCCGGCTTGTACCATAAGAGAGACAACATCAATATTTTCTGATGCTTCAATACTCTGAATATTGACAGTGTACTTGTCATCTTTTTTTGCTATAACTTGAAGCAAAATTGCTTTGTTCAAAACAATTTTTTTAAAATAATCAACTGCTGCCTTCACCCATAAATCTTCAACAGGAAATATATGTGCAAGTGAACAGCACATGGCTAAGGCAGGCAACTCACAAAACTCTGGAAGCAAAATTTTTACATCAAAAAATGGTATGGAATCAGTATTTCCATAATCCAAAAAATAAACATTAATCTTATAACCATTAATTTCAGTGATGACAGCTCTGTAAAAACATCTGTCCTTGCTGTATCTAGCACAACAAAATAACCCAGGTTCTGGATTTCTTAGAATCAGTTCGTCATTTTCACACAAATCATAAAATTTGTTTATATTTTTCATTATATCTTGAAATTCATTCTGATATTCATTGGTGCGTACCCAGAAATTGGATGGGTTTAATACATATGCTATGAAAGCTACATAGGCAGCTTCTGTTTCCATTTCTACAGTTTTAATAGGAAAATCTACTTTCAGGGTGTCCTTTTTATTTAGAGACTCTAGCAACCATTCAGTATTTCCAACAAAACTCTCAATTGCAAAACCATTTACATCAGAAGCACTAGTCTCTCTGAAAATATTAGAGATTTTTAAATCAGACACTGGACAAAGTTCTTGTGTGGCTACAGTCTTCAATAGACATTTAGAATTAATTGTAGACTCCAGAGTTTGTAATGTTACATAATATAAATGTTCATCCTTATTGAACCAATCAATATGCGCATATACTATCTGTCCTAACAAGGCTTGTTTAAATACACTCAATTGAAGTTTTCTTGCATCTCTATCTGGACTGTGTAAACATGTCAGAGAACATGGAAATGAAAATAACGGTACTAAAATAAAATCCTGTTTAAGTTTCTTTACATGAATTGAGGGTATAGCCTCACTACTGCCATAATCCATAAACCAAATTTTCACTTGATTATTGGGCAAGAGCTGCTGAAGAATTCCTCTATGCCACTGTCCGTTTATCCTTTTGGCAACACAAAGCAGTCCGAAATTATCACACATAGGACTACTTTCTTGACTGATAATATCATAATGTAAATTCATACATACTGTCAAGTTTTCTAACTCTGGAATCCATTTAATTAACTGACAATAAAATTTACTTGGGCTCAATGCAGATGATACCTTTACACTTTCAGTACTGCCTATTGACAAAGATGGCTGCAAATTATCCAGAATATGTTGGATATCAAGTAAAGTATCATTATTATTTAATGATAATTCAGGTCTCGTATGCTGTATTAAATCAGGCATTTGTTGTGGGAATTCTTTTAACATTGTCACAATAAGACGAAATGAATCCCCATCAATAAGTCTTCCTAATTGTAATTCAAGAACTTGGGATATAATTTTTGGCACTTCAATTAGAATCATTTGAAGAGGCAAAATAGCTTGTATACAACCTTTCATTTGTAGTCCTACCAATGACTTGAAATAATTCAAAGCCTTAGAAGACCATTTTTCTCCAATTGGTAATATGTTGGCAAAAATGCCAACTACTACACGTGGTGGTAGTTCAAATATGGTGCCACAGGCTGAAGCAACCCGCATACTATCAACTCTTAGCTCTTCTCCGCGGTCTATGAGGAGCACCGTATAGAGTTCGTTTTTCTTTTCCAAAACTCTTCCTCTCTGCCATTCTCCAGACACTCTTTCTTCTACCAAACAAAATTCATCAATGTCCACACTATTTTTTGCTTTTGGAATATGCTGTATTTCCCTCTGCAATATGTGGTAGTCAAACTCACATTCAATATTATTTCTGCCTTGAAATTTCACAAGAATATCCTTGGGAAGACATTCTATATGTGATATTGTCAAATCCACATCTAAAAATGTTGGTAATAGAGATGCAGAATCCATTTTCTAAAAAGCAAATAATAAGTACTAATCAGCTTCTGGACTAACAACTGTCAAAATTAAATGAAATTAGCCTATATAAATTTAGTATGCAAACATGAGCCTTAAAAATAATTCTATGCCTGTATTTATCAAAGTGAACATGTTAATAAAAATTATAAACACTGGAAAAGATGGAGAGAGAAACAAAATGCATCTAACTGTTCATTGCATTTCACGCTTTCAAAAAATTCTATAACCTAGAATAACCTAGAGAACATTAAAAACAGGGAGACTATACACTGTAAAACAAAGAAGAAACAAATTTGTACTAGATACAAATTTTCCAGAAACAAATTTCTACTAGGCATTAGACATGGTGTAACAAAAGGAAGCCAAATAAAGCCCACGGGAAAGCTCCTTCTCCTCCTGTGAGAAAACCACTTTCCCTCACGCAGACTTCTTCCGACAGCCCATAACTCAAAGGGGTGAGCAGTATAAGGAAGGGCAAATGGAGAACCAACAGAGGACACACTGTTTGCACTCCCCACTCTGTGTCAGTTAGCAATATTTAAACACCATCGGCACCATCACACAACTCCAGGATTCTTCTTTGATTAAGGGCAGCAGGCTGAATCTTCGACAGCCCCAAGGAAAGCCAGGCATTGAAAGACCCTGAGGCAGGTCAGATATATCCAGGCCTTGTCACTGGCATGGCTGGTCACAAAAATTACGGAGGGAGGAAAAGGACAGAACAGAGGCAAAGCTC
>NW_011888809.1:4681777-4684026 GCF_000151845.1 Pteropus vampyrus
AAATATTATCTCAGAGATAAAATAACAGGAGACCTTTATAAGTCTTAAGACCCAACTCTACAAATTGAAATAGGCAACTGGAAAGCTAAAGAAAAAGATAAGATTTAGGAACATCTGGGTCCTGACTGTGGTTTTTATTTCATCCTAGATAATTAATTTGGTGTGCTCATCATCACAGTGCAGTCTGTAGAGATTCTGGGCTATGCTTACTCAATCCTGGAATCTCTAAAAATAAGGTCAATGGGCAGCACACTAAAGACTTGCATTAGAACAATCCAAAACACTTCAGGACAAGAAAAGCCTTCTCAAGCCACCAATATTAAAGTCACAGGCCTTTACTCAATTTCCATACTTCAGTTTACTGCTTCAATGAATGAAGACCAGGTACTCAAGAAAGGATCCTGTGCTGGGTTATACCAAGAACCTTCCTTTCGGCATTCGCCAAAGGGTCACTGGCCACTCATGTGAGTAAATGAGAAAAGGGAAAAAATATATACAAGTCTTTCAGGAACCACCACTCTTTTTAAGTAGCCAGAAGAATTCCTTCATTAAATGAAGGTGGTATATGCAAGATAAGCCAAAGAAAGCCCAAAGACACAAGAACACTGCATGGTCAGGTTTCTCAAACTACTAGAAGCCTACTCCTCTATCCTGCTATCCACCCCCGACCCCAAGCAATACAAATGGCCTCATGAGGAATTTCACAGCAGAAGGGGGAAAAAATATGAGCCTGGTTTGCACATGCTCTCACCTTATGCCAGGAACCTCAAGAAACAGACTGCTGAAGCATTGCATCCCAACCCAGGGGATGCCTTGCCCGAGAAAAAACGTTAACGAGACTACCAGTTTGTCTACTTTCTCTGAAGAAAAAAACTGTATGTTAATTGGCAATATCTAATAGTTTCTGCAGGATGATTAGTAATTCTGAAGAAGACTGGAAGATTTATTTCAAAGAAGTCTGCAGTGAAATATGTGGATGAGCCTCTAAGAATTGACACATGAAAAGAAAATTTGTACGTCTCACGCGATGCTCACCAAAGGTCCTCACTATGGACCAGATCCTTTTTTAGGCAGACAGAATAACCTATTCTGTGGATGACCATCAGCCTCCACCTACTTCCCGAATGCCTGCTCAAAAGAATCATGAAAAGAGTTCCCAGTGTCATGGATAAAGCTCCTACCCTTGTATATCTGAAGTTCAGACTGTAACAACTCAGAAAAATTAGGGAGAAACATAAGCAGGAAATTTAAAACCAAACCAATTATTCTGTACTGTAGACAATTATATCATCTAAAGACAAAATTTTAAATCAAGATCTCCTAGATCCAAAAACCTTTACTCAATATTATATCCCTTAGAATATTACTATACTCACAGAAAGTACTTACTCTGTGTACACAAGACTGGGACGTCAGGAAACGTGAGTTTTATTTGAGATGCAATTATGTGAAATTTGAGGAACTGTTTGTTTTTTCTTAGAATCAGAGTCTAAATCTGTAAAATGAGAGGGTTGAATTAAATTAGGGTTTTTCAACCATTCTTTTTACAGCAACAGCAGTAAAAATCCTTCTTATCCTAATATAAGCTGCAAAAAGTAAATAGAAAACATAAAACATCTACAAATTGCATTCATAAGCAGTGTTCTAATCATTTCATAAATGTATACAATTCACTTATTATAAAGTCAGTAAATGAGAATAAAACCATTCTGATGAATGCGGTCTTACAGCAGCTTCATCATATAATTTGCATTATTGTATTTGATAGCAAAGTACTGAGCAAATCAGGCTCAGACATATGTAGCAGTTCCACTACTGCAGATGACCAGATACAGACAGCTTCGAATAATGAAATGGTAGTGCCACAACTTAAAAATAAAGTTAATCTGATGACACTAATTAGTACTCATCTCCGCTTTCAAATTTAGTATATCATATTTGAATGTTTTCTTTTTTAAAAATAATACTCTATTTTAAGAAATTGAATTCCAATCAATAGTTCACAAACTTCTGAAATTAAAATTAAAAATTTACAGAATCACAGTTCTCCTAAGGTTTGATGAAAATACAATCTGACACTATTAAAATTGACATGAGAAGTGCTTCCTATATTAAAATCTCCTGATTCTATACAACACACATAATAGATGATGTTACTCTTATAAGTTTTGGGATCTTTCTTCTATGAATTACATCTAGTAAACCTAGACTAGTGGGGTCCAACAGAAATATAGTTGAGCCATATATTT
>NW_011888809.1:4685341-4687767 GCF_000151845.1 Pteropus vampyrus
TTCAGAGCATATAAAAAAAATCTCACACTTTCTTCCAGGTCTGCTGCTACAATCCTGGTCCAAACTAACTTCCTTGGTCAGCCATAATACCTAAGGTTACTAATTTGTCTTCCTACTTCTATCCTCAACCCCACCCCGTCCTTACCCATGACTATTCTCAGCTCAAAAAAACAAAAGCTCCTCGTTTTACTCAAAGTGAAAACTAAAGCCATCATAATGGCTTATGACGTCCTACAGGATCTAAGAACCCCCAACGCTACCAGGACCCCCACCCCTACCCCTCGCCACCACCGCACCATTTTCTCTTACCTTATTCCTATTACACTCACTACACCTCAGCCACAGTGCCATACCACTCCTTGAACCTGTCTCTGGGTTTGGGACTTTTTGCTCCCACAGCACAGCTTGCTCCCTCACCTCCTTCTAGGTGATTCATTCCCTAACCCTCTATTTAATAAACTGAAAACTTCGCAATGTAGCATCCTCTAGGCACCTCCTTAACCTCTTTTCTCTGGCAATGAAAAAAGAGTTCTCTTAAAGCATCACTTCTCAAGTATCTGTTCTCGGGACCGTTTTCTACTCCTAAAAATTAATGAGGGTCCTATTATATACTAAGTTGGTGTCGCTTCATTGCCAAATTACTGTTTAAACTCTGCTTCCCAGTGTGATGGTATCAGAAAGTGGGATCTTTCGGAGGTAATTAGATGAGGTCATGAGGATGGAGCCCTCATGAACGTGATTAGTGCTCTTACAAGAGTCACGAGAGCTTGCTCCTCTCTGCTCTCAGCCGTGTGATACAAGGAGAATACAGGCATCCATAAGCCAGGAAGCAGACTGTCACCAAACACCAGATCATCCAGCACCTTGGTCTTGGACTTCTCAGACTACAAAACTGTGAAATAAATTTCTGCTGTTTAAAGGCCATCCAGTTTAAGGGATTTTGTCATAGGAGCCCGAGCTAAGACAGACCCCAAAGGCGTTTATATGTCTTCTATCTGTTAACATTTACCATATTTAAAATAAAAGCAAACTTGTAAAATATTTATTTTAAAATAGCAATATGCCCATTAAATGTTAACAAATATTTTCATGAAAGATAACTACAATTTCAAAACCAAAATATTTAGTGATGAGTGACTCTTACCTTATTCCTATTATACTCATTAGGTGATTCATTCCCTAACCTTCTATTTAATAAACTGAAATAGTTTATTATGGTTTTAAAAATTTTGCAAATCTCAATGTCTATGTAACAGAAAATAGCTGGATTCTCATGGCTGCTTCTGTGTGTTGCAATAGATTGTTTTGGGTAAAGTACGTGAATGACACCTGGCCCCACATAGATATGAGTTAGAAAAGGGAGGAGTATTTTAATAGCCTTTTCATATAACTGAGGATATTCTTTGATATTTACAAAAACTCAATGAGTGCTAATTTCCTAGAAGTTATTTTAAAATGGAATATTAAACACATAAATGAACTCTCAGTACTGTTACCTTAAAATCCCTTGGTCTATCTTGCATTTTGAATGGGATTTCTAATATGAATGATTTTAAAGACACTACACTGATTCATTTGAAAATATTGATTCGGAATTATGCACGGCTTCCATATATTGACATATTCCATTACTGAACATCTCAAAATCGAATTAATATCACGACCAACCTCATCAGAAAACTCAAGCTATTGGGAAGGCATCAAGCTTGCAGTAAGAAGCACAAGTTTTCCGACTTTCTAATTTTGCCTTTAAAGCTTGGATTTTATCATTGACAAATACTGCCAGTTGTTTTCCTTAAAGTGTCAAACTTGCTTAACTAGTTTTCCAAAAAAAAAAAAAAAAGTCTGCAAAATACCCAAATCTGAATAACCATAGTTTGTTATTGAAGTAAAAATGAAACCATACAATGGTTGTATGCCACTCAATGTAATCTCAGCAATAAAAAGGAACAAAGCATTGACACACAGCACGACATATATGAATATCAAAAGAATTACTGGGGAAAAGAAAGTTAAGAGAAAATACACACCATATTTCACTGATAATGGAAAAAATAAAACTATAAGCATTGCTACGAGAGTCACTCAGAATAGTCAGGAAGCTATTAAGGAAGTGGGACTTGTGCACATCTTGTGTCCGTTTCAGAGCTATTAAGTTGCTAACCTGTTGCTAAATTCGGCTAAGGATAAGCCATAAACATTCTGGAACAACTGGTGCAGTGAACACATGAACATTATTTCCAAGTAGTTTTCACCTCCGTCGTTTGCATATGGGAACTAATCAATCCCTATTACCATAGCCAGCAGTTTTTCATTTGCATGAAAGAATTACACCTGTGGTTTTCACCTGTATAAACCCTGCCTTTCTATCTTCTCTCCAGAGCCCAGTTTGAGTTGCTACCTGAATCTGTAGCAACTCTTTTTGC
>NW_011888809.1:4690982-4693170 GCF_000151845.1 Pteropus vampyrus
CCTCTGAGTGCGTAATGTAGGTGATGCCACAGTGCTCTACTTGTGGTAAGAATAGTTTCCCTCTAGTTCCCATATACTCCAATATCCTAAAGTTAGGGCCATTTTTCTCTCTGTTTCTGCCACCCACTTTGCAGAACTTTAGCCCTAAGTAAATTAACATTTGTGACTTGTTTAGATAGCCTGTTTTCAGTTTGACCCCGTTTTCTGTCGTGTGGGTCTCTCAGGCGCCACCAGGAGGCAGCACAAACTAAGTATCACACTCAGTCTAGTCATCTGTCCCTCCCTAAGGGGAGATGTCTTCTCTAGTTAAGATGCAATTCAGCCTCACCTTTTTTTTTTTTTCCCAACTAATACCAGTGTTAATGAGGAAGTAGGGGAGGAGTGCCACATACTTGTATGAATTTGGGACAATTCGAAAACTACATATTGGAAGCCTTAAAATTGCTTTATCCTTTTTTTCTGGCATTCCCCTTTCCCACAACTATTCTCCCACCCCCAGTAATTTGACTTAAGGGAATTACTGTGGCTTTCTGCACACATCTTGCTATAGGGACATTCGATACAGCGTTGCTTCTAATAACACAAACTAGAAATAATGTCAATGTCCAACAGTACGGGTTCAGAGCATATCATGGGTTACCATGTGGCTGATAAAAATGATATTGTCGAAAGGGTTTCCCAAAATGTGGCATATATATCACAAGATGTGATATCTAAAACAATCTTTGTCCTGTTTCTTCCCCAAGACCCAGGCTTTGTTCTGCCATCATGGCTCCAGCTTCCTTTCCATTTGCCCCCACAGCCCTCCCTCGGTCTGGTAGCCAGCTCCACCTTCACTGCCTTCAAGCCTCTTGTCATAACATTTCCTGAAATCCTCAACTCTGCCTCTTCTCCTAAGCTCCCATCTGCATACCTGTTCGATCATTTTCTGGCAAATATCCCTTAGAGAAAGTCTTTCCTGACTGTTTCTAACCCATGTGACTTCCACTTGTAGCTTCCATGGAAGTCCCCTGTGCCCTTCCCCCACGCCACTGCCTCTGACCCCACAGCTTCAGCCTTCGCTCCCCAAGCTAACACATGTTCTCCCCGGGCCTTTCCTTTTTTTATGCTGGCTCTTTCATATTCTTTTCCAATTTCCTCCTTTCTTCTCTTATATCCTTCCTCACTTCTGACTAAAGTTTTCTTGCCAATTTGTTTGTTAAATATGGCTTCCTCAAATTGCTTGCTTGGTATTTAATAAGCAATCATAAATGGCATCCAGATATATTTCTACCTCAGTGATGAGGTTAAAATGTTCATTTTTTCATAATGATAGCCCACAAATATGTGGCAAGCCAATTTATTTCTGTAAATGTATAGAAAGTGAACTATAATTCACAGAACAGGATTTATAGATTTGGTGAATTTCTCAAGTGGAAATTAAAAAGTAGCAAATATTTCCTATGAGTTCTATGATTTAGAGCCTAGTGGCAAAGCTGAAGAGAAAAAAGACAGAACATTTTTCTAATCTGATTTAAATCAGAACCTAAAATCTTGCTTGCAATGCATGTGATCTTTGTGGGGCAGAATCAATTTAGAAGTCAGAAACTGAACTGTGAAAAATAACATAAGTTGAAAAACAATATATGTCTAACACTTGAATCAGAGCTATAATATCTCTTACGAAGGACTGCTTTCAGTGCAAAATAGTCACTTCTATGGATTGTATTACTGATGATGAACAGTCACCTTAACTGCTAATCTTAACAGCTTACAAAAATGTCAGAGTGGATAAAACGTCAAATGTCTCTGAGGTATGGCAATCAGTAGCCAAAGAGATAAACATAAGTATCTGGCAAATATGTGAAAAATAAGTTTTTTAGTAATATGGATGCATATCAACTTTGGCAACATGTCAACTACCTTAAATCTCACAAGTGATTTTTAGCATTTTTATCCACCGTTATCAAGGATTGAGTAGTCCCAAATAACATAACTTTCTAGATTTCTGAACCTAATTTCTTTAAGAACCAAATCTTTAGTTTGGGATAGAATTTCTATTAAATGTATTGTATTTTTATACATTTTCTGTCTTCTTAAATGGATTAACTTTTACTGGATAATTCGAAATCTTCATTGTGAGTTTCTATCATGGTACAGTGGAAGCCAAGAAGGGGCCTCTTAACCTCTTTACTGAGTGGCCCCAGCA
>NW_011888809.1:4694105-4700533 GCF_000151845.1 Pteropus vampyrus
AAGCATCACACAGGATCCTCAGAAAGGCATTGCTTCAGTAGTGGGAGCCAATTTACCCTAGATTAAAGGCTGCTCTGGACTCATCTAGGCAAAGCTTTAAAACAAGCCTTGAAAATATCTAATCCATTTCAAGTAACTTAACTACAGAATAAAGTTCAAAGATATCTAAAGAAATATGACAAAATCCAGCGCCCATAAGTGACCAGAATCCAATGAAAAACCAGTTATACAAGCAGACAAGAAAATACAACCCATAACCAGAGTAAAAACAACCAATTAAAAAATGCTCAGAAATGACAAAGATGAAAAAATTAACAGTCAAGGATGTTAGAACAGCTATTAAAAATCAACTCTACATTTTAAGAAGATAGACAAAAATATGAATATGAGGAAAGAAATGGGGGATTTAAATGAGACTCGACTGAATTTCTAGAGATTAAAAGTACAATGTCTGAAAACTTATGTCCACACAAACACCAACACGCAGATGTTTATAGCGGCTTTATTCATAAATGACAAAGTGGGGAAAAAGCCAAGATGTCCTTCATCTTGAATGCATAAATAAACTGTGGTCCATCCAGACAATGTATAAATAAACTGTATAAATAAATTATGTATAAATAAACTATGAATGTGTAAATAAACTGTGGTCCATCCAGACAATGGGATAGTATTCAGTGATAAAAAAGAAATGATCTACCGAGCCATGAAAAGACCTGGAAGAAACTTAAATGCATATCACTGAGTGAAAGAAGCCAACATGAAAAAAATGCATACTGTAGGATTCCAACTGTATAACATTCTGGAACAGTCAAAGTTATGGAGACAGCAAAAACATCAGTGGAGTAGACACAGATCCATTGAACAGAATACTCAATTTTGACAATGGAATACTACTTGGCACTAAAAAGAAACAAACTACTGATACATGTAACCACATGGATATATCTCAGGAGCATTACCTGAACTGAAAGTAAGTATATATAAAATACTACATACTGTTGATTTATATTTATGTGAAATTTTAGAAAAATCAGAGAATAATAACAGAAAGAATAGTAGTTGCCAGGACTCACAGATAGGAGGGAGGGAATTGACTGTAAAAGGCCATGGAGGAACTTTGGGGGACAATAGAAATGTGCTATATTTTTATGGTGTTGGTGATTATACCACCGTGTCCACTGGTCGAAATTCATTGGTTAAAACACTTAACCTCGGTAAACTCGGTGAATTTTATTATACGTGAATTGTACTTCAGTGAAACTAACAAAGAAATTCATTGCTTTATACACTTAAACTCGGTAAACTCGGTGAATTTTACTGTATGTGAATTGTACCTCAGTGAAACTGACCTTTTTAAACATTCAAAAATAATAAAGAGCAAGAATGAATGAAATAGAAAAAAAAAACAATAGATCCATATCTCTGAAAAACTAATGAGGAGGACAGATCAAGAAAAAAGAAGCAAAGGCACCTAAAAAATATTATGGGGGAACGAGACCCGAACTACAGATGGGGTTGAATGAATGGACCCCTGTCCAGCAATGAAAATGAATAAACTGGGTCTACATATACCTAAAATTCTTGAGAATAACTTTAAATTAAAAGAACAAGTTGCCAAAGCAGTTGTAAAATGTTGCACATTTGTGTAAATGTTAAACAAATAGTCTATATTGCTTATGCATGCATACGTATATAGACAAAAATGAACTTTCAATTTTAATTTCATTTTTCAATTTTAAATTCTCACTTAAAAGATGAGAATTGGAATGCCAGTGTACCGACTTCAAGATATTGGTTTCCTCGGGGAGAAAGGAAGCCTGAAGGAATGGTGGGAAGAGGGATGGTGCAAAGGGGACTTCAGCTATACCTTTAATGTTTTATTTCATTTATGTCATAGAGATAACAACAAAGAGACAGAGAACAATATGAAGGCAAGAAAAGCAAAATGTTATCATCTTTTAGGCATTATGGAGAGAACATATAGGTATGTTATATTATTTTCTGTACTTTTGATAAGTTTTAAACATTTTATACTTTTAAATTATTTGGGGGCTGAATAAAGCCAGCCATACTAAAACCTTCACATCACAAAGTGCACCATATAGTAACCATATTCTTGAATAATCTCAAAATTGATACAGCTACTAGATGTACAGACGAGAGTCGATACATACTTAGTTCTATCAGAAAGGTTCCTCAGATATATTAACAAACTGAGAATTTGTCTGTAGGTTTTTGGATTCTTCGTAGGATGCCAGAGTTAACAGTAGTGATCGTTTAGGTGATTGCAACATTTTACTAAGCAGTGGTTGCTAAATTCAATGTCAGGATCGAATTACTGCTAAGGGTGAGTGAGTGCCCTGTGATCCTGACCTTGCAAATGAAGTCAGAGAACCACCTGTGCTTAGAGAGGAGGATTCAGTGTGATAAAAATCCAGTCAGTAACTAATTGGACCATGTCCTTTCCTATCTTAACACCGATCACTCTGAATCATCATTGTTGGTAAGCTTGGCACACAGTAGGCACACAATAAAGAATAATTGACTGACTGAACAGTCTCCAGGAAATGATATTCCATGAGTAGAGGGACTGTGTATACTTATCCCTAGCTTGAATGTGGTGGATCTAGCATGAGGTAGGCGTGTGTGAAGGAAAAGCTACACGTGGCTACTTCCATGAAAATCTCCTAGTCTCTCCAGCCAGAAAAATCTCAGCGTATCCTCCTAGAATATTTAACATCTTTTCTTACAGTTCCTCATGTTTATGTCTCATTTCCATTGCTACATTATACTATTTTTAAGTTTCTTAAGAGCAGGGACTATTTCTTCTTTGTAATTTATTACAGAATGATGAAAAGTAGAAAGAAAAAAATGGCTTAAAGCTAAAATTAATTCATTTTTACACTTTTTTAAGTTCAGCAACATTTTTTTGACCTTAAAGCATGCAACCTCAAACCATTTGAAATGAATTCTAGTTCCATGTATTAACTGGTAGCAAAGAATAGACAGACGATGATATGTTATGCCACACTGCTTCCAGAGCTCGTGTGCCTGTTTGCTCAGCTATTTCCCATTAAACAACAGAGAACAAAGATAGCTACCAAATATTTTCTAGGTCATTTGTTCTGTATGGAAACAGAAAACGTATAACTCAACAAGATGTAATCATTTGCAAACTGGATTTATGCAGAATGAAAGAAGTTTTTTTTTTAAAAAAGGAGGGTAATTAATGCTAGTCTTAAGTGCTTAATAACCCCATTAATTGAGAGATGAGTGACTGGAGAAAATAAACAGAAGAAGTAATGGCCCTGGAGCCATTAATCTATTCTGGGAGTACTACTCATGTTTACCAGGTGATTTTCTTCTGAATTAGGAGCTGAGAGCTAGTCTACTTTGACACAACATTTCTGGAATCTAGCCAGTCATAAGAATCACTTGGGAAGCTTTTGAACAACCCAGATCCCTGGGTTCCCGTCATACATCCTTACTCAGAATCTTAGAGGTGGGACTCAGGCATACAGATTTTTTTAAATTTGGACAGGTGATTCTTTTGATTTTTGTGATAAAAAGCTAGCCAGGCTTGGACATCTTTGCTTTAAAAGAGGGCTCTCAACCTTGGCACTGTTGACATTTTTGGCTGGCTAACTGTCGTGGAGACGTCCCCGTGTACACAGTCATGTACCGCATAACGACGCTTCCACCAACGATGGACCATATATATGACGGTGGTCCCATAAATTTATAATGGAGCTGAATTTCCTGTAAGAAATGGAAGCATTTGTGCTTCAAGAGGAATTTTTTTTCTCCGACAGGAGCAATACCTGTGGGACTTGGCAACAGATTCCCTCTCCCTCACAGCACCCCAATTTCGAGGGCGCAAATTATACACCACTCGGTCCGTCACTGACCTGTTTCGGCACAGAAGGGCCTGTCCCCACCAGTGCTACATACTCAGAGGGCGCCACACCTCTCCCAGATCTAACTCGATGGTCTTCAGAGCACATTGCTATAAATTCCTTGTTGAGGACCTAAGACCTTATACAAGAAGGTCCATGGGAGCTGCCTTAACAGGTATTTGGTGTCCCTGCCACTCTAGTAGAAGCTTTCTGTGGTAGCGCAGAGCCAGCCTGTCCCTGTACTTTGGAAATGTTTTCAGGTTGAAATGAGGTAAAGCAGAGAGAAGTTTTATTTCTTCCATCAATTCATTGCTAGAGAGAGACCTGTATTCCACACAGGGTTGATAGAATGAAAAACAAATTTCCAAAGTCAAAATATTGAGTCCTCAGTTCTACAGCCTCTCCATATTAAACACCTTCTTTTTTTTTTTTTTAAGAATACCACAAATTTCCTTAATCTGACCACTGCTCCAACATGCAATAGCCAAAACCACATTGCCACGACAATCCCCTCTGCTCCTTTCTCTCTCCATCTCGATTTCTTATTCCTCCCGATCCTC
This sequence comes from Pteropus vampyrus, assembly GCF_000151845.1. Classification (NCBI taxonomy): domain Eukaryota; kingdom Metazoa; phylum Chordata; class Mammalia; order Chiroptera; family Pteropodidae; genus Pteropus; species Pteropus vampyrus. The sequence goes on from NW_011888809.1 coordinate 4,698,565, forward strand.
AGGCCATCTTTCACTCCCTCCTGACAGTCCCTATTAGGGTGGTCTATGCCTTACCCAGCCAGTTTCTCTTCAATACTTCCAATCGATCCAGCCCACGTGCCTGTTCATGGAGCAGCAAGAATGGCTTCCATGCTCTATTTCTGACTCTGTCGGAAAGAGGCAGGGACAGTGTTTATAAAGTCTCCAGTAGTGGGCAGTCATGTCCTAAGTCTTCACATTCACTCATCACTCATGCACTGATTCCCCCAAAGTAACTTCCAGTTCTGCCAGCTCCATACATGGTAAGTGCCCTCTATAGCTGTACCATTTTTTATCTTTTATACTGTATTTTTATTGTACCTTTTCTATGTTTAGATGCATAGATACTTACCATTGTGTTACAACTGTCTACAGTAACATGCTGTACAGATTTGTAGCCTGGGCTATACCATATCTATCTCAAGAGAGTGAACCTGAAAAATATTATGCTAAATAAAAGAAACCAGTCACAAAAGACCACATATTATATGATTCCATTTATATGAAATGTCTATAATAGGCAAATCTATAAAGACAGAAAGTAGATTAATGGTTGCCTAGGGTTGGGATAAAATGGGGTTTTCTTTTTGGTGTGTTGTAAAATGTTGTAAACTTGAATTTTGGTGATGGCTACATAATTATGTAATTATACTAAAAACTATTGAATTAAATGCTTTAATCAGGTGAATTGTATGGTATGCGAATTATATCTCAACAGAGCTGTTAAAAACCGTCAGTATAATCCACCATATTAATGGATCTAACAAGAAAATCTTCATGATCATATCAATCAATGGCTAATATTTATTTTCAAAGTGGTACAAGTATTATATTATCTTATTTCAAGATAATATTATCTTATTTCAAGATAATATTATCTTATTTCAAAATAGTCTCTCCATTGGCTAGCACCAACCACATTTTCAAGATCATTGAAGTGGCCCTGCGCTGTGTCCAAACTCAGCCTGAAAATCCTTGAGTATGGCCCTTACGCAGCAACAAATCATCCCACTCTAAGAGACCCACTGTAGAACAGTGAAAGTACGCAGAAGGTACTCTTGGCATAACCCCAGCCTGCAATGGAAAAGGCCAATCCTGGTCATTCCGGAGCACCTTTGGCCTCTTTAGTTCCAGGGAATAATGGACACATGAACAGTGTCAATGAGAAAAGGTAAAAAGACAAAAGGATTCCAATATCCAGCCTAATTTTGTTATGAGTCAGAATGGTCAGACCCTGACCCAGTTGAAAGTGCTAAACCGCAGAAGATAAACAGCTTTGTCAGGCAATCAGAAGATGTTCACTTTTATTAGGGCCTTGGACTCTCCAAGTAGCCTCCAGAGATAGTCCATTCTCCAAATTTCAGCTGTCCCAGATAACTTTATAGGAAGTGAATATGTTTGTAGATTTTTAGTTATAAAGCAAGCCCTGATACTTTGAGGCTTATGCTGCTTGAGCACAGACTATTCAGAACTCCTGGAACTATGAAGACAGGGAGGAGAAAATAGCAAATATCAAGTGAAGTAAAATCTTGTATAATGTAAACTCAAAAAAAGTTATCTAAGGCAATTATGATTTTATCTTCCAGGAGAAATAATGTTGCATGAAGTTAAACAGCTTGTCGAGGTGGTTAGAGATCTGTTAAGAATTATGTAAAGACAAGTAAGGACTCAGTTTGGAAGACAGGAAAGAATTAGCCTTTTAAGGAAAAAATATATAGGGAGGAATATTAATTCAGTGACTCATTCAAGAGACAAGGCACTGGATCATAGGCTAAAAAGCAGTGACACCAGCCTGTGTCTGAGCATTGACACATTTCTGACCTATTTTCCGTTCACTGAGGCTGCAGATGAATAAATACAAAGAGCTTTAATGAGAAAAGCTAAGCCCTTTGGAATTGTTCTGGGAAGAGTCTAATTTATTTGGAGGACAAGTGTCATCTTCAAATAAGAT
>NW_011888809.1:4701993-4708895 GCF_000151845.1 Pteropus vampyrus
GTATTTGTTGAGACCTTTGCCCAGTTATAAATCCATGTGCTGCGTGGCAGGGATGTCTCTGACTCTGGAACAAGGAACAAAGAGCATATTAGTTAGTCACAATGAGGAAAGCGCCAAAGATGCAGAAGCCATGGGAGTGTTAATAACGTCCCCCTGTCCCCTCTCCTCCTGGAGGACCACCTGCCTCCCCTTCAGCTCTACCTGCATTCCAGCTCCAAATACGGGATTTTTATAGAATGAAACTACTATCAGAATCATCCCTCAGGCATTACAGATCCATTTTTAATGATGATGAGTTTAGATCTTTCATAGAGGCATAAGCCTCAATATGGCCAACAACCTAGAAGTCACAGTGTTTCACTTCGTGGTAGAGGTAAAGAGGTGGCTATGTGCGATCCCATGTCACAAAGCCCCTCGGCAGCCCAACAATGTCCACTATGCCTGGTAAATTCTGTAAGACATTTATCTGATTAATACATTGGCTTCAATGTATTATATAATAAATTTTCATTATAGAAAAACTTTAAAATTATATTAAACTATTAAAAAAAAATTTCACAATCCTACCACAATACATTTAATTACACCACAATACATTTTGTTCACCATGTTCTTTTGTGATTAAAGATAAAACTAACATGTTAAAAACCTTACAGAATAAAAAAGAAAAATGTAGATTTCTTCTTTTGATGTTTAAATCTTGAATTTTTGCTACTTATTACATTAAACATCAAAGCACACTTGGACAAGGACCTTGTTCAAACTAGGCAGTATATTACAATAAGGCGTGGGAAAAAATTGTAAAATCAAGCCAGCTTCACGGGAGTGTGCACAGCATGACATTCTCTGCGAAGATCCCTGTACTCCTAACTGGCCAAATCCTGCTAATGTCACCTGCAGGGCACAGTCCCTAATCAGTGCAGGGTGTAATATTACCCCCGCGTTCTTATTACAGCAATATTTAGGTAATTTATTTTTGAAAGAAAGCAACCTAGAGTGGGTGAAAACAGAGTGATTGTGATTTGTAGATTCGTGTTGATCTTGCACTGATTAGGACTGCCCATAGCAGCCCCCAGCTGTCCTATAGAAGTAAAGAGGCAGATCTCCAGAAGGTGGTTTCAAACATTATGTGAAGTTATGGGGGCTTAGAAGAGAGTTATAGTGAGTGAGAATGAGGATCAGCAAAGTGCTAAGCCAGGTTCTGTTATCCTTAAAAGAAACTCCATGTATTTATTGAGATGATCCCTGGTTTGGAATGATCTAAAGTTTTTCTGTAAACTCAGCAGACCATATGGGACATCTGAAGGCAGGTCTGCTTATGAATGATGGCTCCTGGATCTAGAATTAATGTCTTTCCCATTGCATTCTTCAATTTTCAACTTGAAATGTAAAAGAAAAACAACAGGCGCCCCTTCTGGCTTCAATTTCATCATTTGCGTAATGACAGGGTTTGTAGCAGGGGGGCATCACTGAGGACTCTCCCCAGCTTTGCATTCTCTGCTCTGTGGTTCTAGACTACATGTCCTACATCAGCAGGAACAGGGTGATCACTGCTCCAGGTCAACAGTGCTGGCCTGGTGGAAAGGCTGGGCTAGTTACCTAAATGAAGCTTCAGTGATTGCCCCTCTAAACCCAGTTCTTCACCTGTCATTTACAGTGTAGGAGGTAAGGATGCCCAACATGGGGGCTTCAAAGGATGGGGATGGAAAGAAAGAAGATATAGGTATAGGTGAGAGGTCATACTTTTGCTCTCTTTTTTCTAAATAATTTTCTTCTTATTTTTATTTTTTTTTAATTTCAGATGCACATGACTTATTAACTTATTACCACTTTTGTTTGCATAGCACATTACCTTAATTTTTCAGCAAGCATTTTGTTAAATGATGTCTAGAATAATTTTTTCTTAATGTCAGCATTCCCCTCAACAGGTCTTTAAATGCAGGCTACTTTTCAAAAAGGTTTCTTATTTAGTTTTCTAACAACCACGAAGTGGGAAGTTCTGATGGTTCCTTTTGAATAATGAGGAAACTAAAATGCATGGATATGAAACACATGAAGGGAGCTGAATTAGTCTGGCTTACAGGGTCACTAAAAGGTATACAATTACAGTTCTGCAGGAGAGGGGAGAGACTGCCCAGCATGAGTAAAATCACATGGATGTCTAAATACCCCCCACGGAATGCTGCTCTAAGGCAGATAGCTGATTGGTTGCAGCACCTAGATAAATTTATTTTCCCACTAGCTATCTTTCTTTTAGGCTTGCTGTCTGACACCAACTACCTATCCCTTCTTTAAGCTCCAGTACTAAAAACCCATAAAGATTGGACGTTGAAACTGTCCCCTTTAACCTCAGGTCAGAATTTCAATGCCCTCAAATCTCCCTGGAGAGCAGAATGAAACCAAATCAACAATGGTATAAAAAGCTAACTGCCTAAGATGTGGCTCAGGACCCCAGATGAAATGGGTCATCTCTGACTTCTTCCTTAAGCGTATGAAATGGAATTGAGTGAAGGGATCTGTATTCTCCACAGGTCAAGTGAGACAGCGGTCAAGAAAACAAGATCCATTCCCAAACACCAAAGATCAGCTCTCTCCTGAGTAGTACAAATCCATTCTGCAGAATCTTCGTTACAGAATTAGAGAACTCAAAGAAACTCTGTGAAGTCATTCAGTTTATTTCTTACTTTCAAATAATTATCAAGGATTCAATGACTTACTTCCTGCACCCGCAGACATGTACTGGGATGAAATTCAACCCATAGCGTTTTTTAGGGCTTGAATTATTTCAAAGTATCCTTGAGTAATCTCTTCCAATGTCTCACCAACATCAGCCACCCAGTTAATATCTAAACTAAATCCTTCCTGCTACTTATTTAAGCCATTTATTTTCTTTGCTATCTCAGAAGATGTGGGAGAGCAGGAGATCTTTTCTGGACTCTTTTCTCAATGTGTGAGCCAGCCTTTTGCTATGATTCAGAGTCAACAGAGCATGCGGGGGATAATCTCGAAAAACATATAATCTCCAAATAAGAAGAATCAGGAGTAAAGTTATGTATTTGAATTTTCCACATGTTAGCTTTATGATCTTGGGAAAGTGATGTAACATCTCTAGGCTTCAGTTTCTTTTTTTTTGTAACATAAATATAATACTTAAACCAAAGATTATAATAAAAGTTAAAAGGGGTAATTATACAAAAAAATTAATAGTGTAGTGTAATATAGATGCTAGACAGAGTAATATTTATTTGTCATGAGGAGTAAGTCAGAAGAATAATGGTAAAGTAACAAGTGTTGGGAGAATGTGGAGAAATTGGAACCCTTGTGCATTACTGATGGAAATGTAAGATGATGTATCACTGTGGAAAATAGTGTAATGGTTTCACAAAATAATTAAGTACAAAACAGCCATATGATTCAACAATTCCACTACTGGTATATAGGTATATATGCAAAAGAATTGAGAGCAGGAATTCAAAGAAACATTTGTACACCAACATTCATAGCAGCATTACTTGCAATAGCCAAAAGGTAGAAAGAACCCAAATGTCTATCGATGGATGAATGGATAACCAAATACATATGTGGCATTACATATAATGGAATATTATTCAGCCTTAATAAGGAATGAAGTTCTGGCACATTCTACAACATGGACAAACCTTGAAGACACCACGCTGAGTGAAATAAGGCAGTCAAAAAAGAACAAATACTGTATGATTGATTCCGTTTATATAAGATTGTCAAACTCACAATAACAGAAAGTAGAATGGTGATTGCAAGGTGTTGGGGGGAGGGCAGGGGAATTATTGTTTAATGGGTACAGAGTTTCAGTTTGGGATGATGAAAAAGTTCTGGAGATGAATGGTGATGATAGTTACACAATAGTATAAATGTACTCAGTGCCACTGAACCGTCTGCTTAAAATGGGTTAAAGTGGTAACTTTTATGTTATGTATATTTTGCCACATGAAAAAAAAAGAAGATAATGGTAACTACATGGCCCTCACTTGGCAGAGGATATGGCGGATATGGATACAAAGGTAAAGGTGTGGACATTACCATTTTGTTGGAGAGGCTAGACAACAGATAAAACACTCCAGACTGATAAGCAACTACTTTGTGACTGGAGGCCCCTCTGCGAGTTGGGGAGGGGTGATGAACACACTGGACTGGAGAGGCTGGAGAAGGCTGTCTTCCTGAATGTGCAGACCTAGACTGTGCACAGGGCTGTGAACAGGAGCAATCAAAACCCCAACTATGTTCAGACCTAGGAAACACTTTCTCGGAAACTACCTCTCTCATCCCCACCTTGGAAAGCATTCCAACTTGGACTCCAGGAATCCCGTGTAATATGGACTTATTGGCATTTTATATTGTGTAGCATCTTCATTCCCAGAGAGCTGGAGACACGATCTTAAACATTCATTTGAAACTGGGAACTGAGAGAATACCAAAAGGCTGGGTACTGACTGACAAATTATCTGGGGTAAATTGAGACAAGTGGCAGTAAATCATTAATGTCATCAGATACCTACAGTTTAATCTCAGTACAGAAGTAGTACATTGTTGCTATTAGGATAATCTTTTCAGTGTATCAAAGAAGATGAAGCTTTGGTTTAGTGACAGCAGAAAGAGGTTATGGTGGTGGGTTTTATAGAGAGAGGTGTCATCAGGCTTAGTGATATAAAGTAAAGAGCATGGACTTCAGTGACAGGCAGAAGTGAATTAAAATCACAGTTCTGTCACTTCCTACCTCGTGAATTTGAACAATGATTTCACTTCTTCTGGCTTCTCACATGGAGAGTAATATCTACATCACTGGATTTGGGATAAGACTATAATAATTTATATAATATCCCTTACATATAATACTGAGCATCAGCAAAAAAAAAAAATTTCAATGGGGGTAGCTGTGTTTGCTTCTAGATTATAATAAAAACAGCTAACTTAACACACACTAACATTGTCTCCAAGACTGTTCTAAGAACTTTACATTTGAACATTTAACCCTTGGGAAAATCCTTTGAGGTAGGTACGTGGTTATCCCTACCTCACATTCGAAGAAACTAAAGCACAGAGAAGTTAAGATACTTGCCAAATGTCACAGAGCCTATAAATACCGGCATTGGAGTCTGTGTTCTAAACTGCGATAATACAGACTAGAAATGATGTCTGATAGCCTCCTAAAGAATGAATCCACTATGCATAAAAATATGTAACTTTGGTTTTAATAATGAGATGATTAGAGAAGACAAAAGGAAATGCATCTTTAAATCTCTACAGCAAATTGGATAAAGGTTATTTCATGGTCATATTAAGTTTCTATCCAGCAACTAATTCCAAAGATAAGATAATAAACATAAACCACCATGTCATATTAATAAGATACTTCATTTTTACATGTAGCCATTAAAATATTTAAAGACAGAAGTATACCAATTTTTATTGTTTAAGGCTCTCATTTTTGATAATTTTAGAATTCAAAAGTTTAAGTATGGATATAGTTCAATATGTACATTTTTTGCAATTAGTACTATAAAAGAAATAGGTTACTTATAAGACTTCAGACTCCTTTTTGCTCACAGTAAGACTAAAATTCTAAAAGAGATCTGCATGGATGAAATTGTATCTCAAGAATACCAAACATATTATAGAGGAATGTGGGTTCCCCTTGGTTCCTTATTCATTCACCTGATATCTATTAATGTAATAATAGTAATTTATTATATTGGGAAACTAATTGCACACAGCAATGTCCTCTCTCTCCCTAACCCTCTCTATTCTTCTACTCTTAAGCCTTAGATTTCTTTTTTAAGCATGAGAATCCATATCTGGTTCTGTAAATTCGGAGAGAAATTTTGGGCTAATCAAAATCCTGAGAGTCTAAAAGTACACAGGATAAACCTGAAGAGGGTAACTGCAGCCTGGAATTTGTGCTGGAGCCTTTTGGAAAGTACTACCATAAAAGATGGTACCATCACCAAGAGTTCCTCGTGGCTGGAGGTGTTCTAAGCCAAGAGTAGAGAGGAGGAATTCAATGCAAATAATGGAGGAAATGAGCTCGGGTACCCGTGTTGGTCATGCCATGTGCATCCCACTCTTCTCCTCTCTACCCATTCAGATCTGTCTTTGGGCAGAAACCAAAAAGATGAAAATCTAAGAGACATGGAAGAGAGTTCTATAAGTTTTAGCAGCTATCTAATAGAGAATAATGGGAACAGAAGAGAGGTAAAATCTGAGGAAGTAATAGGCTAGAATTTCTTGCAGTTGAAGAAATATGAATCTTCGGATTAAAATGGTCTACCAAATATAGAACAGCATTAAAATAAATTAAAGGCAATGTACAAAGGTAATGGAAGTTCAGAACATCAAGGATATAGTCAGTATGCTAAAAGCTACAAGGATAAAGAGATGCTGAAGCTTACAGAGGTGAGAAAAAGACAGTTCATTGTAATTCTAATCTGAGTTGGCATTAGCTGTTTCCTCAACAACACTGGATGAAAAAAGACATTAGAAAATATCTATAGTTTGCTGAAGGAAAAGAAATTCGAACCTAAAGTTACATATTCAGCCATAATGCCATTGAAATGTGAGGATGAAATAATATTTTTTTCAAATATCCAGGAATTCAGAATTTTAACAACCCAATAAGTCCTCTCTGAAAGTTGAAAGAACTATTAGGTACTATACAAAGAAAATGGATCCACATAGGGAATGCAGTTAGCATTAATGTATTAGCTAGGTGGAGAGCCAAAGGAAAGAGCAATTTATATAGTTCGTATAAGCTATATAAATGTCTAACCAATGTACTGTATACTTGAAACAAATAAAATAAAATAAAATAAACAAAAAAAGGAAGAAAATGAATCCAGGACTTAACAATGAGCTACGAACATTAGCTA